>NC_053494.1:108663374-108974207 GCF_905171775.1 Rana temporaria | reverse complement strand
CTCTCTTTAGGACAATGATTTAATTTCTAAGAGATACCTGCAAACACCATCATGTGAGGCTTTTTTTTCTCAAACAAAAGGTTTTATTGAACATATGAAAAATAGCAGACAGTTCCAGAGCATAGTCATTACATATAAACTGTAGGGTACAGCATACAATAAAAACAATTAGTACAATGTATCCACCCCTCTTGACCATGACTAAGTACATCTCATGGGTTTAGTACAAGCCATTACCATCAACCGGTTCCACAAGTCGACCAATACAAACAGGTAATTAAAGGGGTTGTAAATAAAACATTTTTTTTGCTGAAATGACTGTTTACAGGGTATAGAGACATAATAATTAACTGATTCCTTTTAAAAACGATTAAAAATAGATAAAAATCAATCATATAATGTACCTGTAGTTTCTAGTTTCGTTTTTGCATTTTGTTTCCTGCCTCTCTGCTCCCAGCACTGTGGTCATCGGGAAACAGACAACCAGGAAGTGTGGAGATCAGAGAAGAATTACAGAAACTTGAGAGCAAAAACGAACAATGAGGACATGAAAACAGCACTGCATTAAGGTAAAGGAAGCTATTAAGATAAAAAAAAAATTCCTTTACAAACCCTTTAACATACATATACATTTAGATCAGTATGTCCTGTATGGGCTTTAAAATAAGCGATCATAGACTAAATCCACTAGGGCTAGACCAGGGACATCCAACCAAGGGGTCCAAAGTTTATCGTATTTAGTACAGGTTCCCCTACGCTGATATATGAGTTTTTCCAAGCAGAGAGTTACCCCCATTTGTGCAATCCATTCCTGTATGGTGGGAGAGTCAGTGGATTTCCAGTGTCGTAGAATCAACTTACGAGCCAGAAACAGAGCTCGACCAATAGCCTGCTTAGGGATATCCTCCATTGGGAGGCCATATATTATCCCCAGCAAGCAAGGTTTATGATCTTAAGGTACCTGGACCTGGAAAGCCTCATTAAGAGTGTCAATGACTTTCTTCCAATATAAGTGCAGTTTAGGGCAGCGCCCTAAAATATGGATGAGATCACCATGATCTCTACAGCATCTGGTGCAGGTAGAATCTGTACTCACCCCCATATGGGACAGTCTAGCCGGTGTATAATGTATTTATTTTTTATTTTTTTAGATTATATTGTGATCATATAAATTATAAAAGTTTGTCTGATCACTCTTGCTTGCCCCCTGACAGAGCTGTCTATAACACTCCACCCTCACCCTGCTCCATAGATTAAACTTGATACTTATGGACCCTGCAATACTGCACTCTTGACCTTCTTTTGCTATCTGTGATGACCTTAAATTGTGTAACTAGGGGAAAAATAAAAAGATGACTATATGACTGCCTCATATATGTAATTTTTATTTTGCCCATAGTTACACTTTAAGGATTAATGGATGCAGACTTTTGCGAATATTTACTGAAATAAAGAATTGCTGCGTGCAACAGATTGTAGGACAAATAAATACTTTTTGGATGTGGAAGACATATGTGATTGACCCACCTCTGTCAATATGTACCAGCTGTTTCCACACTAAGCTTGTTTAATTTGCTTTTTCTGAAGCTTAAGATTAGTGGGCGGTGCTCAAGAGATTAAAATTGTGTTATTTGGTGTATTTAATGGAAACTAAATCCTGCAAAATAATCAATGAAGCTTGTACCATAGGTTTTTATCAAACAACATTGTACACCCATAGATAAAGTTGGCACTGACACCAATTCATGTCTAATTAAAAAATAAATAAATATGAAAAACAAAAAATACACTACATACATTTCAGAAATTAATATTCAAAGTCACAGAGCAGTCCACACTTACCAATTGTTAGGAATTTACTAAATAAAGTTTCACTTTTATTAAATAATAGTTTAAAAAACATATAAACACTACATACTACACAAAGACTATCAAACCGTTCCTAAAAACATTTTGTAAGTTCTTATATGATATTAAAATGAACATTCCCTTGAAGAACATAAGACCTAGGTCTGTGCTCAAAAACCTCATATATAATCTTGTTAGGAGCATACATGTAATTACGTATGAAGAGTTAATAAATACATTTTCCTGTTCAGATACCTGTACAAAAGTAAAAAACAGAATATCACAATATTAAAGTTCTTTTTGCATCCATATACAGTATACTGTATGAGCTCAATGGTACTAATCATGTGGCTGGCAAGACCCATAATCTTACTGGTTCGTGTCTAAACCCACAAAAATAAGTATCGAATAAATACTTACTTGAACTAAAGAAACAAAAAATGCACAGATTTTGCTATAGGTTTGGTAAGAGCAACATACAGAAAAAAAACATGGAGTAGGGTCTTTTGATATCACCTCTTATCAGTTTCAGGCTTTCAAATTGAAACAGTTCCCACTTATTCCAAACTTCCAACATAGTATGTTCCTAACACTGTTTTGAAATGAGAGAGCCAATTGGATAAGTGTGACACGTCTTCAACATTACAGAATAAGTCCAGCTGAACATGACTACTGCACTGTATTTTAGATGTATCAGCAACTGCTGTCAAGTTTCTAATCCTGTGGAGAGTTCAGTGCTGGTTCTAATATAGTTTTGTAAAGTCAATGTTTTATCCCGTGAGCCCTGTGAAGGGGGAATTGTGATGCCCCCGAAAACCATGTCTTTTTTATTTTTTACCAATAATTAATTTACCATGGATCCATTCATCAGGTTTTGATCTTACACTCCTTTCTGTGTATCTAAGGTTTTTATTGCTGTTTGTGTTGCTATTTCAGAGATTTACTATCTCTAACTGTCCTTGTCACTAATGTCGTTGGTCAAGAAAATAAAGGTAAATCCAGAATTTTAAGTTACCAGCAGAACAGGAGGAGAGCAGAAATGTTCCTATGGGGATACTTACTCCTGTGAAAACTGTTTGAAAAAGGTATCTCTCAAGCCTCATACACACGGTTCAGAATATTGTCAGATAAAATCTTTTTTTTTTTCCTGACGAGATTCTTGGCAAGAATCTCTTGCCGCCTGAGTGTACACACACTTCTTTCAAAAGAACCGCGGTTCTTTTGAAAGGCAAGAACGCGGTGACGTCATCGCGTACGACGAGCATGCGCTCGTCACATTCGATGCCGTCGCCGCCATCTTGCTTCACCCTACCTATGCTGTTGAAGCTACTGCGCATGTGTCAAAATAATTTCGAGCATGCGCGGGTTTAAACGGCGACAGGTAAGTATACAGACGCTCGGGTTTCTCGTCGGGAAGCAGGCCGACAAGAATCTCAACGAGAAAATAGAGAGCAGGATCTCTATTCTTCTCGTCAAGATTCTGGGAAGATTTCCAGACGAGAAACCTGAAAGCCTCATACACACGCTCAGTTTACTTGGAAAGAAAGCTCTGCCAGCAGTTTTCTTGCTGGTTTTGCCGAGAAAACCGAGCGTGTGTACGAGGCTTAACATTGGAAAGACATCCTCTCACTTCCTGTTGAGTCTACAGGATAGGTAGTGAAAGGAAATCTCCCTAATCAAATACTATTCAAACTGAAAAAACAAGGTTTGGCTTTATATTTACTTTAACGAGTTGCTCACCTTAGGCATGCTACCTGGGTCAAAAGAATTCAAGTACAAAACTCGCATATAGCATGCCCTGTGCTGCTCCCCCCTGCTGCATTTACATGCAATTCTTGGCTGTCAAAATAACAGCTGTGACATACTTTCTATTACAGAAACACCAACTGCTGCTTAACCACCTCAATACAGGGCACTTTCACCCCCTTCCTGCCCAAGCCATTTTACAGCTTTCAGCGCTGTCACAATTTGAATGACAATTGCGCGGTCATGCAACACTGTACCCCAGGGGTGTACAAACTTTTTTCAAAGAGGGCCAGATTTCATGAAGTGAACATTCGTGAGCCGACCATTTTGCCTGACATTCTTTGAACCTTTAAAATTCGGTCTAAGTGTGTTTGTTCGAGCAACTAATACACTGCCCAACAAGAATTCTCTTGCCTTTGTGTCTGTGTGTGGTGAAGAGATGAGCTCGGGCGTATTATTTAGATATACCGTATTTATTGGCATATAACACACACCTTCACTTTAACCACTTAAGCCCCGGACCATTTTGTAGCTAAATGACCAGGCTCCTTTTTGCGATTCGGCACTGCGTTGCTTTAACTGACAATTGCGCGACGTGGCTCCCAAACAAAAATTGGCGTCCTTTTTTTCCCACAAAT
The DNA here is from genome assembly GCF_905171775.1 of Rana temporaria. Classification (NCBI taxonomy): domain Eukaryota; kingdom Metazoa; phylum Chordata; class Amphibia; order Anura; family Ranidae; genus Rana; species Rana temporaria. The sequence goes on along the minus strand of NC_053494.1, from coordinate 108,969,975 downwards.
AGAGCTTTCTTTTGGTGGTATTTGATCACCTCTGCGGTTTTTAGCTTTTGCGCTATAAACAAAAATAGAGCGACAATTTTACCATAATAAATATCCCCCAAAAATATATAAATATGCACTGTTAACTGTGTAAATGTGACTGGCAGGGAAGGGGTTAACTACTAGGGGCAATCAAGGGGTTAAATGTGTACCTTAGTGAGTGATTCTAACTGTAGGGAGAGGGGACTGACTGGGGGAGGTGACCGATCTGTGTCCCTATGTACAAGGGACACAGCATCGGTCTCCTCTCCCTGACAGGATGTGGATCTCTGTGTTTACACACAGAGATCCACAGTCCTGCTCAGTTACTGGGCAATCGCGGGTGCCCGGCGGACATCGCGGCCTCTGGGCACGCGAATCGGGTTCCCAGTAACGCGGCGGGTGCGCACACGCACCCCCTAGTGGCTCGGCAAGGCGAGGACGTCATATGACGTCCTCCCAGAACTAGAGCATTATGGTGCCGCTGTCAGTTGATGGCGGACGGTAGTAGAGTGGTTAAACACTACTTTTTTTTCTTAAATAAAATGTATTTCTACTTAACCTAGTTAACCCTAATTTGAGATTTTCCTAGCTTGTGACGGAAAATATTGATTATATGAAGACAGGAGGCGAGTATCTTATGCATTATCTTTCCTTTAATAATGCTCACAGCAGAAAAGTGTATCTTAAAACATTCAGTGTAAAAAACTTAAACAACCACCACCCCCAGCAGACCATAGTCACTAACCACGCCCCAACGGGGACTCCATAAAGAGGGGCTGCTGTGGTGGATCCTCCTCTTTCTTGATGCGACGCTTGCAGGATAGAACAGCATCGGAGGAGAAGCAAACTGTAGTCTTGAAGCCTAGACCGGCCGGTCGACGACGGGCGTCTTCTGTGAAGAAGAGACGAGTTTTCATCCTCATGACCCAACAGGGGTCCGATAACAAACGATCCCAACGGGGAATTTAAACCTGGATGTAAATCATCCCACGGACGGGATTCCGTCCTCCTTCAAACTGGATAAACTGTCTGCCGAACGCAGTCTGTCGGTCAGTAGCCTGTGAAGGAGAGAAAAAACAATCGTAATAGGGAGGGTAGGGAGGGAAGATACTCGCCTCCTGTCTTCATATAATCAATATTTTCCGTCACAAGCTAGGAAAATCTCAAATTATATATCAGACAGGAGAGACATATCTTATGCAAATTCAAAGCTAATGTAGCTATCACAATTCTAACACATAAAACATAAGATATTCCTTAAGGGAGAACTGATCTGGATATGTGATCTGTAGGTCTGAAGTAAAACTGGCGGAACGTGGTCTCCGAGGACCAATCCGCTGCTCTCAATAAGTCGTAGAGAGAGCCTCCTGAGACGAGCACCTTTGTGGCCATGGCACCCCTGGTGGAGTGGGCCCCGAAAAGTGTGACGTCTATCCCCGCCATGTCCATGGCGGTCCTAACCCACCTAGCCAGAGAGGCGGGAGAGACTGGAAAATGGGGTTTTACATAGGACAGAAGAAGTTGGGAAGAGCCCGAAGGGCGCAGAGCAGAAGTCTGAGATTCGTACGCTTGAAGACAGCGGACGACACACAGGAATGGGTGATCCGGAAAAGAAGGGTAAAAGACCGAGGAGATGCCGGTCTTTGTCCTGCGTACAATGGAGAATTCAACTCCCTGCGGGGAAAACTGACGTCTGGAAATATCCAGCGCTCTGACATCCGATACTCTCTTGACAGAGAGGAGACAGAGAAGGACCGTCAGTTTTATGGATAACAGTTTAAGTGAAAGGTTAGTGTTGTCCCCCCAACTGGCGAACATATCCAGCACCTTGGAAACATCCCAGGTTGCTTGGTATCTAGGCCTGGGGGGACGTTGGAATTTTGCACCTCTCAAAAGACGGCATACTAGAGGGTGTCTGCCAATAGGTAAGGAATCAACCGGTATGTGATAAGCTGAAATGGCTGAACGGTAGATATTAATTGAGCTATACGAGCTACCAGAATCGAAGGAATCGGCCAAATAATTGACCACTAGGGATACAGGGGCTTGCACGGGATCAACTTGCCGTTGATCACACCAGCGAACCCAACGCCCCCAGGCTGATCGATATGCCGATCTAGTCCCGGGGGCCCAGGCCAGGGCGAGGAGGTTTCGAGCTGACTCTGAAAGGATTCTATCAGGGGAAGGGATCCCGATACTAACCACGCGAGTAGTGTGAGATTGCCCTCCAGAACTAGGGGATGGGGTTCCCCGTTCGGGTTGGTGAGGAGGTGCGAGTATTGAGGGAGGTGTCTGGGATAGTCCACCGACATTGCCAATAACAGAGGGAACCAAGGTTGGGTCGGCCACCATGGTGTGATCAGAACCACCGTTGCTCCCAGATTGGTTATCCGAAGGAGGAGTCTGGATAGCATCTGGAAGGGGGGAAAAGCGTAGTGCGTCCCCTCCGGCCAAGGTTGGCGAAGAGCGTCTACAGCGTAAGCCTCTGGATCTGGCCTCCAGCTGAAGAAGTGGGGCAACTGGCGATTGAGCCGAGAGGCAAATAGATCGAAATATAGCGGACCCCAAAGCTTCTGCAAAAGGAGAAAGAGAGGTCGATCTAGTCTCCAATCGCTGGAATCTCGAAGATATCGAGAGTTCCAATCGGCCACGGAGTTGAGGACTCCCGGGATGTATTCTGCTATAGGCGTGATGTTGTGGGACAGACAAAAGTGCCAGAAGTCCTTGGCGATATAAGCCAACGTTTTGGATCTGGTGCCCCCCAGTCGATTGACATACTGCACCGCCGCCACATTGTCCATGCGAAAAAGAATACAGCATGCTGGAGAATGAGGCATGAAGCTCTTGACAGCGAATAGGGCTGCCAACAGTTCCAGTGCATTGATGTGCAGAGAGGACTCTGTTTGGGACCAGGTCCCCCCTGTAGAGGCTGCGCCGCACCGTGCGCCCCAGCCCAGTCGACTGGCGTCTGACTCTATGACCACGTCCGGGCTGGGATTGAATATAGTCCTGCCGTTCCACTCTACGGCATGGTGAAGCCACCATCTCAGTTCCTCTGTGGTCTCCTGACACAGGGGAATCTCGTCTGAGTAACCGAGGCCTTGCCTCAGGTGCATAATTTTGAGCCTCTGAAGGGCCCTGTAATGTAGAGGGGCCGGGAATATGGCTTGGATAGAGGCAGCCAGTAAGCCTACCAGTCGAGCTAGGGTACGTAATGAGAGATATTTCTTGCGAAGTGCAGAGCGAATCTCTTTGCGAATAAGCGTAAGTTTGGGTTTGGGGAGGCTGAGGGTAGATTGGACAGTGTCCACTGTGAAACCTAGGAATTCCATCTGATGGGATGGGGTTAAGACCGATTTCTCGCGGTTGATTATGAATCCCAGGTTCTGTATAAGGGACATGGCCCATGACATGTGTAACAGGGCTTGGGACTTTGAGTATGCCATGATGAGAATGTCGTCTAGATAAATAATCAGACGCACTCCTCTGCTCCTCAGAGCTGCCACTACGGGTTTCATGATCTTGGTGAAACACCATGGGGCGGATGATAGGCCGAAGGGGAGGCAAGTAAATTGCCACATCTTGCCTTTCCACGGGAAACGCAGCAGATGCTGAGAGTCCGGGTGTATGGGTACCGTCAGGTAAGCGTCCTTGAGATCCACCTTCACGAGCCAGTCTCTGGGTTGGAGAAGGTCTCGTAGGAAATGAATTCCTTCCATTTTGAAGTGGCGATACTGGACGTGTTGGTTCAGACCCCTGAGGCTGATAACCGGGCGGTAGCCCCCCCCTTTTTTGCGCACCAGAAAAAGGTTGCTTATGAAACCTGGGGAAGAGGGATCCACCTCCACTATGGCCTGTTTGGTAAACAGATCTCTCACCTCCCTGTCTATGAGAAGACAGCTTCGTTTTGCAAAGCGGATGGGAGGAGGAATTATATTGAGTAGAGGAGGGAAAAGTATGTCTATCACGAACCCCTCTACGGAATTTAAAATCCACGCGTCTGCCGTAATCGCAGACCAGGCGTGGGTAAAATATCTCAGACGACCCCCCACTGGGATGAGGTCGGGTGTGATGTAACTCATACTCACCGGTATAGGGTCTGGATCGAGGGTAGCCGCGTCCCCCGCGTCCGCGCCAGGGTCTGCCTCTGGGGGGAAAGAATGGTGCCGGTTGAGCCACCGGGGCGGAGTAGTGTGGAGCCTGGTACTGATATTGGGTAGAGTTCCTACCCTGTGGCCTGTAAAAATTTGCGCGGCCGGCAGAACGGCCTCTACTTCTGCCAGCCCTGTTGAAAACCTTATTGGTTCCGGCACGTCTCAGAGAACTCTGAGCTTTGTCCAGGCTGGAAAACAGACCAACAAATTTGTTAATGTCTTTGATGACTGAATCCCCGAAAAGCATGCCCTCGGCCGATGGGCCGGGTTCGGTCTCAGCCAGGTGTGAGAGCTGGGGATCTAGGCGCATGAGAATGGACCTGCGCCGTTCTACGGAACATGCCGTGTTGGCAGTGCCCGCTAGACATAGGGCTCTCTGTGCCCAACCCCTCAGTTGTGGTAAATCAACTGCTTGACCCGAAGTTGCTGCCTGTTCGGATAAATTTAAGATCTTGGTCAGTGGACCGATAAGATCTAAAACTCGGTCTTGTATCGACCGGAAGGACCTCTCAATGCCTTTTTTCTGAAATGTACCTGATTTTATTAGGTACTTAGTGAGGACGGGGTCTACCTCCGGGGTAGCCACCACTTTCTTGGGCAATGAGGGTCTAGGGCATTCGGCTCTCAGCTTGTTGCGGGCCGTTCTGTCCAGGGACTTTCTGACCCAAAGCTCTACATACTGTGCCACATGCGGCAGGGGTGTCCACTCTCCGGAACGCGGGTGCGTAATCGCGTCCGGGTGAAACAATGGTTCCCCTAAAGCGTCCAATAGGACATCGTCCTGCGTGGCAGGATTGGCGACTGTGTCGGTCGTCATGACCTCAGCATCCTGATTAATGGATTCAGCATCAGAAAGGTCTGATCTCTCAGAAAAGTCCGCCGATTCCTCAGCCGAGGAATCTTCGTACGAATCTGGTTTGGTTCTTCTAGGAACTCTATACCCCTTTTGGTGAGTCTCCCTGGGGTCCAGGGGTCGAACAGATTCAGGTAGGTGCTGAGGGTGATAGCCCGTGTTGGGGGCTATCTGTTGCACATTATTTTCTTCCCCTGCCGGGGAGTCAATTACCACCAATGTGTGCTTTCTTTTGTGTGGTACTTTTCCCTTTTTTAGCGGTGGTTCGCCGCTCTGCGGCGGTGGAGGGTGTACCACAGTGGGTTGTAACGCCCAAGCGGGTGAGGCAGTGGAAGCCAGGGCCGCTTGAATGGACATTTGTATGATGTCCTGTAACTGTGTGGCGCTCAGTGTATGTGAAGTTGCAGCAGGAGAGGTATCTCCATTAATGGGATTAAATTCAGACATGTCTCCTACAATGCCTTTTATAGATATGTTATGTACAGAACAGATCTAAAGGTAAAGGCAGGCACTAGAGCAGGGTAATGTAAATATATATATAGCTAAAAGCTATCTAGTTGGACCTGCAAAGTGTACCGCAGGTCAGTGCCAGTTATCTAGTTATTCCTGTATATTAGCGATTGTATAGAAAAGTATTGAGACTTATCAGTTCCAGGTTCCACTATTCCTCCCCTCCGTCGGCGCTGAATGGCGACAGAGGGGAAGGGAACCTGGACTCGCCCAGCGGCCCGGGAACGAAGTCTCGCGAGACTACGGCCGCTGGGCGCTGATTGGACAAGCGAGCTGAGGAGAAGCTCCGCCCCCCCCCGAACGCGCGCACCGCGTTGCAGTGACTGAGGGAGACGAGTTCTCCCTCAGTATGGCGGTGACAAACACCGACGCGCTCTGGGAAGGTAGTGGAGTGGCTGAGAACTGAAAAGGGAGGGGGAAAAAGAGAGAAAGTCCCGCGCGCAGAGAGAACTGTACGATAGGAGCGGGAGATAAGGAGAAGGTCCTGTTAAATACAGGAAAGTAGGTAAACAAGATGGCAAATCTACAATCTGATATGAGATAAATCTAATGAAAAAATTAGTCACTCATTAATGAGAACAATAGCGAGGGTAAGCCAGGGAACAAACAGGAGTGAAAAACTCAATATATCCCTAGGCAATACTAATGTAAAATATATATATATACTGATGACGATATGAAATGGAGTACTTATCTGATCCTGTGAGCAGAAAGAAAGAGGAGGATCCACCACAGCAGCCCCTCTTTATGGAGTCCCCGTTGGGGCGTGGTTAGTGACTATGGTCTGCTGGGGGTGGTGGTTGTTTAAGTTTTTTACACTGAATGTTTTAAGATACACTTTTCTGCTGTGAGCATTATTAAAGGAAAGATAATGCATAAGATATGAGCCTCCTGTCTGATTCATAGTTTCCTAGTTCACACCAATCATCCCTAATTCATCCCTTTTCCTTCTTTTTTTACTCCATTAGCATCTTCTTCTTTTTATTATTTTTAAAACTATTAATATTTACATTTCTTTTAAACGAACACTAATCAAATTGGAAAAAGTGTGTTTTTCAGGTTTTTTGTACAAAAAAAATAAAATAATGTAAGACAGTATCACCAAAATAATGTCTGGCTTGTCCTGAACAATATATATATATATATATATATATATATATATATATATATATATATATAAAATATTACTTTATTTACTTAGAAAATGGTAAAAGTATATTAAAAAAACAAGCCTACAGTATAGCAGAAATGTACAAGTTGCTTTGGTCCATAAGGGGTATATAGATGCTACAGCTGAAGTGATTAGGGGAGACAACAAACATCCCTTACCTGCTCCATACACACAATTTTGCAAGATTATTTTGTATTTTGTGTAGTGATACTGGAATATCATATCAGTAACTACTCATAGTGGCATGTTGCAATGGTGTTCATTCCCTACCACTTGCTGCACATTTTAAGGAGAAAAACCTCAATCCACTGCTAGATTAAAGCTAAACTTCAGGAATATGTGAAGACTACCCTCTCAGTGCAAGGGTTAACTGCTCGTTTTTGCCTAGGGTACCATTACATTTTTTTTTTACTTGCCTCATCCCTCACTCATGCCTTTTCTCTTTGTGCGGCCGATCTTCTTCGGTCGCGCTCTCACATCATCACATAAAATGCAGGATAGTGAGAGCCCTTTCACAACCCGGAATGTCAGAGGGAAAAGGAGAGTGCCGTCTGTGGGGATGCAAGGGATAGGGTAAGTAAAACTGCTTTTTAACAGCACCCTAGACAAAATTAGCATTTACCCTTTGCAGTACAGTGGGAGCAGCCACTGGAAGGGTAGTTTTGACATTTCCTTAGGCAGGCCATATATGATTCATTCCCTTTCCTTCAACCAGCAGGTTGAATGAAAGAAAATTATTCAAACCCCCTATCCACACACTCGATGTGACTGAGGGAATCCCTCCCACAGAGCTATCGTAATCTGTCAGCGAGGAGACTTTAGACTCATCAGCACCACTGGCAGCACTGATTAAGCAAATATTTTACAACAGGCTGGGCGTAGAGAATTTGATCTCTTGATCGACATCTCTACAACCAGCCTGCTCATATAAATGGATTGAAATTCGACTGATCCCTGTTGAACCATTTTCGATCCAAATTTTGATCCATCTATGGCTGACTTTAGAGTTCAGCTTTAACTAAACAAATAGTTGTATGGAAACATGTAAAGTTACACTTACTTTCACATGTACAGTACATAGAAAAATAAAGTCTATAGTCTCCCTTCCATGGCTGCTTAATGCAAACAGTTGTTTTACTATACCTGAGTTTACAGACAAGTACCATAAATTGTTTAGAGAAGAGGTTGTGGTTTGACCTAAGGCATTTTGTGGGAGCTTATGGGAAACATTTTGTAATCCTTGTTCCTGGAAGGAGATCTGGATCTGCTCATACATTATGCAAAATCTTATTAGTACATTGGATATCTGTGTTTATCTGAATTTTATGTGATGGATCAGAACACAATAGTCTAAGTTGGTGAAGTAGAATTTGAAAAATATATACATAAAACAATTTTTCAGAAATAAAAAACGGATAATTGGCATGTGCGTATGTATTCACCCCCTTTGTTATGAAGCCCATAAAAAGCTCTGGTGCAACCAATTACCTTCAGAAGTCACATCATTAGTGAAATTATGTCCACCTGTGTGTAATCTAAAGCCCTGTACACACGATCGGATATCTGATGGAATCTAATCCGATAGATTTTTTCATCGGATATCCGATGAAGCTGACTTTCATCAGTCTTGCCTACACACCATCAGTTAAAAATCCGATCGTGTCCAACGCAGTGACGTAAAACACTACGACGTGCTGAGAAGATGAAGTTCAATGCTTCCGAGCATGCGTCGACTTGATTCTGAGCATGCGTGGATTTTTGACCGATGGACTTCCCCACAGACGATCATTTTTTTCTATCGTTTCTTTATCCATAGGAAAAATTTAAAACAGGTTCTATTTTTTTTCACCGATGGAAAAAAAACGATGGGGCCCACACACGATCGGTTCATCTGATGAAACGGTCCATCGGTCTGTTTTCATCAGACAAACCGAAGGTGTGTACAGGGCTTAGGTGTCACATGATCTGTCATTACATATACACACCTTTTTGAAAGGCCCCAGAGGCTGCAACACCTAAGCAAGAGGTACCACTAACCAAACACTGCCATGAAGACCAAGGAACTCTCCAAACAAGTAAGGGACAATGTTGTTGAGAAGTACAAGTCAGGGTTAGGTTATAAAAAAATATCCAAATCTTTGATGATCCCTAGGAGTACCATCAAATCTATCATAACCAAATGGAAAGAACAGCAAACCTGCCAAGAGACGGCCGCACACCAAAACTCACAGACCGGGCAAGGAGGGTATTAATCGGAGAGGCAGCACAGAGACCTAAGGTAACTCTGGAGGAGCTGCAGAGTTCCACAGCAGAGACTGGAGTATCTGTACATAGGACGACAATAAGCCATACGCTCCATAGAGTTGGGCTTTATGGCAGAGTGGCCAAAAGAAAGCCATTACTTTCAGCAAAAAAAACAAAATGGCACGTTTTGAGTTTGCGAAAAGGCATGTGGGAGACTCCCAAAATGTATGGAGGAAGGTGCTCTGGTCTGATGAGACTAAAATTGAAATTTTTGGCCATCAAAGAAAACGCTATGTCTGGCGCAAACCCAACACATCACATCATCCAAAGAACACCATCCATCTTTCCCTCAACTCTGACCAGTTTCCCAGTCCCGACTGCTGAAAAACATCCCCACAGCATGATGCTGCAACCACGTTTCACTGTGGGGATGTTTTCTTTATCGTACATATTCATTACTATGTGGGTTATATGGAGTACCTTCAGGTGATGGACACTGGCAATCTCAAACAGGAAATGCCCCTCCCTATATAACCCCCTCCCATAGGAGGAGTACCTCAGTTTTTACGCCAGTGTCTTAGGTGTTGGTCATGGTTTAGCTTGCCTCCACATCCTTGGGATTAGGTGGGCTAACCGGTTCTGTCCAAAGGCCTCAGCGCTAAAGTGGTCAGTAAACGGACCCCAAACCAAAGGGGTATTGCCCATAATGCTTTTCTTTTTAGAGAGCTGGACCCTGGGCCCAGAACTTAGAAACCTTTGGGGGCCTAATGTTTCTGTTGCCAGAGTGCTATATGGGCCCAGGACAGTGGATCCTTCATAGGAACCCAGGGCCTGAAGGTCAATGCCCCACGGAGATGGGGGAAGATTGGGCCTCTTGCTTTGCAAAGTCCTGCGGCATGGAGCAGGTAAGTGAGGGGAAACTTGCGGAACTTGGTTCTTAGCAGGTTTTTCTGGGGGGTTCACAGGGGACATGCCTAAAGTTATGCGCTGCATCTGGCAAAGTAAGTCACATGTCTTAAAGATAGGATGGCTCTATGTGTATTCCCCATAAGAGGTGAACTCCCTGGTAGTATTGTAAACATTGAGAAAGAGGCCTGTGTGTGTGTGTATGTAAAGAGAGCTGTGCTTACCTGCAAAGCCTCCAGGCGATTGCTGCCACGGTTCTTCCTCCTAGCCTGGAGACAGGACAAACTGCCTCCTCGTGTGGTCTCCTTACCCCCACCCCCCCGCCCCCCGCCGGCAGGCGCGCGCGCGTCCCTGTGATATGGGCGCAATTTCGCGCCGTTAGCTGAGGGGGGAAGGCCGGGCCAGCATGTTAAAGGAAGGGGCGGCCCTTCCATTTGTTCCCAGCTCAGTGTATGCTGGAATTGAGAGAGGAAGAGACCAGAGCGGCAGCACGGGGCGCCGAGGACACACAGTGGCCAAAACAGATATTACAGGCTTCAATAAGACTGTCCTGGAGCCTAGAGTTAGGCTGTTTTTTTCTATCTCAGCAGTTTTTTGGCAATACTACTAAGGGGGACAGAACCATTAAAGGGAAAGAAGGCATTTTTTATCCCCCAAATGGGTTTTTGGGCAATAACTATTTATAGTTCCAAACACCGATAAGTTAGCGGGCGTACCTCGGTATTGTACCATGGCATCTGGTTCAGAGGGTACAAGAGGTGGGGATTCCCCCAGAGAGTCTGAGGTCTCGGACAAAGTTATGCCGCTGCTTTCCCGAGAGGGAGCCTTGATGGGACCATCGGGATCTGGGGCTGGAGCTGGCACGGGTCAGTCCAACCCTAGGGTGGTCACGGACGAGGTACTGTCCACCTCCTTAAGGGAGATGGAAAAGATGATAGCCAAGGCTATGCGGGGCAGAAAACGGAATAGATCTCCGTCGCCCGAGCGTGGACCCTCAGAGGAGGAGGTCCTTTCCGCAGGGGAATTGGACGACCTCTTGGACAAGGACCAAGCAGGTTCGGGGATCGAGGATCCGGATACAGGGGAGTCTGGGGCAGCCTCCCAAGGGGAGAGCTGGTGGGTTCAAGCCTTAACGGACTTGGTCCATAGTGCATTCAACTTGCCAGTACCAGATCTCCAAGTATCGACTGTTTCAGCTTTGGGCTCACTAAAGGCACCTCAAAACAACGCAGTTTTTCCGATCCATCCTCTGCTAGAGGAAGTTATGTTCCAAGATTGGACCAAGCCAGATAGAATCTTTTTACCACCTAAAAGATTCTCTGCCTTATATCCTATGGAAGATACATTTTCCAAGAGATGGGCAACCCCGGCGGTGGACGCAGCCATCTCATGTGTTAACAAATCTTTAACATGCCCTGTAGAAAACATACAGGTGTTCAAGGATCCGGTTGATAAACGCTTGGAAGCACTACTTAAAAGCTCCTTCACTACTGCAGGGGCAGTAGTGCAGCCAGCTGTGGCTGCGATTGGGGTTGCACAAGCATTATCGGATCAAACTAAGCAGATGCTTAAACTTATTCCTGCCCAGCAGGCAGAAGAATTTTCTGATGTCCCTAGGGCCATACGCTTTACGGTAGATGCGATTAAGGATTCTATCCAGCAAGCGTCACGTTTATCGTTATCCCTTATCCATATGAGAAGACTCTTATGGTTAAAGAGCTGGGAGGCCGAGCCCCCATGCAAGAAGCTCCTGGTAGGGTTCCCCTTCCATGGAGGACGACTCTTCGGAGAGGACCTGGATAAATACATTCAGACCAATTTAAGCGGCAAAAGTACTCTTTTGCCAACCAAGAAAAAGTTTCAGGGGCCTGCGTTTAAACGACAGCACTCCCCTGGGCAGGGGCCCTCTAATGCCAAACAGTATCGACAGCCTCCTGCAAGATCAAACTTTAACTTCAACATCTTGGAGCTCAGAGCTGCTCGACTAGCCCTCAGGGCTTGGACGTCCAAATTGCAGGGGTTCCCGGTGAGAATTCAATCAGACAATGCCACGGCCGTGGCATACATAAATCACCAAGGGGGAACCAAGAGTCAAGCCACTCAGAGAGAGGTGAGCTTGATTCTCCTGTGGGCAGAGGCTCATGTGCCCTGCATATCGGCAATATTTATCCCAGGAGTGGACAACCTTCAGGCGGACTTCTTAAGTCGCCAGACTCTGTTGCCGGGGGAATGGTCTCTACATCCACAAATCTTTCAAGCACTCTGCCAAAGATGGGGAGTGCCGGACGTGGATGTCATGGCATCGAGACTCAACAAGAAGCTAGACAGGTTCATATCCCGCTCAAGGGATCCGATGGCCTGCGGAACCGATGCGCTGGTTTGCCCTTGGCATCAGTTCAAACTTCTTTATGTATTTCCCCCGCTCCAGTTACTACCCAGCCTGCTGCGCAGGATCAGGGTGGAGCACATACCAGTCATCCTGGTAGCTCCAGCATGGCCCAGAAGGGCATGGTATTCACTAATCCTGAAGATGGTAGTGGGAGACCCTTGGACTCTTCCTCTACGGCCAGACCTGCTATCGCAAAGGTCCGATCCTCCACCCTGCCTTACGGCATCTAAATTTGACGGCCTGGAGGCTGAATCCCTGATTCTCAGGGGTAGAGGTCTGTCTCAGAAAGTAATCTCTACCCTAATCAGAGCCAGGAAACCGGTCTCTAGGGTGATTTATTACAGGGTCTGGAAGGCCTATGTAGGCTGGTGTGAGTCCAAGCGATGGCTTTCTCGCAAGTTTACCATCGATAGAGTATTAAGTTTTCTCCAGCTAGGAGTGGATAAAGGACTGGCATTAAGCACAATCAAGGGACAGATTTCAGCTTTGTCAGTGTGGTTTCAGCGGCCGCTGGCCACCCACTCGCTAGTTAAGACCTTCCTTCAAGGGGTCTTACGTATTAATCCTCCAGTTAAATCCCCGCTTTGTCCGTGGGATTTAAATCTTGTTCTGTCAAGTTTACAGAAACAACCTTTTGAGCCGTTGGCTGAAATTCCTTTGGTTTTACTGACAAGGAAGTTAGTATTTTTGGTCGCCATAGTTTCCGCCAGAAGAGTATCGGAACTGGCAGCCTTATCCTGTAAGGAACCATATCTTATTTTACATAAGGACAAGGTCGTTCTCCGCCCTCATCCTTCCTTCCTACCGAAGGTTATATCCAGTTTTCATCTAAACCAGGATTTGGTATTACCATCCTTCTTTCCTAAACCTACTTCCAGAAAGGAAGGGTTGCTGCATACCTTGGATATTGTCAGGGCCATGAAGGCCTATCTTAAAGCTACAGAGAAGATCCGGAAAACAGATGTGTTGTTCATTTTACCGGATGGGCCCAAGAAGGGGCAGGCAGCTGCAAGATCCACCATCTCGAGGTGGATTAAACAGTTAATCACTCAGGCCTACGGCTTGAAGGGGTTGCCTCCTCCGTTATCATTAAAGGCTCATTCTACTAGGGCCATGGGCGCCTCCTGGGCAGCACACCACCAGATCTCTATGGCTCAAGTTTGCAAGGCGGCAACCTGGTCTTCTGTCCACACGTTTACAAAATTCTACCAGTTGGACGTAAGAAGGAATACTGATACAGCCTTTGGGCAGGCAGTGCTGCAGGCTGCAGTTTGAGACCCTCGGATTCCGGGGGCTCCCTTTTGAGTTAAATTTAAAATTTAAAATTATTTTTTCTCAACTAAGTTGGATTTATTATGATTTGAGTATATCTCTAAATTAAATCCTTTTGTCTTTGGAAGATGTTCTCCCTCCCCTCATTGTAAGCATTGCTTTGGGACATCCCACATAGTAATGAATATGCCGCTCTGTGTCCCGTGATGTACGATAAAGAAAAATAGATTTTTAATACAGCTTACCTGTAAAATCTTTTTCTTGGAGTACATCACGGGACACAGAGCTCCCACCCCTCTTATGGGGACCATTTTGGGAGGCATACTGCTTGCTACAAAACTGAGGTACTCCTCCTATGGGAGGGGGTTATATAGGGAGGGGCATTTCCTGTTTGAGATTGCCAGTGTCCATCACCTGAAGGTACTCCATATAACCCACATAGTAATGAATATGCCGCTCTGTGTCCCGTGATGTACTCCAAGAAAAAGATTTTACAGGTAAGCTGTATTAAAAATCTCTTTTTTCAGCAGTCGGGACTGGGAAACTGGTCAGAGTTGAGGGAAAGATGGATGGTGCTAAATACAGGGATATTCTTGAGCAAAACCTGTACCACTCTGTGTGTGATTTGAGGCTAGGACGGAGGTTCACCTTCCAGCAGGACAATGACCCCAAACACACTGCTAAAGCAACACTTGAGTGGTTTAAGGGGAAACATGTAAATGTGTTGGAATGGCCTAGTCAAAGCCCAGATCTCAATCCAATAGAAAATCTGTGGTCAGACTTAAAGATTGCTGTTCACAAATGCAAACCATCCAACTTGAAGGAGCTTGAGCAGTTTTGCAAGGAGGAATGGGCAAAAGTCTCAGTGATATGGCAAGCTCATAGAGACTTATCCAAAGCGACTTGGAGCTGTGATAGCTTCAAAAGGTGGCTCTACAAAGTATTGATTTTAAGGGGGGGGGGGATAGTTATGCACATTGACTTTTTCTGTTATTTTGTCCTATTTGCTGTTTGCTTCACAATAAAAAAAAAAAAAAAAAGAAAACATCTTCAAAGTTGTGGGCATTTTCTGTAAATTAAATGATGCAAATCCTCAGACAATCCATGTTAATTCCAGGTTGTGAGGCAGCAAAATACGAAAACTGCCAGGAGGGGTGAATACTTTTGTAAGGCACTGTAAGCGTATAAGTATAGTGTGATTCTTATTTTCTGTCTGTAACAGCTGAAGTGTCAAGTCATGATTTTGTGTCTTCTGCCAAATAAAAAAGAAAATTATTCTGATTGCAATTCACATTTATGCCATAATATTGACTTTTTCCTTCACTATACTAACAATTGGCAACACGATTGTCAAGGTTTGCTGTGTTGGCTCTGCTCTGGGACATATTGATCTTGACTTTTGGACTTGTAAATGTTTTGATATATTTATATTTAACAGAATTAGGCATCTCATCTGATTTTGCTGAAGATCTTGATTGAGTAGAGCTGACCCTGTTGGTCATTATGAACTAATATTCAGCGTGAGGAAGTACATTATGTTGAATATTTGGAAATTGTCCAATATTGAATGATATATTACTGGACGTTTATCAACCATTGTCACATATCTATGTTTATCAGGTGTGTGTCCTATCTTGATGTTGTGCAATAGCCATTTAAAATCTTTGAGAGTATGTGATGAGAGACAAAGTGCAGTTAGGTCTTTATATTTCTCATGGGAGAATATATTGTATGATTTTGTTTACATTACAGAGTGTTGTGCTTAGGTAGCCATATTTACCATTGATATGATTGACAAAGGCTGAAGGCTGTACATTTATTATTGATAGTGATTTCATATTTTTGATAAAGTTAAGAACATTTTATTTATTTGCTAAACCTTTTTGCAGCCTGTTTGATATCTTGTCCAATTTCTACTGCTGGTGCACCAAAATGAAAATTTCCGATATTGAAACTGAAAATTCAGGATGCCCTTGGCCGAAACAGAAATGTGTTTGAAGCGGTGTTGAAAATTCTGTGAGCTGCATTTTTGGTGCATATTTTGTCAGTTTAAAAAAACTGCATCAAAAATGCACCTCTCAATTCAACCACTTAAGGACCGCCTCCTGCACATATACGTCGGCAGAATGGCACGGCTGGGCACAAGCACGTACCTGTACGTCCTCTTTAAGTGCCCAGCCGTAGGTCGTGGGCACGCGCCCGCGACCCGATCCAAAGCTCCGTGAATGCGGCCACGGGACCCGCGGACCCGATCGCCGCCGGAGTCCCACGATCGGTCCCCGGAGCTGAAGAATGGGGAGAGCTGTGTGTAAACACAACTTCCCTGTTCTTCACTGTGGCGCTGTCATTGATCGTCTGTTCCCTGATATAGGGAAAGGCGATCAATGACATCACATATCCAGCCCCGCCCCCCTACAGTTAGAAACACATATGAGGTCACACTTAACCCCTTCAGTGCCCCCTAGTGGTTAACTGCAATTGTAATTTTCACAGTAAACAATGCATTTTTATAGCATCTTTTGCTGTGAAAATGACAATGGTCACAAAAATGTGTAAAAATTGTCCGATGTGTCCGCCATAATGTCGCAGTCACGAAAAAAATCGCTGATCGCCGCCATTAGTAGTAAAAAAATTTTTTTTTATAAAAATGCAATAAAACTTTCCCCTATTTTGTAAACGCTATAAATTTTGCGCAAACCAATCGATAAACGCTTATTGCAATTTTTTTTATCAAAAATAGGTAGAAGAATACGTATCGGCCTAAACTGCGAAAAAATAAGTATTTTTATATATTTTTGGGGGATATTTATTATAGCAAAAAGTAAAAAATATTGCATTTTTTTCAAAATTGTCACTCTATTTTTGTTAATAGCAGAAAAAATAAAAACCGCAGAGGTGATCAAATACCACCAAAAAAAAAGCTCTATTTGTGGGAGAAAAAGGACGCCAATTTTGTTTGGGAGCCATGTCGCATGACCGCGCAATTGTCAGTTAAAGTGCCGAATCGCAAAAAGGGGCCTGGTCCTTTACCTGCATTTTCGTCCGGGTCTTAAGTGGTTAAATACATTAAAAACGCAGTAAGAACGCATGAACCCGTGTTATGACCTATGAAAAACACACCATACGCATGGCAAAATCACAGGCATTTTCTACAGCCATTATCGGCACCTTTTTATTTTTTCGGCACAACACTGAAAACCCTATTTTCGACAGCCAAAATTTCAGTGTATCACTAATTTCTACTATTTCGCCAGATTTTTATCTTTTATCTTTATGTGCATAACGAAGCCAAGGAAAGATGGAAAAATCTCCAAAAGGCATCAAATTACAGATTAGACATTTTTATAATATGTCAAAAAAAGTTAGATTTTATTTCCATTATTTACACTTTCAAAATTACAGAAAACAAAAAAATGGCATCTGCAAAAGTTTGGCACCCTGCAGAATTTTTAGCATGCACTGTCCCCTTTGCAAAGCTGAGACCTGCCAGTGTCATGGATTGTTCTCAATCATCGTCTGGGAAGACCAGGTGATGTCAATCTCAAAGGTTTTAAATGCCCAGACTCATCTGACCTTGCCCCAACAATCAGCACCGTGGGTTCTTCTAAGCAGTTGTCTAGAAAACTGAAACTGAAAATAGTTGACGCTCACAAAGCTGGAGAAGGCTATAAGAAGATAGCAAAGCGTTTTCAGATGTCAATATCCTCTGTTCAGAATGTAATTAAGAAATGGCAGTCATCAGGAACAGTGGAAGTTAAAGCAAGATCTGGAAGACCAAGAAAAATATGAGACAGAACAGCTCGCAGGATTGTGAGAAAAGCAATTCAAAACCCACGTTTGACTGCACGGTCCCTCCAGAAAGATCTGGCAGACACTGGAGTTGTGGTACACTATTCCACTATAAAGAGATACTTGTACAAATATGGTCTTCATGGAAGAGTCATCAGAAGAAAACCTCTTCTACGTCCTCACCACAAAAATCAGCGTTTGAACTTTGCAAATGAACATATAGACAAGCCTGATGCATTTTGGAAACAAGTTCTGTGGACCGATGAGGTTAAAATATAACTTTTTGGCCGGAATGAGCAAAGGTACGTTTGGAGAGGAAAGGGCACAGAATTTAATGAAAAGAACCTCTGTCCAACTGTTAAGCGTGGGGGTGGATCAATCATGTTTTGGGGTTGTATTGCAGCCAGTGGCACAGGGAACATTTCACGAGTAGAAGGAAAAATGGATTCAATAAAATTTCAGCAAATTTTGGATAGTAACTTGATGCCATCTGTGAAAAAGCTGAAGTTAAAGAGAGGATGGCTTCTACTAATGGATAATGATCCTAAACACACCTCAAAATCCACGGGGGATTACATCAAGAGGTGTAAACGGAAGGTTTTGCCATGGTCTTCACAATCTCCTGACCTCAACATAATTGAAAATCTATGGATAGACCTTAAAGCGGGAGTTCACCCAGAATTTTTTTTTTAACATTAGATTCATGCTCGTTTATGTGAAGGTAAATCGGGTAGTTTTTTTTAAAAACAAAGCAGTACTTACCGTTTTAGAGAGTGATCTTCTCCGCCGCTTCCGGGTATGGTCTTCGGGACTGGGCGTTCCTATTTGATTGACAGTCTTCCGACAGGCTTCTGACGGTCGCATACATCGCGTCACGAGTAGCCAAAAGGAGCCGAACGTCGGTGCGGCTCTATACGGCGCCTGTCGGAAGACTGTCAATCAAGTAGGAACGCCCAGTCCCGCAGCCCATACCCGGAAGCAGCGGAGAAGATCGCTCTCTAAAACGGTAAGTACGGCTTTGTTTTTAAAAAAACTACCCGATCCCCCTTCACAAAACGAGCATGAATCTAATGTTAAAAATTTTCATTTCCGGGTGAACCTCCACTTTAAAAGAGCAGTGCGTGACAGACAGCCCAGAAATCTCAAAGAACTGGAAGACTTTTGTAAGGAAGAATGGGCAAAGATACCTCAAACAAGAACTTGAAAGACTCTTGGCTGGCTACAAGCTGTGATACTTGCCAAAGGGGGCAGTACAAGATATTAATTCTGCAGGGTGCCCAAACTTTTGCAGACGCCATTTTTAAGTTTTCTGTAATTTTGAAAGTGTAAATGATGGAAATAAAATCTAACTTTTTTTGACATATTATAAGAATGTCTAATATGTAATTTGATGCCTTTTGGAGATTTTTCCATCTTTCCTTGGCTTCGTTATGCACATTAACCACTTAAGGACCGCCTCCTGCACATTTACGTCGGCAGAATGGCACGGCTGGGCACATGCACGTATAGGTACGTCCTCTGTTAGTGCCCGAAGCTCCGGGACCGCGGGACTCGTGGACGCGATCGCCGCTGGAGTCCTGCTGTGTAAACACAGCTTCCCCGTTCTTCACTGTGGCGCCCGCATTGATTGATTGTGATTCCCTATATAAGGGAACACACAATGACGTCAAACCTACAGCCACACCACCCTAGTGGTTAACTCCCAAACTGCAATTGTCATTTTCACAGTAAACAATGCATTTTAAATGCATTTTTTGCTGTGAAAATGACAATGGTCCCAAAAATTGTCCAAAGTGTCCGCCATAATGTCGCAATCACGAAAAAAACCGCTGATCGCAGCCATTAGTAGTAAAAAAATAATAATTAATAAAAATGCAATAAAACTATCCCCTATTTTGTAAACGCTATAAATTTTGCGCAAACCAACAGATAGAGGCTTATTGCAATTTTTTTTTACCAAAAATAGGTAGAATAATACGTATCGGCCTAAACTGAGGAAAAAATATGTTTTTTTATATATTTTTTGGGGATATTAATTATAGCAAAAAGTAAAAAATATTGCATCTTTTTCAAAATTGTCGCTCTATTTTTGTTTATAGCGCAAAAAATAAAAACCGCAGAGGTGATCAAATACCACCAAAAGAAAGCTCTATTTGTGGGAAAAAAAGGACGCCAATTTTGTTTGGGAGCCATGTCGCACGACCGCGCAATTGTCAGTTAAAGCGACACAGTGCCGAATCGCAAAAACTGGCCGGGTCCTTTATATATATATTTATATTTATATATATATAGAGAGAGATATATATTTAAAAAAATCAGCATCAAAGGAGGTTGTAAATCTGACAATTACCGGTGTGTTGTCATATTCTGCTCCCCATCACAGAATTCTGCGGAAGTGACGTGGCGGCCAACTGCGCATGCGCAATGCGCTCCAACGGCAAATGCGATGCGTTCCAGGGGATTTACGACACTACACTCCAGTGAACCCATCACAATTTGTCACGGAAGTGACGTATTATCATAGACGGAGCAGGGGGAGAGAGAGAGACACATTCAGAGCGAGAGAGAAATAGAGATATAGAGATACTGAGATACATTCAGAGCGAGAGAGGGATACAGATATAGAGATACTGAGAGAGAACCGGGGCTCAGGGAGGGGATAACCTCCCCTATGTGCATTACTTCCCTTATATAAAATATATGTACACGATCTCTCTCTCGCTCTGATTGTATCTCAGTATCTCTATATCTCTATTTCTCTCTCGCTCTGAATGTGTCTCTCTCTCTCCCCCCGCTCCGTCTATGATAATACGTCACTTCCGTGACAAATTGCGATGGGTTCACTGTAGTGTAGTGTCGTAAATCCCCTGGAACGCATCGCATTTGCCGTTGGAGCGCATTGCGCATGCGCAGTTGGCTGCCACGTGACTTCTGCAGCATTCTACGATAGGCAGCAGAATGTGACACTGCACCGGCCCCCCAACCCCCTGTTTTACTTACCTGAGCCCTGGAATGTCCCACGACGAGGACAGACTGCATCTCTACCTGGGGTTCTCGGCTCTTAATTGGATAGATTGATAGCAGCGCAGCCATTGGCTCCCGCTGCTGTCAATCAAATCCAACGACGTTGGGGGCGGGGCTGAGTCCTGCATTTGGCAGCTATGGACGCCGAATGCTGGACTCGGAAGCGCGCCCGCAAGGTAACCCTCTTGGGAGAGCGCTTCCTAGAGGGGGTTATCTGATGCAGGGAGGAGCACCCCAGAAAACAGTGTTCGGGGCCACTCTGTGCAAAAGCGAGCTGCAAAGTGGAGGTAAGTATGACATGTTTGTTATTTAAAAAAATAATAATAATAATCAAACCTTTGGTGTCACTTTAAGTTGTTAGAATCCAGCAATCAGATCAGCCTTGGAAGTTTGTGTGTAATTGATCATTTAGGAAGCAGCGAAGGATAATGATCCTGCAAGGTAGTATGTTAATGCAGTGGATTGGTGAGAACTCAATGTAAATTGAGGGGCGTTTGTGATTTTAGCATAGATTCGGTTTGCTAGAATTTTTTGGGAGTTTAATGATTTACATGTTGCCTGGAATTGCCAGGAAAAGAGAGGTTTCTGGCCTGTGTTTGGAAGTCCCAGCTTATGCATTATTGTGGCTACTGTAATTTGGAATTTAGACAATGTGCCATTTACACTGCAAGCTCTTTTAAGCAGGGTGCTCCATATACTTTTGTGTCATGTATTTACAGCAGCGGTAGATTACACATTACAATGGAGGCACATTAATCTGTTTTTCTTCTTTCAGGGTGTCGGTCTTTCTGTTCATGGACATTTTAGAGTGGCATCTGAAAAGACTCTGTTTGCAATGCCAGAAACTGCAATAGGTAGGAATGTATACTCTCATGTTTATACTTTTTCCACATTCCATAGAAAAGACTGCCAACTGCGTAGCAGCTTGCTTAGTTTCAGTAGAATTGGTTGCTTTTCAGATATACCGTAATTAAAATGTTGATAGAAACAAATCTAACTATTTTGCAATTAAAATAGTACTAAAGGCTCTCTTGTTAAAAAAAATAGTACTAAAGGCAGAGGCAGTTATATCCCCTCTCAATTGTATTTTTTATTTTTTGCCATCTGTGTCCCATTGGGGAAATTTTCCTTTACTTCCTGTCCTATTGCCACAACAGAAAGTGAGAGGAAATTCCTCTAGAGTGAGGAAATCTCTGCATGTCACCAGAACTATTGTCCTCATTAGAAGATGTCCCTTGTATTCCTGTTGTGGGGACAACCCAAAATTTCTCATTTTCTTTCACTTTCACGCTAGCTAATAATGGTCAGTGGAACAAATGGGAAGCATAAATCCCCCTTACTAATTCCTCTCTACTCTATCCAAAATGTTAACAAAAGCACTGCCTTCAGTTATACTTTAAAATGGTATTAAACCAAAAATCTAATTTATTGCAGCTTACCAATATCTTATTGCAGGCTTTTTTCCTTCTGTTTTCACCCTGTGATCTGACTAGTAACACACCTCCTGTATTGGAGTGCCCCAACTCTGAACAAATAAGCACACGGGTAACTTTGGACAGCAGCATTGTCAGTCTGGGGAGAGGTGAATCTTAGATGTACTAGCATATTTAGATATACTAACAAATGAAAGCAAAATTCCAGTTCACACTGCAGGTACACAAGCAGGTATAGCACCCGTTTTGTTCCTTTTGGAATAAAGGTTTTACATAAATAAGAAAAATCTGATCATTATAAGCACCTCTGTCAGTGGTAAATGGATTGGTTACATAGGGCCAGATTCACAGAAGAGATACGACGGCGTATCTCCTGATACACCGTCGTATCTCTTGTCGTATCTATGCGGCTGATTCATAGAATCAGTTCCGCATACATAGCCCTAAGATCCGACAGGTGTAATTGACTTACATCGTCGGATCTTAGGATGCAATACTTCGGCCGCCACTGGGTGAAGTTCGCATCGTTTTCCTGCATCGGGTTTGCTAATGAGCATTTACGGCGATCCACGACGGTTTTCGGTTTCGTTACGTCGTCGCTAGTAATTTTTTCCCGTCGTAAAGTTAGTCATGATTTTACATGCCTTAACTTTACACGAGCCATGTTAAAGTATGGCCGTCGTTCCCGCTTCGAATTTCAAATTTTTTTTTTGCGGAAGATGTCCGGGAATACTAAACGCCGTAACTCACGTCGCCGTTCAAAAAAATGATGTCACATCGCGCAAAGCACGGCGGGAATTTCAAAACTGAGCATGCGCAGTACGTCCGGCGCGGGAGCGCGCCTAATTTAAATGGTACACACCCCATTTGAATTGGGCGGGCTTGCGCCGGACGTGTTTACGATACACCGCCGCAAGTTTACAGGTAAGTGCTTTGTGGATCAGGCACTTACACTGAAAACTTGCGGCGGTGTAACGTAAACGGGTTATGTTGCGCCGCCGCAATTGTACGAGAATCTGGCCAATAGTAACTGATACATTTGCAGGACAACTTGCTCTGTTGAAAAACAGAGTTACTGGTCGAAACGCCAGGTGAAAATAAAAGAAAGAAAGCTTAAAAAAGTAACCAATGCAGCCATTACATCTAAGAATTGGTTAGCTGTAATATATTAAAAAGTTTGTTTTTGGGTTTAATTACCACTTCAATGCTGGACACTTTCCCCCCTTCCTGCCCAGTACAATTTTCAGCTTTCACGGCTGTTGCGCTTCGAATGCCAATCGCGCGGTCATACAACACTGTACCCAAACAATTTTTTTTTCATTTTCTTTCCACAAATAGAGCTTTCTTTTTGTGGTATATGATCACCTCTACAGTTTTTATTTTTTCCTAAACAAAAAAATAGTTTTCTCCTTCACTGATGGGCACTGATGGGCACTGACGAGGCAGCACTGATGAGGTAGCAGTGATGGGCACTGATATATAGAACTGATAGGCACTGATGGACATTGATAGGCTACACTGATATTTGGCACTGATAGCTGGCACTAATGGGCACTTATAGGCGGCACTAATAGGCAGCACTGATGAGGAGCTACTGACGAACATTACTGATTGGCATCTAAAGGATACTGACAGGGCAATGATTATCATATGAGTTCAAATGCACGACACACTTTTCACATATTTATTTATAAAACATTTAAGATTTTCCTTTCACTTCACAATTATGTGCCTCTTATATTTACGTTTTTGGTTGTAACATGACAACGTGGAAAATTTCCAGCGGTAGCTCCTTTAAGGCACAAAATCTGGTAATCTTAGATCTCTGTTCCAATCTTCTCAGTGTTGAACATTAATACCAGCCTGGTCACGTGGAAAATGTCAAAGGGTATGCATACTTTTTCAAGGCACTGTATAGTGTAGTATTTTATAAATAAATGGAAACAAACATATCTATATTGTGTTGACAGGTGAATATACCAACATTAGTGCACCACCAGTGATTAAGTGCTCCACCCGACACTTATGCAGCCTCTTACCATATTAAATGGTATATCATTCCATTCCAGGTAGGTCAGCGGATCAACAACCCTTGGTGTTCTTCCTCTCGGTATAACTCGAAAAGAAACACTGAAAACAATATGAATAAATAAATCATGCTCAAATTTCAAACATAAATTAAGTGCAGAAATGTGATTCCCACACCACATGCCAGCTTAATGTGTACTAACCCCTTACCAGAGGTAGCTCCTTTAGGGCACAAAATCTGTTAATCTTAGATCTCTCTTCCAATCTTCTCAGTGTTGAACATTAATACCAGCCATAACATGCAATTATGTGATTTCCACATTCCTGCCAAATGTATAAGGGCTAAACATGGCAAGCTAGGCCTTTTTTTCCAGTCTTCTCAGGATTCAACAAATGCTCCGTAGTAAGTTTATGGGTCAGGTCGCCACATAGGCATTACAGTTGTTGTCAGCAATCTCTCCTCTTCACTGAAGCTGGATGCCGGGGCGATCACATGACCAGACCGGAGGGCCAATGGAATAGTTAACTATACACATCTTTCCTCTACTGAGTAGTTAGTATAGGTCATAGAATGGATGTGGGTGTGGATTTATACTTTAATGGTGGCGTCACTAGATGGCCCCACTCCTTACCTATTTAAGAACGGCAGAGCAAGCATTTGGTGTTTAGCCTTTGTCGCAGGGGGAAAGATTATTATTTTTTTTTTTAGTTCAGCAGTGCGGCGGGCGCCGTGATTGGCGATGGATCTACGTCGGGGGCATTATTTTTTTAGTAAAGGAGTTGTCATTTTTTTGGGTTAATGGGTAGGGGTACAATGTACCCCATACTCATTCACATGGAAGCGTGTGGAATCTGTTGGTTAAAGGGGCTTACAGATTCTGATAAGTCCCCTGCCCGCAGACACCCACATCCACTGCCCAGGGTTGTCCCCTTTGTCCCCATCAACATGTGGACAAGGCGCTTTGGGGTGGGGGCGGCAGAGCCCCTTGCCCCAAAGCACCCCCCATGTTAAAGGATCACTAAAGGATTTTTTTTTTAGCTAAATAGCTTCCTTTACCTTACTGCAGTACTGGTTTCATGTCCTCATTGTTAGTTTTTGCTTTGAAGTTGCTGTAATTCTGCTGTGATCTCCACACTTCCTGGTTGTCTGGCTCCTTATGAAAAATCTCATGGTAGCTTTTCACTGTGGTCCAAGCTGTGTGTCTAAAGCTCCTCAGAACCAATCAGATTCATTTTAAAAACAAAACACCGCCCTGGATTTGTTTGTTTTTGTTCTGTGGGTCTCTTTACTTCACAGAAACATGAAACCAGTTTAAAAACGAAAGTGAAACTGCAGGCACATTATATGATTGAATTTAATCTATTTTTAATCATTTTTTAAAGGAATCAGTTAACTTTTATGTCTCTATACCCTGTAAACAGTCATTTCAGCAAAAAAATTCCCGGCCTGCTCCTTAGCAACCAGCTTTTCACTGTGCCCTGACTGGGTAAAGCTTTGCCAAGTAAGGGTTTAGAATGCATTGTGGGGCGCTCGGCGGGCGAAAATCCCCAAGCATCCCACAAATTCTAGTGTTCGTCGAACGGGTGAACAGGCAATATTCGGGCCAAACTGTTCATCCAACTTTACAGAGACCAGACCTTTACCCTTACATTACTGATGCACAATTATTTGGTACCCTTATGTGCAGTAGAGGTAGCACAGTGTATTTGTTGAGCATAATTTTTATATAAACAGTCAGGAAAAAAGTCTTTAGACGCAGGGGTCTCAAAATGGCGGCCTTTCAGCTGTTGCGGAACTACAAGTCCCATCATGCCTCTGCCTGTGGGAGTCATGCTTGTAACTGTCATGCCTCATGGGGCTTGTCATTCTGCAACAGCTGGAGGGCCACCAGTTTGAGACCCTTGCTTTAGAATCTTTAGTTTATATATATATATATATATATATATATATATATATATATATATATATATATATATATATATATATATATATATACAGTATCTCATAAAAGTGAGTACACTCCTCACATTTTTGTACATATTTTGTTCTATATTTTTATGTGACATCACTGAAGAAATTACACTTGGCTAGTGAGTGTACAGCTTGTATAACAGTGTAAATTTGCTGTCCCCTCAAAATAACCCTCTTGGGCATTGAGTTTGCCAGAGCTTCACAGGTTTCCACTGGAGTCCTCTAACATCCAACAGCTCTGTGATGTCTTCATGGAGGAGTGGAAGAGACCTTGTGCTCCTCCACCTTCCATTTGAGGATGCTCAATAGAGTTTAGGTCCTCTAGACATGCTTGGCCAGTCCATCACCTTTACCCTCAACTTCTTTAGCAAGGCAGTGGTCGTATTGGAGGTGTGTTTGGGGTCATTATCATGTTGGAAAACTGCCCTGAGGCCCAGTCTCTGAAGGGAGGGGATCATGCATTGCTTCAGTATGTCACAGTACATGTTGGCATTCATGGTTCCCTCAATGAACTGTAGCTCCCCAGTGGCAGCAGCACTCATGCAGCTCCAGATCATGACATTCCCACCACCATGCTTGACTGTAGGCAAGACACACTTGTCTTTGTACTCCTCACTTGGTTGCCGCCACACTCGCTTGACACCATCTGAACCAAGTTTATCGGTCTCATCAGACCACAGGACATGGTTCCAGTAATCCATGTCCTTAGTCTGCTTTTCTTCAGCAAACTATTTGCAGGCTTTCTTGGGCATCATCTTTGGAAGAGGCTTCCTTCTGGGACTACAGAAATACAGACCAATTTGATGCAGTGTGCAGCGTATGGTCTGAGCGATGACAGGCTGACCCCCAAACCCTCATCCTCTGCAGCAATGCTAGCAACACTCATACGTCTATTTCCCAAAGAAACCCTCTAGATATGATACTGAGCACGTGCACTCAACTTCTTTGGTCGACCATTGTGAGGCCTATTCTGAGTGGAACCCCGTTAAACCGCTGTATGGTCTTGGCCACTGTGCTGCAGCTCTGTTTCAGGGTCTTGGCAATCTTCTTATTGCCTAGACCACAGGTGTCTAACACAAGGCTCGTGGGCCGAATCCGGCCCTCCAGGACATTTCATGTGGCCCTTGCACCTCTCTGCAGCTGCAGGATAGCTCCAGCCCTCCTCTGGTCCTTCTCCAGACTATTACTTTCTGCTTTCAAGCAGTGCATCCAGCTTCTTCCCAGCAGCAGCATAAGGAAAGGAGGATACACTGTGATGTAAGGTAAGAGAGAGTGGGGGACTCAACTTCTGATGGTGGGGTGGCTCTTGACATCTAATGTAAGGGGAGGGGATGCGCTGGACATCTAATCTTACAGATAAAACCGGCCCTTTGGAGTGAGAGATAATACCGCTCTAAAAACTGCTGATCCCTTGGCTTTGCTTCCATCCCACTAAACCAAAAGGGTGCTGGCTATGCACAGATGCATTGGATAGAAGAAGATCCTGCACTGCCGCACTCCTTAAAACAATGTCTTTATTGTACAAATAAAATCCAAAAAACAACCAAAGCGATACAGTCAAAACGTATCGAAAAGGTGGCTGACATGTTTCACATCATGTGATGCTTACTCACTTCTGATGGTGGGGTGGCGCTTGACATCTAATGTAAGGGGATGGGGTGCGCTGGACATCTAATCTTACAGATACAAACGGCCCTTTGCGGCCCACAATGAGATTGAGTTTGACACCCCTGGCCTAGACCATCTTTATGTAGAGCAACAATTCTTTTGCCCAGAGAGTTCTTTGCCATGAGGTGCCATGTTGAACTTCTAGTGACCAATACCATGTGATCACTGTAACCAATAATAGCAGATCACATGACAATTGTACACAATGGATGGCTTCCTTCAATTCCAATCATTGTGTACGATTGATGCCAGTTGTGATTGTTCACATGGTACACAATGGTACACATTCAGTAAGAATGCTTGCTTATGCCAGAGAAATTCACTGGCATAAGCAATCATAATGTGTAAAAAAAAAAAATCCTGATCACTTCCCCAGAATAGTACAGTGTTACTATTGTAACACTGTATTGTGCTGGTCACAATGTGTTAAAAAGAAAAAAAAAAATACGTAAAAAAAAAGCAATAAAAAAATGGAAAAATAAATTATTATTTATTTTAAATACAGTCACCAGTCAGTGCCCCTGATCACCATCACACCAGTTATATGATGATGCAGTTGTGCACTGGTGACAGTATGTAAAAACAAATTATTCAAAAAACGAACATTTATTTATTTAATAATTTTCCCCAAAATTGTGACAAAAAATGACAACTTTGTTATACATCTTACTAATTACATTGGACTATCTACTTTCCAAAAAGGGGTATTTGTACTGTCCTGGCATTTGAAGCCTGAAAATGAGCCGTCAGTACATCAGGATTGATCGATTTTCAGATATATACCATAGTTTGTGGACTATAACTTTCCTACAGACTAAATAGTAAGCACAGATTAGGGTTATTTTCCCCAAAGAAATGTAGCAGTATACCTTTTGCCCTAAATTCATGAAAAACGATTATTTGCAAAATGTCATAACAGAAATGAAGAAAAACACTTTTTTTATATACATGTTTTGCCTTTTTCCATTTATTCAGCAAAAGATAAAAAAAAAACACCAAAAGAAAGCTCTATTTGTATGACAAAAAATGATAAAAATGTCATATGGGCATACTGTTGCATGATCACACAATTGTCATTCAAAGTGCGACATCGCTGATAGCTGAAAATTGGTCAAGAAGTGGGTGAAGGTCCAGTACCTGTGCTGTCTGGCAAACGTGCCAGGATCACAAGCTTATCCAAATCTAAATTTGTTTACATCTATTCATTTATTTCAATTAGCTGTTTCCCCGGTGTTTATTACGTGTTAGAAAGATAAGGTGACGCCTCAAATTATAGGAGTGGAGTTGGCTATACAGTAGTCCCCCCTATACAACTATCGATCATTTGATTGACTTCTGACAAAGGGACATGTTGGAAACTCTTAAAGGGGTTGTAAAGGTAAAACATTTTTTTCCTAAATAGCTTCCTTTACCTTAGTGCAGTCCTCCTTCACTTACCTCATCCTTCCATTTTGCTTTTTAGGCCGGATTCACACTTGTGCAGTGCGAATTTCAGCTCTGTTATCTCTGCAGAGAGATAAGAGAACTGTTCAGCAGATCAGCTCCATTTTAGATGCGAATTTGGAGACCTGGGAGAGGGGAGGGGGGAAGTGTATTGAGCTGAATGAGAGAAATCCGGAAGAGAAATGAACACATGTGCAAATCAGATGCGTACCCATAGAAGATAATGGGCCTGAATTCGCACCTGAGCCGCACCGCAATGCCTAGAAAACGCACACATTTTTTCAGCAATGCGCAGTGCGAATGCATGGCACATATGTGAACCAGCCTCATTGAAATCAATGTATTTTATAATGTTATGCAAATTGGATGCAGTTTAAGCCGCAACCAATTCGCATAGGTGTGAACCCAGCCTAAATGTCCTTATTTCTTCTGAGAAATCCTAATTTCCTGTTCTTCTGTCTATAACTAAACACATTAATGCAAGGCTTTCTCCCTGGTGTGGAGTGTCGTGCTCGCCCCCTCCCTTGAGAGTCAAGGGGGCGAGCGGGAGAGTCTGGACGCTCTCTTCGTTGCAGATAAAGAAAGGAGCTGTGTGTTAGGGGGCGTCCTGACTCTCCTGCTCGCCCCCTCCCCCCTTAAGGGAGGGAGCGAGCACGACACTCCACACCAGGGAGAAAGCCTCGCATTACTGTGTGGAGTTACAGACAGAAGAACAGGAAGTGAAGATTTCTCAGAAGAAAAAAGGACATTTAAAAGCAAAATCGAAGGAAGAGGTAAGTGAAGGAGGACTGCACTAAGGTAAAGGAAGCTATTTAGGAAAAACATTTTTTTACCTTTACAACCCTTTTAAGACTCGTGCACACAAACGGATTTTTCGACAACAAATGTTTGATGGCAGGGTTTTGTCGAAAAATCCGACCGTTTGTATGCTCCATCGGACAATTGTTGTCCGATGTTGGATAGCATGCTTTAAAATTGTTCGACAACAAATGTGTGCCGTCAGATTATCCGATCGTGTGTACACAAGTCCGTCGGAAAAAAAGTACAAACACACATGCTTAGAAGCAATGCTAACCATAGCACAACATTCGCAGAAGTTTCCCAAAAGGTGGCGCTAAAGAGCAGAAAAACCACATTGTTTCTGTTTGTTACCCCGTCTGTATGCTGAAGAAGTTCACGGCCAACGCCCTTCGGACAAAATTCCATGGATTTGTCCGATGGAAATCCAATCGTGTGTACGAGGCTTTAGTGTGATCAGTGGCTGCAGCCACTCAGTTGGAGCTGCTGTTTAGTGTATTCTGACAGCGGCAGGTTCAGATGTCATGATATAATGTCCCACGAAAAACTAACAGTGTGTGGCCAGTTTATCTGCGATGGCTTACATCTAAATTAATGTAAATCCTGTATGGTAACTATAATGGATGTTAGCCATTAACAAGAGAGAAACATTAGCTTAGGCTTGCCTATCTTTTTCATCAGCCAAAGTCTATTGCTCTGGTGTAATGCTCAGGACATTTGTGTCATTCAAGCTTAGCGAAAACAGAAATTAATTAGGTCACATCCAGCAGTGCAACACAGCAAAGTCCGTAGTGCTGTATCTGAGAAAATCTGTGTCAAGCATGTCTCTCCAGCTGCAATCCCTGAAGGGCTTTAAATCCACACCAGGAGAACCAGATCCCCTCTGCATGGCTTGTCTGATCTGCAGCTTTAAGGATTTCACAGAACCTCACATTATTTCTCACCTAATCTTTAGCGTGAATATTTCATCTGACACATGGTTAAACTATTCATAAAAAAACAGGATTGCAGCAGAAAAAAGATGCACTTTTACTGCCTGATCGATTACATATATAGAATTTGTGTGTAGTGATACAGTAATTACATTGTACCATTTGTATCATATGGAAACCCTTAGTCATTAAGTAAATGTATGAAAACCACAGCTTCTTAGCCAACTCTAATGCATTCCCAAAATGGATCACAACATCCACTAGAGTAGAATAATCTTGCACTGCAAGCAAAATAAGAGACTGGGCTTCAGATCAGTTTAGTGCTTTGTCAGAGGAATCGGTGACTGACAAATGCTGTCTGTGGGTGGATTATGTTCTGATTCCATGACTGCAGTAGACATATCTCTTAACTCATATATTAGTTCTGTTCTTAATTCTTAATCTGTATTTCTGACTAAGTTGCTTGCTTATTTAATATAAAATGTCATTATTCAATGTGTCACATTCTCGCTGAATACATTGTAGTTGTCATTATTTTAATAGTATTTTATACAGCTTTATCTGCTTTTGCATCACTATACTTTTGTGAGTTTGCAAGTATACCTGAAATGGTCATTGTTAAAAGGAAAAAAATAAAATAGAAAAGAAATTAAATATGACTTTGAAGTCACTGATCTCTTTTTCTATTTCCGGTGTTTTTAGCTATATTTCTAAACAACAGTACCAAACTTCCCCAGTTCTCAATTATGGCAGCTGCCAAAAAGAACTTAAAGTGGAGGTTCACCCAAAAAATCAATTTTTAACATTAGATTGAGGCTAATTACTGGAGGCAAAATCGGGTGTTTTGTTTAAAATCAATGCAGTACTTACCGTTTTAGAGATAGATGTTCTCCGCTGCTTCCAGGTATGGTCTGCGGGACTGGGCGTTCCTATTTGATTGACAGCCTTCCGACCGTCGCATACAGCGCGTCACCAGTTTCCGAAAGTAGCCGAACGTCGGTGCGCAGGCACCGTATAAAGCCGCACCGACGTTCGGCAACTCGTGACGCGATGTATGCGACCTTCGGAAGGCTGTCAATCAAATAGGAACGCCCAGTCCCGAAGACCATACCCGGAAGCGGCGGAGAACATCTATCTCTAAAACTGTAAGTACTGCATTGATTTAAAAAAAAACACCCGATTGTGCCTCCGGTAATTAGCCTCAATCTAATGTTAAAAAATGTTTTACTATAAAACGGAATTCCGCCTCCACACAGCAAAAAATGTAAAGTCATCAGCTACACATACTGTAGCTGCTGACTTTTAATATTAGGACACTTACCTGTACTAGAATCCAGTGATGTTGGCCCCCCTGCCGATGTTTTCGTCGGTTGCTGCTGCCGTCTTTTTGCCTGTAAGGGAAACCTACTGCACATGCGCGAAGCACGCTACGTTTTCTGAATGGCCTGGGGGTGGGCCGAACTTCCCAGGGATCTCACCACGGTTAAAAACAGGGTACCCACTCCCCCCCCGAAAGGTGCCAAATGTGGCATCGGAGGGGGGGGGGGGGCAGATAAGTGGAGCCTCCACTTTTGGGTGGAACTCCACTTTAAGCTATATGTGTAGGCAAAAATGTTTTTCACAATTTGGATAGAGAAGGTCAGAATTGGAACCCCTTCCAAGTTTTTATTGCTGGCCGTGTCCTCGCTGAATAGACCTAGCCTCTCTAGCTATCATATGCTGTCCATTGTCAGAAAGTGCTTTTCAAAGTGCTTCATGTAAACATGCTGTGTGCCACACTGCCCTCTTGTATCCCTACTCACCAGAAAAAATGGGCCTTCAGCTTTGCAGTCTGGGGCTCAAACACACTTATTTCTGGTGTTAGGAAGATGAGCCTCTGGAACTCCTAAATAAAAACTCCAAATATATAGGTCTTGCTAAGAAATCCACCAGGCTTGACAAAACAGACAAAAGCTCATAGCTCATAGTGAAGTACTGTATAGAAAGGTTTATTTGTGTAATCAGAAGCAACACAGGATTGCAGATAAAACAAGCATAGGACAGAAAGTGAGGCTCTTCTGGGTTTGCTGCGACTCGGTGTGCGTCCCACGGAGGGCGGAAATTACGCCGTTGGTTAAGAAAACCTGAAATGCGCCCACGTGTTTCACCCCTCCTCCAAGGCTTCATCAAGTAACTCTTTTAACCCCTAAACATTATTAGCCAGATTCAGAGAGACTTACGACGGCATATTAGTAGATACGTCGTCGTAAGTCCGAATGAGCGCAGTCGTATCTTTGCGCGCATTCTTAAAATGAGATACGCCTCACTGTTGCTAAGATACGACCGACGTAAGTCTCCTACACTGCCGTATCTTATGTGCATATTTACGCTGGCTTTTAGGGGCGTGTACGTAGATTTACGCGTCGAATATGTAAATGAGCAAGATACGCCGATTCACGAACATAGTTACATAGTTACATAGTTAGTCAGGTTGAAAAAAGACACAAGTCCATCCAGTTCAACCTCAAAAAAATAAACAAACAAAATAAAAAACACAATACAATCCCATACACCCAACTCCATACCCACAGTTGATCCAGAGGAAGGCAAAAAACCCCAGCAGAGCATGATCCAATTTGCTACAGCAGGGGAAAAAATTCCTTCCTGATCCCCCGAGAGGCAATCGGATTTACCCTGGATCAACTTTACCTACAAATCTTAGTACTCAGTTATTTTATGTACATTTAGGAAATAATCCAGGCCTTTCTTAAAGCAATCTACTGAGCTGGCCAGAACCACCTCTGGAGGGAGTCTGTTCCACATTTTCACAGCTCTTACTGTGAAAAAACCTTTCCGTATTTGGAGGTGAAATCTCTTTTCCTCTAGACGTAAAGAGTGCCCCCTTGTCCTCAGTGATGACCGTAAAGTGAATAACTCAACACCAAGTACACTGTATGGACCTCTTATATATTTGTACATGTTGATCATATCCCCCCTAATTCTCCTCTTCTCAAGAGTGAATAGATTTAGTTCTTCTAATCTTTCCTCATAGCTGAGCTCCTCCATGCCTCTTATCAGTTTGGTTGCTCTTCTCTGCACTTTCTCCAGTTCTCCGATATCCTTTTTGAGAACTGTAGGTACGCCGGTCGCAGTAAGCTACGCCGTTTACGTAAGACATACGCCGGCGTAAAGATAAACCACCAAAAAGATGGCGCAGCCCATGCAAGGTATGGACGACGGAACAGCCGTCGTATTTTACGTCGTTTGCGTAAGCGTACCTGAATGGGGCTGGGCGTAGGTTACGTTCACGTCAAAAGCATTGAGTATTTGCGACGTGATTCTGAGCATGCGTGTGCATGCGCCGTACCAACTGCCCTCATTTACATGGGGTCACGGTTACTTTGCATGTAGCACGCCCACTACCTGCCTAATTTGAATTAGGCGGGGTTACGCCGGGCCATTTGCGCTACGCCGACGTAACTTAGGGAGCAAGTGCTTTGTGAATACTGGCCTTGCCTCACTATGTTACGTCGGCGTAGTGCAAATGGGATGCGCTACGCCGATCTGAATCTGGCTATATTTTTTTTTTAAATCAGAAACCCTGGAGAATACAATGGTGCTAGTTCCAATTTTTTCTTTTGCACAATATTTGTGCAATGGTTTACACATTTTGGGTCACACATAAAAGATGATCATGCGTTGAATAAATAGATACCAAACATGTCAAGATTTAAAATTGCACACGCCTATGAATTGGCCACAAACTATGGTATCTATAATTGTCCATAGGCAACGCCCTAAAAGCCGTTACAAGTTATCAGCTTAGCGTTAAACATGAGCTATTAGAATTACTGCTCTCACTCTTGGTGATATTTCATATGTACGGTGCAATCACTGTTTACATTTGCATGCTGGACCTACGTGTGCATTTGCATTTGCTCGTTAGCATTGGGGGAATACATTTTAATTATTTAAATGTATTCTTTACAGTTTTTTTTTTATTTCTCTTTCATTTAACTTTATTGCTACCACAAAGGGGTGAATTGATGTTTAACCACTTAAGCCCCGGACCAATATGCTGCCTAAAGACCCAAGGGGTTTTTACAGTTAGGGACTGCGTCGCTTTAACAGACAATTGCGCGGTCGTGCGACGTGGCTCCCAAACAAAATTGGCGTCCTTTTTTCCCCACAAATAGAGCTTTCTTTTGGTGGTATTTGATGACCTCTGCGGTTTTTATTTTTTGCGCTATAAACAAAAATAGAGCGACAATTTTGAAAAAAATTCAATATTCTTTACTTTTTGCTATAATAAATATCCCCCAAAAACATATATAAAAAAAATGTTTTCCCTCAGTTCAGGCCGATACGTATTCTTCTACCTATTTTTGGTAAAAAAAAATCGCAATAATTGTTTATCGGTTGGTTTGCGCAAAATGTATAGCGTTTACAAAATAGGGGATAGTTTTATTGCATTTTTATTTTTTTTATTTTTTTTACTACTAATGGCGGCAATCAGCGATTTTTTTCGTGACTGCGACATTATGGCGGACACTTCGGACAATTTTGACACATTTTTGGGACCATTGTCATTTTCACACCAAAAAATGCATTTAAATTGCATTCTTTATTGTGAAAATGACAGTTGCAGTTTGGGAGTTAAACACAGGGGGCGCTGTAACATTTAGTGTTCACTTAGTGTGTGTTTACTACTGTAGGGGGGTGTGGCTGTAGGACTGACAGCATCGATCAAGTCTTCCCTATAAAAGGGATCACTCGATCGATGCGCCGACATAGTGAAGCACGGGGAAGCCGTGTTTACACACGGCTCTCCCCGTTCTTCAGCTCCGGGGAGCGATCGCGACGGAGCGGCTATAAACGAATAGCCGCGCCGTCGTCCCGGATCGCTCCCCGAGGCTTACCGACCGCCGCATGTAGCGGGGGGGTCCCGATCGAACCCCCCACCCACGTCAAGCAGAGCACGTACAGGTACGTTGATGTGCCTGTCCGTGCCATTCTGCTGACGTATATCTACATGAGGAGGTCGGCAAGTGGTTAAGAACAATAGTAGTATTTATTTTGGGGGGTGAAAATGTCACAAGCTTTTCCTAAGAATGTTGACATGTCAAATCATAGCAATGTGAACCTAGGCTTTGTTGTAAAGGAAATTTTTTTTTTTGCTGAAATAACTGTTTACATAATAGTTAACTGATTCCTTTTAAAAATGATTAAAATAGATAAAAATCAATCATATAATGTACCTGCAGTTTCTAGTTTCCTTTTTGCATGTTGTTTCCTGCTTCAGTGATGTACAGAGCCACAGAGCCAATACAGGGCAGTGATGGTTTGGAAAACGAAACTGATTGGTGCTGTGGGGTTTTAGACACACAGTAACCTCCTTGATTAGTGACCACAGAGAGAAAGCTCCCAGTACTGTGGTTATCAGGAAACAGACAACCAGGAAGTGTGGAGATCAGAGAAGAATTACAGCAACTTGAGAGCAAAAACGAACAAGAGGACATGTAAACAGCACTGCATTAAAGTAAAGGAAGCTATTAAGATAAAAAAAAAAATCCTTTACAAACCGTTTAAACAGAAATGTTGAGACAATCTCCATCCCCCAAAGCTGATTTCTTTATTGTATAACTCGCTACATCATTTGTATGTGGATAAATGGGCTGTGGACCTCAAGATCACTATTACATTGGATGTAAATTTTAGGATACTATAAAGTCCTGTTCACAAAATGTCCTATCATTGGAAAAATGTAAATATAAGTCTTACACCGCTGGTATCTTGATTGCCTAATTTATTTCCGGCATGTACAGGAAGCTGTTTTTGTGGCTGCTCTGACCAACCCTTTATACATGGTGGACATGCCCAGTAGTCCAATTTCTGTGGACGCGGGTATACATTTATTAGCATTATTATGTTAATAAATACCTATTGAACCCGGTGAAGCCTCCACTAAATGTGAAACTTGAAGGCCTCATAAAATATCAGTTCAGACTGATGACACATATCCTGAAAGCAACCAAGAAAATGATCGCAAAAGCTTGGTTGTCCACCACTCTCACTAACTAAGGTAAAATTAGAATACATAACACCTTCTCTGTTAAAAAGTTGTCTAAACTCACCCATTTAGGCTGGGGTCTCGCACGGCAGTTCACACTGCTATATGCGAACTGCTGGGGAGTGTCAATACATTGTTAATGACACCCCAATTTCAGCTCGCATATCGCACTGCGAACTGTCAGTTTGGACATGAATCGGATCACATAGGTGTGAACACCCATGCAATCCGATTCTGGTGCGGACCAAAAAAAGTGTCCTGTGCGAGTTTAGTCCGAATGCAATGCGATTTCAGCCATACTACCTGTATGGCTGATATCGCATGTGATTTGCACTGCAGTGCGGTGTGAATCAAATGTGATTGTTCACCACACATAGGTGTGAACCAGCCCTCAATGTCTAAGGCCCCGTACACACGGACGGACAATCCGCTGAAAACGGTCCGCCGGACCGTTTTCAGCGGACATGTCCGCCCGGAGATTTCTGTCTGATGGTTGTACACACCATCAGACAGAAATCCGCGGGGCGTGGCCGCGCCGATGACGCGGCGACGTGGGCGGCCTTGAAATTCAAAGCTTCCACGCATGCGTCGAATCAGTACGATCATGGCTGTCGTTTGGACGTGTCCGGTGAGTCTGTACAGACGACCGAACACGTCCGACGGACAGGTTTCCAGCGGACAGTTTTTGTCCGCTGGAAACTGTCCGATCCGCCAGACAATTGTCCGGTCGGGCCTACACACGACCGGATCTGTCCGCTGAAACTGTCCGTCGGACAAATATCAGCGGACAGATCCGGTCGTGTGTACGGGGCCTAAGAAAACTTGGGAATTTCACATTTTCCACTGACAGAGTTTTACATATGATTGATAGAACTTTGATGATCATATTCACTCCACTGCCACAATTTTCCAATTTAAAGTATTTGGTATAGCCCCGAGACACTCAGTTCTCCTGCACACCCAACATCCCCCACCCACCTCCTTTCCTATACTCTCCAAGACCTTCCCCTAGTTTCAGAAGGGTTAGCTCCAGACTGTCTGGTCAGTAACATGATTCATTGTGCACTTTTGTTCTGCTATCGATCTGTCCTTAAATCTCGTCTTTGACACAAAAGACCCAATAAAACTCAATAATGGATTGCATCAATGCATATTATTGTACTAGCTAAATATATGCTGCAAATCTGTACATTCTATTTTCTATTTAATAAACATTATTAAAAGAATTTGTAGCTTGCAATTACTCTCAAGCTCTAGCATTAAAATGGTATTAAACCCAAAAGCAAACATTTCTTATATTGCAGTTTACAACTTCTTTGATGTGATAGCTGCATTTATTTTATTTTTTAGGCTTTCTTTATTGTGTTTTTACCTGGTGATCCTGCCAGTATGTTTTTTGTTTTTCAAAATAGCAAGTTCACCAGCAGAATGTATCAGTTACAGAGCTGAGACAAACCATTTAACACTGTCATGGGTGCTTACAATGATGAGCTTTTATTTTTTGTATGTAAAACCTTTATCCCAAGAGGAAGACAAAAAAGGTTTGCTGTAACTGCATTCAAATATTCAAATATGCAAATATTAGCTGGAGTTTGGTTTCAATTTGTTAGTATATTTAAATCTGCTGGTACATCTAACACTCCCCTCCCCCCAGATGACAATGCTGCTGTCCCCTGTGCTCCTTAATCCAGAGTGGGGGCACTCTAATACAGGAGGTGTATTACTGGTCAGATTATCAGGTTAAAACAGGGAGAAAAGCCTGATGCTCCGTACACACGATCGGGATTCCCGGCATTAAAAAATCAACCGGGAATCCGAGAACCTGCTCGGTCACTTTCCCTGTGTACACACCAGAGGTTTTCCCGTCTGGAAAACTGCAGTGAGAGCTTTGGCCAGGAATCCCGGCCGTGTGTATGCTCCACCGCAGTGTTTCCCCTAGGGAAACTGCCAGGAAAAAGACCTCCGGGAAAACTGCCATTGAGCGTACACACGGCCAGTTTTCCCAGGCCAAAAGCTGTCATGGCAGTTTCCAGACGGGAAAACTGGTCTTGTGTACGAGGCATAAGAAAAGAAAATAGTTGCCACTACCACATAAAATAATTGGTAAACTGCAAGATTTTACATTTTGGGTTTTGGGTTTCAAGATCGCTTTAATGCAGGGATATGCAATTAGCGGACCTCCAGCTGTTGCAGAACTACAAGTCCCATGAGGCATAGCAAGTTTGACAGCCACAAGCATGACACCCAGAGGCAGAGGCAAGATGGGACTTGTAGTTTTGCAACAGCTGGAGGTCCGCTAATTGCATATACCTGCTTTAATGAATTGGTTCATACATGATGTTTCTACATTGATATGTTACTAAACCATCTTAATTTATTTTTAAAATTGCATTTCACCTATTACATTAAGAAGTTGAGATGTAATGCCATCACCAAACTTGTCTCCAAACATATCCCAAACCGTCCTCTCCACTCTTCTCAAGACCTCCCACTGTCAAGCTCTCTCGTCTCCTCCTCCCATACTCGTCTCCAGGATTTCTTCAGAGCCTCTCCCATCCTCTGGAACTCACTACCTCAACCTGTCAACTCTTGCTACCTTCAGGCGATCCCTGAAAACTCATCTCTTCAGGGAAGCCTATCACTTCTCCAACTAATCTTGTACCACTTTCATCAGCTCATTCCCCACAGTTACAACCTTTGTACCACCTGCCCCACCCTATTAGATTGTAAGCTCTTCTGAGCAGGGCCCTCTTAATCCTCTTGTATTTTATTGTATTATAACTGTATTGTCTCCCTTTTATATTGTAAAGTGCTGCGTATACTGTTGGCGCTATATAAATCCTGTATAATAATAATAATATAATGTTGATTGTGTATTTTTTTTTTTTATTAGAATGCAAAAAAATCTTCTGCTTCTGCAATATTAGATCCTTAGCTAGAATATGAAAGAGTTTAAATTAACAATAGCAGTTTGTGCTGTGTCCTTCGGATAAGAGAATTCTCATACTCTTACTCTTGCCAGGAGATAAAAAGGCTTATTTTACTTGACAGATACATTGTTAGCTGAGGAATGCTTTTCCCTTTCTAATTGTCCCTGTTTGACCCTCCACATTAAATCCCGGGAATGCTTTTCGGTCTACTTGGGCTGAATTATTTCATTATACTCATTCTGAAACTGTTTACTGAATCACAAGCTGAAGATTTTGTAAAAGCATTCATTCAACTCTAAAGCCCTGTACACACGATCGGATATCTGAAGCAATCAAATCCGATGGATTTTTTCATCGGATATCCGATGAAGCTGACTTTCATCAGTCTTGCCTTCACATCATCAGTTTAAAATCCGATCGTGTCCAACGCGGTGACGTAAAACACTACGACGTGCTGAGAAAAATGAAGTTCAATGCTTCCGAGCATGCGTCGACTTGATTCTGAGCATGCATGGATTTTTGACCGATGGATTTCCCCACAGACGATTGTTTTTTTTCTATCGTTTTTTTTACCATAAGAAAATTTTAAAACAGGTTCTATTTTTTTTCACCGACGGATAAAAAAACGATGGGGCGCACACACGATCGGTTCGTCCGATGAAAGCGGTCCATCGGTCCATTTTCATCAGACAAACCGATCGCGTGTACAGGGCTTAATTATTATCTATAAGCCTTGTTATTTTCCCACTTGTTTTTGGTCAGTTTAGTACTATGTATTGGGTATTGTGCTTTTACCAAATACAAGCTCTTATGATTTTTTTATTATGATACATTTTTATTAGCAGGAGTAAATCACAGGTGTGTAGAGCAAGTCAGGCATCTAAAGTGATTTTTAGCTTTTTGACATTCCCAAAAACAAATATATGAACCTTGTATGAATGGTTAAAGTAAAAGTACCGGTACTTATGAAGCAGTGAAAAGTTTCTAGTTTTCTTCCAAATATACCTGGAGAGGTTTCTAGCCTTGTAACAAAAATGTGCATGGTCCTCACAGGTGCTCCTGGAGGTAGAAGCAAACTCTTGGGTTCAAGAGAACTTGCTGCATGGCATTCCGCCATTCATTTCCCCTATAATCCACGGAAGCGGATCACAGTGCTCTCTTGTCACAATTCAACAGCAAATGTACCCCATATAAGATCTTTCAAGGGTACTCTTGCATATAGTTCTCTTTTGTTGATGCTAAAAACACTTAAAATCGAATCAATGGCAGTCGCCATATTCTTTGAAGCGGAGG
The DNA here is from genome assembly GCF_905171775.1 of Rana temporaria. Taxonomy (NCBI): domain Eukaryota; kingdom Metazoa; phylum Chordata; class Amphibia; order Anura; family Ranidae; genus Rana; species Rana temporaria. Next base: position 108,929,096 of record NC_053494.1, on the reverse strand, counting down.
TTCACCCTAAAAGAATTATATACCATCCCATCCAGCATACTTGCGTCAGCTACAGTATGCTTCTTTTTTTTTTGCGCTGTATTTACCATTTAATCGTTCAGTTTCTTTTCAGACTCCCACGAGAAATAGGCGTTCCTATGAAGAGGGGAACATGATTGACGTCCGGCTATGGCGCGTCACGCGTTCCGAAAATAGCCAAAATAGGACTCGGCTGTATATGGCGCCTGCGCAGTCAGCTCCTAGTCCGTGCGCAGGCGCCGTGAAGAGCCGAGACCTAGTCCGGATATTTTCGGAACGCGTGACGCGCCATAGCCGGACGTCAATCATGTTCCCTCTTCATAGGAACGCCTATTCCCCGCGGGAGTCTGAAAAGAAACTGAACGATTAAACGGTAAATACAGCGCAAAAAAAAAAAAAACATACTGTAGCTGACGCAAGTATGCTGGATGGGATGGTACATAGATGTTTTTTAGGGTGAACCTCCGCTTTAAGTACAGCTTTCCTAATTGCACAGTAATTCTTGTGCAATTGTCTTTTGATGACACGTTGGCTATAATGAAGTAGCCAATTCTTGTACCGATTTTGATATGAAGTTTGACATAGTATATCATTCTTGCATGGTTAGTTTCTAATACTTGAAAACTGAAAAGTGTTTGTTTTCCCTGTTTTTAAATAGCTATGGTATGTTGCAGCTGACTGCCATCCAGACAGAATTGAAAACTGAAAAGTGTTTGTTTTCCTTATTTGTATTAGTCTAAGTTATTTCTGCTTAACCATTTGCAGCCATTTCTGCCTTGTCTCACCTAAATATGGACTTTCCTTATCTCTACAACTATGCCCCTTGCAAGTCAGATTCTCAAGTGGAAATTTTGCCCTGCCAGGCAGCTCTCTTTTATTAACTACTGATTAGTAAATTAACAAGCACCACCCCCACCTGTAACAGTATACAAGTAAGCATCATTCTGGGAAGAGCACATTTGCTGGGGTGCACATTTGCTGCTGGGGTTATTTCTATAAGTGGGGGTATTTATTTAAGTGGGAGCACTTCAGTGAATGCACAGAGCTAAATTATACAGGCACTCAGCTCTCCTTCCACTCAACATGCACTCTCTACCACTCCTTCTGATACGTGTGTCCTCTCTCCTTAAACTCTCTTTCCTTCACCCCTCTTCTCCACCCCACACTTTATATATATATATCACCCTCTAATTTGTCTTCTCCTTATTACTGCACTCACCAACTCTTGCTAATTCTAAATCCACACAGTAATAAACCCTTCGGGACACAGGGGCATGTCCCTTCATATAAATCGCACTCCCATATTACCTCCCTTACCCTTCTGCTGTTCCTAACCTCTAGGGATATATCACCAAACCCATCACTTAACTGTACCCAGCACACCCATTACCCTGCACCCTCTGGCAGCAGCCGTAATCCACACAATTTAGTTTCAATTCCTCTTCTTCCCAAAGCTAGACTCCCCTTTTCTTGCGCCCTTTGGAATGCCCGCTCTGTCTGCAACAAACTCACTTCTCTCCATTACCTCTTTATCGCTAACTCATTTAATCTACTCGCCATTACTGAAACCTGGCTTCATGAATCTGACACTACTTCTCCTGCTGCCCTTCCTATTCTTTGGACTCACTTCCCCAGACCCAATGGACAGAAGGGAGTGATAAGTGTGAATCCTTATAGCCCCACATATCACCTTCTAGGTACTTCACCCACCTCCCGCTCTATCACTTTCCTTATTTAAAGCATATTGCATTTGTCTGTTCTCTCCAGTTTCTCTAAGATAACTGTAATCTACCAACCCCCTGGACTAGTATCATGCCTTTCTTAATGAATTCTCTGCCTGGCTCCCCTACTTTCTCTCTTCTGAAATCCCCACAATCATTCTCAGTGACTTCAACATCCCTGTTAATACTAACACTTCTGCTACTTCCAAACTTCTCAGTCTAACCTCCTCCTTTGACCTGAATCAATGAATACACGCTTCTACACACTCTGACGGAAACAACTTTGACCTTGTTTTCTCCCACCTATGCACTCTGTCCATCTCTCCAAATATTCTTTTCCTCTCCCTGACCACCACCACCTTATTAGTTTCTCTCTCTCTTCCTTGCTACCACCTCCTCTCCTTCCAGCCGCCTAAGGCCCCATACACACGACCGGATCTATCTGCTGGGATTAATCCGCGGATCAGTTCCAGCAGACAAATCCGCTCGTGTGTACGGCCTAGCGGACATTTTTCGGCGGAGATTTCTCCAGCCGACGGATTTCCACCGGATAAAAATTTCTTAGCATGCTAAGAAATCTATCCGCTGGAATCCAGTCCCTCGGACTTATCCGGTCGTCTGTACAGACTCACCGGATAAGTCCGCCCGATCCCCATCCCTCGCATGCGTCGTAATGATTCGACGCATGCGTGGAAGTATTTACCTTCCAGGATCTCGCACGTCGCGGCCACGTCACCGCGGATGTATTTCGCGGGGATTTTGATCTGATGGTGTGTACAGCCATCAGATCAAAATCCGCCAGAGGATTTATCCGCTGGAAACGGTCCGGCGGACCGCTTTCAGCGGATATCCTCTCGTGTGTACAAGGCCTAACAGTTACCCCTAGAAACCTTCGCCTCCTCAACCGTTCTCTTCTCTACTCTGCTACTGACCACCTCTATGACAAAATCTCACCTCTGGCCTGCCCAAACTTAGCCACTTCTCTCTACAACACTTCACTGTCATCCTCCCTAGACAAGCTCACCCCCCTCTCTACACACAGAATCAGGCCACGTCCCCTACAACCTTGGTAAACAGATGCCACTAGAAATATGAAAAAACATAGCCGCGCACTTGAGCACCGGTGGCAAAAGACTAAGTTTTATAAAGATTTCAGCCAAATTTAAATCTGCTCTCCAAAAATAAAATCTCTGCCTCCTCACTGCCAAGCAGACCTATTTTATCACTCTCATTAACAACTTATCAACCCATCCCCGTCAAGTTTTCTCTACCTTTAACTCTCTACTTAGTCCTCCGCTGCCTCCACCCTCTAACTCACTCACTGCCCAGGAGATCGCCAATCACTTCAAACATATGTTTGATCCAATTCGTGAGGAGATCTCCACTGTACAGATGCCTTCTCCACCTAACACCCCATGTCCACAGGTACCAATCATTACTTCCTTCATTCAACCCTGCCACTATAGACAAGGTTGCTAAACTTTTCTCTAGCGTCCACCTTACCATCTTCCCCCTGTACTCTGTTCCCTCACAATTGCTATGCTCACTCTCTGGCTCTATTCCACACTCCTTAACTCACATCTTTAATCTCTCCCTCTCTTCAGGCAGCTTCCCAAACTCTCTAAAACATGCATTAGTCACCCCCATTCTTAAAAAGCCCTCACTAGACCCCACCAATCTTAACCTACGCCCCAGCTCCTTGCTTCCCTTTTTATCCAAACTCCTTGAACGTCTGGTCTACAACTGACTGAGTGACCACCTAGTCAAGAATAACCTTCTTGATACCCTTCAGTCTGGATTCCGCCCTCAACACTCCACGAAAACTGCTCTCCTAAAACTCACAAAGCGATCTGCTAACAGCTAAATCCAATGGGCTCCTACTCTTAGGCCGCGTACACACGATCGGTCAAAACCGATGAAAACGGACTGAAGGACCGTTTCATCAGTCCAAACCAATCGTGTGTGGGCCCCATCGGTCAGTTATCCTTCGGTCAAAATAAAGAGAACTTGCTTTAAATTGAACCGATGGACGCCTAACCGATTGGTCAAAACCGATCTTTAGTATGCAAAAGCATTGGTTAAAAACCTGTGAATGCTCAGAATCAAGTCGACGCATGCTTGGAAGCATTGAACTTCATTTTTTTCAGCACGTCGTTGTGTTTTACGTCACCGCGTTCTGACACGATCAGTTCATTAACTGATGGTGTGTAGGTACATCAGACCATCAGTCAGCTTCATCGGTTAACCGATGACAACGGTCCTTCGGACCGCTGTCATCGAATGGACTGATCGTGTGTACGCGGGCCTTAGACCTCTCTGCTGCCTTTGATACAGTGGACCGCCCCCTCCTCCTCAAAATACTCCACGCCTTTGGTCTCCATAAGTGTACTCTTTGCTGGTTCTCATCCTACTTATCCAACCGCACCTTTAGTGTCACTTACAACCTCCTGCTCTCTAGTTCCCTCATTACCTCCTCCCATGCTTGCCTCCAGGACTTTTCCAGAGCCTCTCCCATTTTCTGGAACTCCCTAACCCTATCTGTCTGACTATGTCCTACTCTGCTTGCTTATAGACAATCCCTGAAAACCCTTCTCTTCCGAGAACCCTTTCCGGCCCCCACCTAACAACTGTACTTTTACTTTCTCAATCAGATCCTCCCCCATAGCTATTACCTTTTTTATCACTTGACCCTCCCTTCTAGATGGTAAAATCTCTGATTTCTCCTGTATTGAATTGTATTGTAATTGCACTGTCTGCCCTCATGTTGTAAAGCGCTGTGCAAACTGTTATATAAATCCTGTATAATAATAATAATAATAATACATTGGGTAAACTACAGTGGATTATTATTTTATGTTTGGTTTATAAGGAAGCATACACATTTATAGATTGTGCTGTTGGGTTGCTAGATATTAGGTTATATTTTAGGTTTTTATACATGTCAGAGTTCAACGCTAGATGGTCCCTTGGGTCCACTTATTCTATAATAATTTTACCAAAATGCTCCATGTCTGGTGTTTTGACTGTTGTGTAGCATATGTGGCAATCTGCATCTATATGATCTTTGATTTTGTTCTTCCAATAAAGGACTATTCCCTGATGTTGGAGGAGGGTATTTCTTACCACGGCTTCCTGGAAAACTTGGCTTATATATTTCTCTTACTGGATTCCGGCTAAAGGGAAGAGATGTGCAGAAAGCTGGCATTGCTACTCATTTTGTTGAATCAGAAAAGGTAGGATTTCATATAACTCTGTATAAAAGTGTAAGAAGAATCAAACAAAGAGGTTTTTCTTTTTAAGTGATAATTGTTTTAGTAAATTCTATGATTCTTTTTATATTTCATATTTTTATTGAAAAATATCTTACAGTAACAAGTATATCAAATAAACAATTGCCCATGCATGGGTTGTCATTATAGCAAAAGCGTATGGCTGTAGAGAAAGAACAAACAAAAATAAAACGGATCATCTTCAAATAAACGAAAAGTTGCACTGACCTATGATTTTTTTTTTAATTCCCAAATAAGAAAGCTATATTGGGGTTATCTTATTTGTTTGGGGTTGAGCAACATTATAACCCTGTTCACTTTGGTAAGTATTGAGTATGTGCTCTTACTATGGATTTTTGCCCCCCCCCCCCCAAAAAAAAATTAAAAAGTGTAAATAAATGTGCTATGTAGGCTACAGATAATGTTAACTTTGTGTCCCAGAAAATAAAATGAAGAGTGGGTGCTTGAGAAAGATGTTGTTTTTTCACTAAAGACAGCTATGGAACCTAAGGTTTTGACACAAAAATCTGAAATTCAGATACAGTGCCTTGAAAATGTATTCATACCCCTAAAATGTTCCACATTTTGTCATGTTACAACCAAAAACATAAATGTATTTTATTGGGATTTTATGTGATAGACCAACACAAAGTGGCAAATAATTCTGAAGTGGAAGGAAAATGATAAATGATTTTCAGAATTTTTTACAAATAAATATTTGAAAAGTGTGGTGTGCATTTGTATTCAGCCCCCCCCCCCCCACCACCCCAATACTTTGTTGAACCACCTTTTGCTGCAATTACAGCTTCAATTCTTTTTGGCGATGTCCCTATCAGCTTTGCACATCTAGAGTGACATGTTTGCCCATTCTTCTTTGCAAAATAGCTCAAGCTCTGTCAGATTGGATGGAGAGCTTCTGAGAACAGCAATTTTCAAGTCTTGCCACAGATTCTCAGTTGGATTTAGGTCTGGACTTTGATTGGACCATTCTAACACATGAATATGCTTTAATCTAAACAATTCCATTGTAGGTCTGGCTGTATATTTAGGGTCGTTGTCCTGTTGGAAGGTGAACCTCCGCCCCAGTCTCAAGTCTTTTTGCAGATTCTAACAGGTTTTCTTCTAAGATTGTCCTGTATTTGGCTCCATCCATCTTTCCATCAACTCTGACCAGCTTCCCTGTCCCTGCTGAAGAAATTCATCCCCACAACATGATGCTGCCAGCACCATGTTTCACGGTAGGCACGGTGTGTTCAGGGAGATGTGCAGTGTTGGTTTTCCGCCACACATAGCGGTTTGCTTTTAGGCCAAAAAGTTAAATTTTGGTCTCGTCTGACCAGAGCACCTTCTTCCACATGTTTGCTCTGCCCCCCACATAGCTTCTTGCAAACTGCAAACAGGACTTCTTATGGCTTTCTTTCAACTTCTTGTAACTCTTCCATAAAGGCCAGATTTGTGGAGTGCACGACTAATAGTTGTTTTGAGGACAGATTCTCCAACCTGAGCTGTGGACCTCTGTAGTTCCTCCAGAGTTATCATGAGCCTCTTGGCTGCTTCTCTGGTTAATGCTCTCCTTGCCTGGCCTGTCAGTTTAGGTGGACGGCCATATCTTGGTAGGTTTGCAGTTGTGTCTTACTCTTTCCATTTTAGGATTGAACATTGTTCAAAGCTTGGGATATTTTTTTATAACCTAGCCCTGCTTTAAACTTCTCCACAACTTTATGCCTGATATGTCTGTTGTGTTTCTTGGCCTTCATGATGCTGTTCGTTCATTAAGGTTTTCTAAGAAACCTCTGAGGGGCCTCAGAGAACAGCTGTATTTATACTGAGATGAAATTACACACAGGTGGACTGTATTTACTAATGAGGTGACTTCAAAAGGCAATTGGTTCCACTAGATTTTAGTTAGCTGTAAAAAATAAAACCATTTATCATTTTCCTTCCACTTTACAAATATGCCCCATATTGTGTTAGTCTATCACATAAAATCCCAATAAAATACATTAACATTTTTAGTTGTAACATGACAAAAAGTTGAAAATTTCAAGGCTATGAATACTTTTTCAAGGCACTGTATATAGAAGTACGTTCAAAGCTATTAGTACATATGCAGCAGATACCTGGCTAATTACAAAAGCTAGACAGATTAAACATTAAGGCCTCATTTCCACTGGCGTTTTTACAGCCACGTTTCTGAGCGTTTTTTACAGCTTAAAAACGCCTGTCCATGTTATTCTATGGCTTCATTCCCACATAGGCGTTTTTGAGCTGCTAGTGGCATAGACGTTTTTGAGCTGTAAAAAAAACGCGGGACCAGGGCGTTCTGAAGCTCCAGAGTAGAGCTGTAAAAACGCCAGACGTTAAAAAACGCTCAAAAACGCGCCAAAACGCTCAAAAACGCTCAAAAACGCGACCGCGGCATTTTTAAAGCTGCAGCTCACAAAAAAAAAAATTTTTTTTTTTTTTTTTTTTTTTTTTTTTTACAAAATAAACATGGACAGGCGTTTTTAAGCTGTAAAAAAGCCTAACAACAGTGGCTGTAAAAACGCCAGTGGAAATGAAGCCTTAGGGAAGAATGACTTAAAGCGGGGGTTCACCCTAAAAAAAATAATAATAATTCTACCATGCCATCCAGCATACTAGCGCGAGCTACAGTATGCCTTTATTTAATTTTTTTGCGCCGTACTCACAGTTTAATCTCTTAGTTAAGTTTCAGACTTTCAGACTAAAAAATATGACATCTGTAATCTATTTACTCTCTCTACATATTATGGATATCCCTGCATGTGTCTTTTTAAAGCAGCAGTAGCTCTTAAAGCGGAGGTTTACCCTAAAAAACAAGTTTCTACAATGCCATCCAGCATACTAGCGTGAGCTACAGTATGTCTTTATTTTATTTTTTTGCGCCGTACTCACAGTTTAATCCCTTAGTTAAGTTTCAGACTCCCCGCCGGGAGTAGGCGTTCCTATGCAGAGGGAAACATGATTCACGGCCGGCTATGGCGCGTCACGCTTCCCGAAAATAGCCGAAATAGGACTTGGCTCTTCACGGCGCCTGCGCAGTCAGCTCCTAGTCTGTGCGCAGGCGCCCTATAGCGCCGTGAAGAGCCGAGTCCTACTCCGGCTATTTTCGGGAAGCGTGACGCGCCATAGCCGGCCGTCAATCATGTTCCCCTCTGCATAGGAACGCCTACTCCCCGCGGGGAGTCTGAAACTTAACTAAGGGATTAAACTGTGAGTACGGCGCAAAAAAATAAAATAGAGACATACCGTAGCTCACGCTAGTATGCTGGATGGCATGGTAGAAACTTGTTTTTTAGGGTAAACCTCCGCTTTAAGAGCTACTGCTGCTTTAAAAAGACACATGCAGGGATATCCATAATATGTAGAGAGAGTAAATAGATTACAGATGTCATATTTTTTATCATATGGTTTATAAAATGCTAAATTAAAAAAACACTGAAAAAAAGGTTACTGGAGAACTCAATAAAAATGACCTAGATCTCCCCCTCTTTATTTCTACTTGTACTGTCAACAGTACAGAAAATGAGAGAAGATTCTAAATTGTTAGTTACACTAGAACAAGAATAGATGGAAAAGCCTCCAGTGGGGAAACAAATGACAATTCTCTAAGAGGGGAATTCCTTCACTATGATTTTCTTTTACTTGTGTCATCAGAACAGGAAGTTAAGGGAAATTCAATGAGACATAGATTGCAAAAAAATTGGGCAGCATACTGAAAAAAAAAATATGGAATGACTAACATACACACAAGTGATGTAGGCACTTGGGACTTGGCACATAAAGTATTAAAGTATAGAAAAAAAACGATATTTAATGGACAACTCTTCCTTGTCAAAGCTGCATTCCAGCGAAATGGTTGTTTATTTAAAAAAAAAAAAAAAAAAGGTTCTCATTGATACTCCTATCCCATGACTGACTCCTATCCCATGACTGACTACATCACATCTAATGTTCTATATTGATTTCTGTGTGTACCCAGGCACCAATAATTTATCTTGTGTTTTATTTGGGAATGGAAAAAGCACCAAAAACTTTTTTTCCCAACATAAATGTTATATTATTAGAATAGCCCCCAAAATATGAGCAGCACAGACTTCTGGCTGCAAGTCTTGCATGTAAGCCTTTATTATATGTAACATAGTGGGGTTGTTCAGCTCAAAGTCAAAGTTCACCTTTAATTTTCAGAGAGCTTTTTCTCTTTTGGCATTATATTGTGATACATGTAAGGCCCCTTTCACATGGTTAGACCTATTGGGTCCATCTGCCAATTTTTTAGGTGGACCCGATTGGACTATCCATTGCCCTCTATGGAGCCTGCCCGTTGACACCTGCCGAAATCCGATCAGATCTTATCTACTAAAAACAGCCGGATAGGGATCTGTTCTCCATAGTGTAGGCGTCTCCAAACTATGGCCCTCCAGTCGTTTAGGAACTACAATTTCCATCATGCCTAGTCTTGTCTGTGAATGTCGCAGTTTTAAAATGCCTCATGGGATGTGTAGTTCCGCAACAGCTGGAGGGCCGTAGTTTGAAATCCTTGGTCTAGTGGATCGGATCAGATGGCCATCAGTGTGTAAACGGAAAGGCTGTGCATTTACATCCTATCATAAAACATATATCCAGGCCCATGGACGATGTCCCAAGTGGGTGGAGGAAATTAAGCTGTGGCCGCTGCTGTCCCAAACACATAGACCAATGAGATCAAAACAAACAAACAAATTGGAAAGGGACGGTGCTGAACCACAGAAATAAAAGATAGACCTCAAGTGAGTAAAAGGAACATTTTAATCCATTGGGAATGAAGATAAAATGGCAAACATACAGCAGCCTAGGAACGGTCATCAAGAGACCTTGATTTGAGAGCCTTATCCACTGAGGATTGGACAGTTGGCTAACAGACTAGCTCAATTGGCAGGACCTAGACCTAGGGGTGTTCAGAACCTGTCACAGGTGGGGGATGACAAATGTGCACCAGGTCTTGAAGAACAGGGCCTTTTCTGACATAGCAATCCCCTACAGTGTTAAAAAAACAGAAGTCATCTTTCTGTGAGATCTACCATTGGATATACTAGGCATAATATGCTTGGTGCAAGGAAATAAAAATAAAATACTCACTGGAACAAATCCTTTCCTTTTTACAAACAGGCCTGGATCAACAATTGGCCTTGAGTACTATCAAGGATCAGTGCTTGTGATCTTGTTCCAAAGACCGTTAGACACACATTCAAGATTAAGACTAGGGATGAGCCGAACACCCCCCGTTAAAGTCTATGGGACACGAACATGAAAAATCTAAAGTGCTTATTTTAAAGGTTAATATGCAAGTTATTGTCATAAAAAGTGTTTGGGGACCTGGGTCCTGCCCCAGGGGACATGTATCAATGCAAAAAAAGTTTAAAAAACTGATGTTTTTTCGGGAGCAGTGATTTTAATAATGCTTAAAGTGAAATATTCCTTTAAATTTTGTACCTGGGGATGTCTATAGTATAAACGCTGGTAAACAAAGCTAATTAACGCCCCCTAGTAACTTTCTAAACCACCGCTGCACACAGGATACACTTGATTACCTATATCTGCTACTTAAATAGAAATGTATATAGTGAATCTTTAGTGAAAAAAATAGTAGCGCTCTGTTTCATAAAACAGTATTCGTTTTAGTACTGTTTTATGAAACAGAGCGCTACTATTTTTTTCACTAAAGATTCACTATATAGGTGTCTATAGTATGCCTGTAAAGTAGCACATGTTTCCCGTGTTTATAGCAGTCTCTGCACAAAATGACATTTCTAAAGGAAAAAAGTCATTTAAAACTACTCGCGGCTATAATAAATTGTCATAGTCATTGAAAGTCATTTAAAAATAAATGCGTGGGGGTCCCCCTAAATTCTATTACCAGGCCCTTAAGGTATGGTATGGATATTAACCACTTAAGGACCCCTTCACGCCGATTTACGTTGGCAGAATGGCACGGCTGGGCACATCAACGTATATGTACGTTGCCCTTTAAGCCCAGCCGTGGGGTCGTGCGCGCCGCGGGCGCGTGTACGCGACCCGGTCCGGAGCTTCCGTGACCACGGCCGTGACGGCCGTGTAAACACAGCTTCCCCGTTCTTCAATGTGGCGCTGTGATCGATCGTGTGTTCCCTTATATAGGGAATCACAATCGATGACGTCACACCTACAGCGACACCCCCCTACAGTTAGAAACAGACATGAGGTCACACATAACCCCATCAGCGCCCCCTTGTGGTAACTCCCAATCTGCAATTGTCATTTTCACAGTAAACAATGCATTTTAAATGCATTTTTTGCTGTGAAAATGACAATGGTGCCAAAAATGTGTCAAAATTGTCCGAAGTGTCTGCCATAATGTCGCAGTCACGGAAAAAGTCGCACGACCGCGCAATTGTCAGTTAAAGCGACGCAGTGCCGAATTGCAAAAACTGGCAGGGTCCTTTAGCTGCCTAAAGGTCCGAGTCTTAAGTGGTTAAGGGAAACCCTGCGCTATATAAAAAAAAATGGTGTGGGGTTCCCCCCAAAAATCCATACCAGACCCTTATTCGAGCACGCAACCTGGCAGGCAGCAGGAAAAGAGGGGGGGATGAGAGAGCGCCCCCCCCCCTCTTGAACTGTTCCAGGCCACATGCTCTCAACATGGGAATGATGTCCCCATGTTGATGGGGACAAGGGCCTCATCCCCACATCCTTTGCCTGGTGGTTGTGGGGGTCTGCGGGCGGGGGGCTTATCGGAATCTGGAAGCCCCCTTTAACAAAGGGGACCCCCAGATCCCGGCCCCACCATGTGAATTGGTAAGGGGTATATTGTACCCCTACCATTTTACAAAAAAAAAGTCATTAAACCACTTAACCACGTACATTTACTGTGGCAGGCGGAAGATCTGTGCCAGATCACGCACCTAGTATTTGATCTGACCCACTCCCGCTGTTATTGGGCACAGCGGGAGCCAATCAGCAGGTTTGGCAGAATCATATGCTGCAAAGAGAAGCAAAAAAAGAGTTATGCCTCATACACACGATCAGTTTTCCTGACAAGAAAAGTGTGATGTGAGCATTTTGTCAGGAATTCTAACCGTGTGTATGCTCCATCACACTTTTTCTGTGAGAATTCATGCCAAGAAAAAATTGAGAGCAGGATCTAAATTTTCGTGTCAGGAAGAATTCCTATCAGGAATCGCAATTCTGTATGCAAATACAATGCTAAAAAAATGTGCATGCTCAGAATCAAGCAGAAGAACCGAACTGTAAACAAAAAATGTAGCGCTAAAAACCGAAAACTCCAAAGTATGTGATACCATGTGAGATGACAAGGTAAGTATAAAAATGCATATACATAAACCACTGACATATAAATATAAATTGCTCAATCAGTGCTTGATGCAAAGAAAAAAGTCTATATTTCAAAGTAGAAAAAACATCAATTGGGTGATGGGTGCAGGGAAAAACAAATGAGCTGCTATCCGTTGATTGGGATACAACAGGTGCACAAGTTGTCTGTAGCACTCTATGAGGATCACATCGAGGTAGGTAGTGGATGAAATACGCTTACCGGATGGGTTGGACTCTACTACTGTACAGCAAAGAGTCAGCCAGACATAGTGGTCTTTGGAAACCGGGACCACTCAAACCGGAATGGGACCATAAGCGAGACTGGGACTTCAAATTGACGTGGACGACAGGAACCAGCAGAGCTTGAATGGTGTGTTGGATCAATACCTTGAATATAATCCTTAGACCAACAGTCAGGAGATGCAGGGCAGGATGTTGCTAAAGCTCTCAGGAAACCATGGAGTGGATGATATGAAATGGAAAAAGAACTCCAATAGTGCAGGTCAATTAAAACCAATGAGGTTTATTTGTAAAAAGTCATAGGTAAATATGACAAAGATAAAAAGTGATCACGTACAGATAATGGCAATGTGGGGTGCTCAATAGCAATACCCCTCTTGGGGTATCTTGGGGGTATTGCTATTGAGCACCCCACATTGCCATTATCTGTACGTGATCACTTTTTATCTTTGTCATATTTACCTATGACTTTTTACAAATAAACCTCATTGGTTTTAATTGACCTGCACTATTGGAGTTCTTTTTCCATTTCATATCATCCACTCCATGGTTTCCTGAGAGCTTTAGCAACATCCTGCCCTGCATCTCCTGACTGTTGGTCTAAGGATTATATTCAAGGTATTGATCCAACACACCATTCAAGCTCTGCTGGTTCCTGTCGTCCACGTCAATTTGAAGTCCCAGTCTCGCTTATGGTCCCATTCCGGTTTGAGTGGTCCCGGTTTCCAAAGACCACTATGTCTGGCTGACTCTTTGCTGTACAGTAGTAGAGTCCAACCCATCCGGTAAGCGTATTTCATCCACTACCTACCTCGATGTGATTGTGATCCTCATAGAGTGCTACAGACAACTTGTGCACCTGTTGTATCCCAATCAACGGATAGCAGCTCATTTGTTTTTCCCTGCACCCATCACCCAATTGATGTTTTTTCTACTTTGAAATAACATGGTTTTAAGATCTGTTTTCCTCCTTCATGGCTTTGAGATTATGCAAAACACTGATGATATTAGACATAAGGCACAGCTCACAATGCTAACAGATCAGTTATTTTTAGCTGAGTCCAATGAGATTTAAAAATAACAATCACATGGCAGAAATAAATATCCTTATATTTGTGTTAAAGTGAGAACTGAGCCTCTGGTGTTATCAGGATTTTCTTTATAACTGCAGTGTAAAAGCTTTGTGGTTACATTGTGGCCACAGAAGCCTAATAGAATGTAGTGTTTTTTGTGATCAGATGTTTTTTTTTATGTACATGTATTAATTTATTCAATTGCTTTATTAGATTCCATCCCTTGAAAAAGACCTTACATCTCTGAAAGAACCAACCAAAAAAGATGTTGCCGAAGTACTTGATACCTATCAGACAAAGGTATTTGAATACCCCTGTATGTATTTGTCTGACCTAGTGGCTAATCTCAATCAATGTAATGTAAAATAATATTTTAAATAAAAATAAATAAAAAAAGAAGATAAGAGGAATACAATCTACTCAATCAACATCAAAGTCTAAAGGAATGAGAGAAAAGAAGCAAAGTATAAACAGGCTTAAAAAGAGAAGGTGTATATAGAGAGTTGAGGAGTTACTAAGGGGTAATTTTGTCAAGGGTAGACAACCTAATTTAAAGAGTAAATGTAATTTAAACAGTTTCACATTATAGCAGAAAGATGAGTCAGCCTTTGCCTTATGGGGAAGGTTACTAAAGCCATGTAGTCCAAGTATTCAGTAACTACTTATATGAATTGGCATGCATCAGGCCAACCCATGTTCTTTTATTCACTAGACCTATTTAAAGTAATTCTAAATGCAGGTTTTGCACCACTCTATCAGGCAACACAGCAAGGTTTGGAACCTGGCACTCTTACTGCAGTAAAGCATTACAGTTTGGTCACTGCCCTGCCCCCAGCATGCAGTGATTGTACAAAGAAGTGTCAGTAGATTGATGAATCATCCAACTGCCCAGTTAGCACTCTTCTTCTGTTAGCATATTCCCTGATAGCATAATGTACATACAGTACAGACTGATAGGCTCAAGGTAACTGCCCTCTTACTTCCAGTGTAAGTTCTGCTATACAGGGCATTACAATTTTGTCAAAGTCTATGTAAAGCCAATTTTCTCTCTGTTTTTGGAAATAGAACAAGGAAGGGCTAAACCCCAATCAGGTTATTGTTTTTTGTCTCCCACTTAAGAGATTTCCATAAATTTCCTGTCCAAAAAGACACAACAGGTAATTATATCTCTTTAAAGCAGCAGTCTCCAACCACCAGAGACTGATTATGCCAAGAGAAAATTTTGCCCAGGATCGGGGGTGGGAGACATAGTTACATAGTTAGTCAGGTTGAAAAAAGACACAAGTCCATCTAGTTCAACCATAAAAAAAAAAATATATATTGTACAAGCCCATATACCCAATTCTATACCCACAAGTGATCCAGAGAAGGCAAAAAACCCCAGCAGAGCATGCTCCAATTTTCTACAGCAGGGGAAAAATTTCCTTCCTGATCCCCCGACAGGCAATCGAATTTTCCCTGTATCAACTTTACCTATAAATGTTAGTACCCAGTTATATTATGTACATTTAGGAAAGTATCCAGGCCTTTCTTAAAGCAATCTACTGAGCTAGCCAGAACCACCTCTGGAGGGAGTCTATTCCACATTTTCACAGCTCTTACTGTGAATAAACCTTTCCGTAATTAGAGATTTAGTGTCCTCTGTGTTGACCGTAAAGTGAATAACTCAACACCATATGGACCCCTTTTATATTTGAACATGTTGATCATATACCCCCTTATTCTCTTCTCAAGAGAGAATACATTCAGCTCCTCTAATCTTTCCTCATAGCTGAGCTCCTCCATGCCTCTTATCAGTTTGGTTGCCCTTCTCTGCACTTTCTCCAGTGCCCCAATATCCTTTTTGAGAACTGGTGCCCAAAACTGAACTGCATATTCCAGATGAGGTCTTACTAATGATTTGAACAGGGCAAAATTATAGTTCTCTCTCTGGAGTCCATACCCCTCTTAATACAAGAAAGGACTTTGCTTGCTTTGGAAGCCACAGCTTAGCATTGCATGCTATTATTGAGCTTATGATCTATCAAAACCCCCAGATCCTTCTCCACTATGGAATCCCTCAGTTGTACTCCCCCTAGTATGTATGATGCATGCATATTCTTAGCCCCCAAGTGCATAACTTTACATTTATCAACATTAAACCTCATCTGCCATATAGTTACCCAATTAGACGGTGCATTAAGGTCGGCTTGTAAGATGGAGACATCCTGTAAGGATGGTATTCCATTGCATAGCTTGGTGTCATCAGCAAAGACAGAAATGTTACTTTTGATCCCAGACCCAATATCATTTATAAATATATTAAAAACCTTGGGGTACACCACTGATGACCTTAGACCATTCAGAGTATGAATCATTAACCACTAATCTCTGAATTCTGTCTTTTAGCCAGTTTTCTATCCATTTACAAACTGATATTTCCAAGCCTGTAGACTTTACCTTACACATTAACCGTGTGCGGAACTGTATCAAACGCTTTTGCAAAATCCAAGTATACCACGTATACCACCACCCCTCTGTACCAGTTACTTGGTAAAGACTTTATTCCCTTTTTAAATATAGGCACCACGTTCGCCCTGCGCCAATCCAGTGGTACTATTCTTGTCTGTAATGAGTCCCTAAAAATTTGATACAATGGCTTTGAAATTACAGAGCTCAATTCTTTTAGGATTCGTGGGTGGATGCCATCGGGTCCTGGTGCTTTATCCATCTTTATTCTGTCTAAAATTTTCTGGACCATATCACCTTTGAGCCATTGTGGATCATTTGGGGCTGTGTCAATTCCACCCCAATTATGGACATGAGCTTCCCAATGCTCCTTTGTATACACGGAGCTGAAGAAAGTATTAAATAAATTGGCCTTCTCTTTGTCCCTAGTCACCCACTCTAGATTATTTTGTAAAGGGCCTACATGCTCAGACCTGACCTTATTACTATTAATATATTTGAAGAATTTTTTGGGGTTTGTCCTACTATCTTCTGCAATTTGTCATTCGTTTTGAATTTTTGCATCCTTGATTTCCTTTTTACATATTCTGTTATATTCTTTGTAACATTTAAATGACACTAGTGTTCCTTAATTTTTATATTTTTTAAAAGCTCCTTTCTTGTTGTTTATAGCTTTTTTAACTTTGACCGTGAGCCACTTAGGTTTCTATTTTTAGCCTTTTAAACTTATTGCCCATGGGAATATACTTTGCAGCGTGGTCCCAAACAGTCTTTTTGAAGAATTCCCATTTTTGTTCTGTGTTTATCAGAGCCAATATTCCCTCCCAGTCTAAGTCCTGGAGAGCAGCCCTCAGAGAGAGAGAGAGAAGAAGAGAGAGACATCTATGCGGGTGTTAGTGCTTCAGTCATCCTGACACCATTATTGATGAAAATATAATAAAATAGTTAAACTCACCATAATGCAGAATCAGTGAGAGCCTTGAGCTTGTCACTGTAAAAAGTACCACAAAAAGATCAGACGCCAATGGAACAGATTACTAGGAAGAATATTTCCAAACAGTTCTACGGATCCTTAGCAGCTTGGGACAACCCCTGGGAGGTGGTAAAAGATAGAACCAACCACCAAAACGTCTCTCGACCAAAAATTGCACTTGTCGAGAGTTGACAGGTCTCTATATAAAAAATATTGCAAGGCTCGCAGATCTACTGTATGGGGAAAGGACGTGTAGAGTGCACAGAAGTCTAATAACGCCCATAGGTAGCCTACTTCCCAGTGATAATTCTGTAATATTTTAGAAGATTATTGGAATCTCTCATAAATGCAGGGAGGTTAGACACAATTGTGAGAACTAAGATTAAGGATCCCTCAAGGTGCAAACCCCTACTAAGTTATGAATACATATATAAATATATAAATAATATAAATAAACCCCTATACGCTTGAAACTGCAAAAAGCGGGAAAGGATTGGAGTGGGAGCTTTCGGTATCATATCATCAAGAACTCATAATAAAAACCCTGTTTGGGCTCAACCCACTCCAATGGCTTAAAAGGCAAAGGGAAAAAGGGAAAGGAAATAAATACACAGCCCAAAAAGTCTAATTTTATAATATCAAAAACACATAAATCAAATAGCCAACAATAAAAACTGAATCATCCACAATGTGTCAATCATACTGTGATAAAAACTCAATTCTTGCCCCTATCCAGTGACAGATATATATATATATATATGAGTGAGTAATGTGAAAGTACAATATCTTCAATCCTCAGCAGCCACTAAAACTTGAAACATAGAAATTGCATGCATGTAAATAGGATCGGGAGCTAAGTTGGCTCCCAATGGGAAATGGATCCTAGGAAGAGCAGACCTGGATCCTGGGAAAGAGGCACGCTGGCATATTGTGGTGAATGTTGTTAATACCTTGATGTATCCAAAAGGGGGGAATTGATGAGATATGAAAAGGGGAAGGGGGCAACACCCTGGGTCAACAGTGGTCTAGAGGAGGTATATGGAATTAAAAAAAGGTAAAGTCACAAGTATGTATTTGGCATGAAACACCAGAGATTGAATGCAAAACAATGTCCTGTAACCTCCCTCTCACTGTTGCAAACCATAATTTGATATCCAGTGTGTGCACGCAGGTTGACAGTCCTGGTCAATGGGAGACCATACATGGATCAAAGCATATAGTCCAAAGTAGAAAGAGAGTAAATGGATACTTATCAGGTGGTGATGGAAAAACAAAACTTCAGTGCCAGTACCATTGCTGATTTCCAATGAGGCCCATCAAGCATAAGCAAGTGTTCATATCCTCCAGTGAAAGGGGCAAGATGGACAAGGAAACAAGAGAGCCTAACCGGTTTCACCCGTCGCCGTCAGCTGCCTGAGAGGCAGTGTGGTCCCGTCTTAGACACAATTGGCTGGAGAAAAAAAATCGATATATTGTGATAAGCTTACTCTGCACTCAATTCCCCATACAGTAGGGGTCAGGTGTCTGCAGCAAGGAGACCAGACACATAGCTACACAAGGAAACTGAGATCAAACAAAGTATAAATATAAAGTTTAAAGTGAGGTTTATTAACAGTGAACAGATACCAATAAGCATACACCGCAAACAATGAGCAAACCCCAAGACAAAACTTATGTCTTGACATAACTGAAGACCCTAACAACTAACTATATACAAATGCAATTTAAGGGACAAGGGTACAAGGAATGTAAGAAATGGGGGATCACGACTGGATACTCGAGCAGAGCAAGGCAGAGGGGTACAAAAAGCTTCAGGACAGGTATCGGGCACAACTGGCAGCAGGAAGATGATCAGAATAGTGATGTGCCAGGGTCAGGGAGGAGCAGCCTTACATAGCCACCTAATGGCTGAGCCCAAGTGTGGCTGATTATAACAGCCTGCTGACTCTTGGGAGACATCTGCTGATGGACACTGGAGCTGCAGCAAACAGGCCAGACTCAATCCTAACAGTTTCCCCCCTTTAAGGAGCGGCCTCCGGAGGCTCCATAAAGCTTCACCACTAGGATCTGCAAGCCGACTGGGTACCCTGCTGATAATGTCCGAATGCTATTATGTAACTATGTGACCCTGCCGCCAGGGTCCCAAAACTGGCTAGGTTTTCTGCTGGTCAGATCCTTAAAGAGGTGCAACACCAAAGGCTTGAAAGCAGCCTGTGTCCCATTGTTGGGACACTGAAAGATACCTGGACGCTTAATGCCAGAGTCCCTGGTCCATGCAGGTACCCTGACGCCAGGATGTCCCATCACGCCTGGACCTCCTCTCTCTCTGTTGCTAGAAACTGCTCTGTGTTTTACCTGCCACTCAGGTCTATCCAGGGCATAGGTTATCCCACTCAGGTCCCCAAATGTGCTAAGGATCGCAGAGATGACCCCTGGGTCGGGACAAAGTTCACGTCTAACACTCCCCTGCCCCACAGAACCTCTACTACTGGAGCTGCAACAGCAGACATAGTTCTCATGTTTAGAGTGGATATCAGGACCTCCTGGCCTTGGTATAACAGGATCAGCTGGCTGCAAAAAGAACTTAGAGCAGAGAACAGGAGGGATCCTAACCCACACAGATAACCCATTTAAGCCATATTAGATCGGAACTACAGAAGCCTCAGACAAATCAGCAGGCGGGCGTTTACCCAGTCAACAGAGTCCGGCTTGACAGCAAGTAGTGAATTGGCATAGTCCAACTGGATGGCAGCCCGGGAATCAGCATTGTCAAGCTGGGCAGCAGCCAGGGAATCTGCATAGTCCAGCTGGACCCCAGGCATGGACCCTATCGGCAGGCGGCAACATGGAGGAGGCATGAACACAATCGGCAGACAGCAACATGGAGACTATCGGCAAGCGGCAACATGGCGGAGGCACGGCCACCATCGGCAACATGGCGGAGGCACGGGCAACATGGAGGAGGCATGGACACCATCAGCAGGCGTCAACATGGAGGAGGACTGCATCTCATTGGCAGCAGTCATCCACATGGAGGAGGACTGGACCTCATCGTCAGCAGCATGGAGGATGACAGGATAACATTGGCAGCAGTCATCAGCACATCAGGCTGGGCAGCGGGCACCAGATCAGTGGGTATCGGATCAGCAGGCACTGGATCAACAGGCACCGGATCAGCAGACTGGGCAGCAGGTACCGGATCAGCAGACAACATGGATAGTGGCAGAGTTGTAAGAGCAGGAGAAAAGTTTTTATTACTTTTTTGACTTAGATACTGGAGTCCTGCAAATAGTTGCATTGTACTGACCAGAGTATACTGCTGATGGAAAGGTAGTAACAGTACTAGGAAAAATAGGGAAGAGTAGCAGAAATATAGGAAGAGTCCTGAGACGTTGCTATCGATAACTGCACTGCAGGGGGAGCCTTCAATGGATTGCATACAGCGGAAGTGTGGTTACTGGTAGCAGGATACTGATCTACAGGAAGTAAAGAACACTCAGTAGCAGCTGTGGTTGCTAAGGGTAAAAGAGGAAAAGATTCTTGATTTTTAGCAACAGATCGGACTTTATGTGTCTCTAGTACTGAGGATTTGATCTCTGACCAAGCTTGTAGCAGAGGTTGAACTAAAGTCAATTTGCCTATTCCTTGCTCACATTGCTCAATTAATGAGTGCACAGCAGCAATACAATACAATACAATCCAACAACACCTGTTTTGAATAGGCTGTATACTGCTGGAAAAAAGAACCTGCACAATGTTCCAGCAATCATTCCAAAAATCCAACCTAGTACATAGAAAATGGGGGAGTGAAAACATCATGTTCCTGAGAGATAAACAGAAAAAATATCCCAGAATGGACCTGAATCAAAGATTGTACTTTGCTAAGGGAGAGTCTGTCATCAACATCTAAGGCATGTGCTGTCAGAGTGCTTCCCATCAGTTCCTCCACAGTGAGATCCTACCACATGAAGCAACAATGATCTTTATCTACTTCTAGCGTGAGCTGCACATGACAAAAAAACATCGCTCTAAGCATCCTGACAAAGGCAAAGCAAAGGTCTCAAAGCAACTGGCTCCCAGTTCCCAAGTGTAGCAGATCTGGTTGCTGGTGGGCATCACTATTATGTCAGGTATCTGCAGCAAGGAGACCAGACACATAGTTACACGAGGAAACTGAGACCAAAGTAAAGTGGGGTTTAGCAACAGTGAACAGACACCAATAAACATACACAGCAAACAATGAGCAAGACAAAACAACTAACTATATACAAATACAATATATGGGACAAGGCAGAGGGGTACAGGAAGCTTTAGAACAGGTATTAGGCACACCTGGCAGCAGAGAGGCGATCAGACTGGTGACGTGCCAGGGTCAGGGAGGAGCTGCCTTACATAGCCACCTAATGCTGAGCCCAGGTGTGGCTGATTCTAACAGCCTGCTGACTTTTGGGAGACACCTGCTGGTGGACACTGAAGCTGCAGCAAACAGCTCAGAGTAGCACAGTGCCACCAGCAGGAGAACTCAATCCTAACAGTAGGTCTGGGAGCCTTGCAATATTTTTTATATAGAGACCTTTTTGTCAACTCTCGACAAGTGCAATTTTTGGTACAGGGGACTCAATTGTGCTTGCAATACAATTATTATACGTTCCTAGAACAATTCTCCAACTAAAAGGCACAGCTATGGGGGCTTGTTTTGCACCTTGCTATGCTAATGTTACAATGGGGTAGAGTGCACAATGTAATTAGCCATTTGGAACCACAACCCGTTCATGCGTCACATTGTGTACTATGGCAGGTACATCGACGATGTCCTGCTCATTTGGAATGGGAGTGTGAATCTATTCTGCTAAGTCGTTTCCTATTGTAGCAATAATCAGCTCTGCCTACAGTGTTTACACATATAGTGGACCCAGACAAACTAGTGTTCTTGGATCTTGAACTATCCCATGAGAATGGTAGGATTATCTCCCAAAATCATTGTAAACCAACTAGCGGTAACTCGTATTTACATTACTTCAACTGCCATCATCCTTCATGGCAAAATAATATCCCAGGGGGACAGTTCCATAGGCTAACCCACAGTTGTTTCAAAGTAGAGGGTTATGAAAGGAAGGGTCAGGTCCTAAAAAACTTTCCTGGAAAAAAGGTTTCCCGGATGCATTACTGAAAGATGCTTATCAAAAGCATATAGCTCCAGAGTTCCTCTGCCTAAAATATGATATACATGGGGACAGAAGAAGAAAAAATGGAGAAGATAAAAATAATATTCGATTCTTGACAGGTTACAACGATAAATACAAAAAGATTAAACAGATAATCCGCAATCATCGACGTATCCTACAATTGGACCCAAAATTTGTAGAGTCATTACCTGTAGTTCCTCAGGTCACTTTTAGAAGGGCAAAAATCCTCAATAACACCATTGCCCCAAGCGAATTAAAGTCCCATAGGAAATCTTAGCCATGGATAGCCAGGTCTTTTTCGACCACAGGATGGGTATATTCCAGTGCCGAAAAAGGGGATGTCCAACATGCCAGTTCATCTCCCATGATGGATCCAGTTTTTATGGTACAGGTGGTCAGTTGTATACCATCAAGCAGTTCATCGCCTGCTGATCTGAATATGTGCTCTGTTGCCCCTGTATTTTATTTTATATTTGTATTTTACTGTATGTTGGTCGCAGCATGCGCCCATTATGCAAACAAGTGGGCAAACAAAGGAGGTTCATTCAAAAGTGATGCGACAAACACAGCTTTCCCCAGCATTTTTTATTTCACCACAATAAGGATATTAAATGTCTAGAAGTCCTAGCTATCGAATATATCTCAGATAAAACATTGACTGATAATGAGAAATTTGCATTGCTCTGTAAGGCCGGGTACACACGAACAAACATGTACGGTGAAAGCGGTCCGTCAGACCGTTTTCACCGTACATGTCTGCCAGAGGGCTTCTGTACGATGGTTGTACACACCATCGTACAGAAGTCAGCGCGTAAACAATACGCGGGGCGTGTCCGCGTCGTCGACGCGGCGATGACGCGGAGACGTGGGCGGGCCTGCCATTTAAAGGCTTCCACGCATGCGTCGAAGTCATTCGACGCATGCGAGGGACGGCGGGCGCCTGGACATGTACGGTAGGTCTGTACTGACGACCGTACATGTCCGAGCGGGCAGGATTCCAGCGGACGGTTTTAAAACACGTCCAGGAATATTTGCCCGCTGGGAAAAGGCCCGGCGGGCAAATGTTTGCTGGAATTCGGCCCGCTCGCGCCCACACACGACCGAACATGTATGCTGAAACTGGCGGACCAGTTTCAGCATACATGTTTGGTCGTGTGTACGGGGCCTAAGAGGGAGACATTCTGAATTTTTTAATTAAATACTTTATCGCCCAATGGTTTAAATGACTAGAGATGCACAGCATAATATAAATAGCTCAGGACCCCTCATAATGTTCTAGCTTAGTATCTGGTTTCTAATTGTTCAGTTTTCACTACAATGTTACCATCCGGACATAATAATGGCTTTGGTCTATACATAATATTGCAGGCCTAAAGGAATCATGGTATATTAGTGGAGTTCTTCCTTTTTACTAATACAGATGTAGCCTTGTAATTCTGCACATAAATTCCTTGGTTTGATTTTTATACTTTTTTCACTATATATTTAAATGTTTTATTTTTGAGTGTGCATGTGACCTTTATGTATATCAATTATCAGTTTGTTTTATCACATCTTTCTTATTTTAATTTTATTTACATTTAATCAATTTTTTATTTTATTTTCATGTAATCAAATTCTTTGATTTTAATGTATATTGTCTACTGCAGCACTGATCAACTGTTACCGTTTTATTTTTATGTTTTTTATGTGATCAATTTTAAACCAATGATGAGCCTTTATTTATCAGGTTGTATACACAGTATAAATCCCCTAGATATTATTCAGCGCCTTAGGGGTTAATGACTCTTGTGGGGATGTTACAAGTAGGTCTGAAGCCGGTCCTAGTTTTCTACTCTAATTTCCAGCTTTTCACCTTTAAATATACAGCATTGGTTCCTCCTGTCACATGAAAAGCGTAGTCATAGTGATGGGACCTTCGCTCTTCAGCTTGGGTTCCACGGCTCCACCATCCCCAGAGGATGGTGCTCAATAGAGCTGTGTGTACACCTATGCCACATACAGCCTTGTCCTAAGCGCTTTTACAAGAGAGGTTTTGGTGGTTGCTTCACCTGTCACTGTAGCCTGCCACCAGACGCATTGTGTCATTTCATACTGTAGCCTGCCACCAGATGCAGCTTGTCACTGTAGCCTGCCACAAGATGCAGCTTGTCACTTGCCACCATAGCCTCCACCAGATGCAGCTTGTCACTTGCCACTGTAGCCTGCCACCAGATGCAGCATGAAACTGTCAAGCACGACGGATATGAGGCACTGGTGACCAACAGAGATTAATACTCCTCCTATGAGTGTTCTAAACAAAGAACTACAGATACCTTCACTGGTTGGCAACCATTGGCAGGGGCTCTGTTCCCTTGCTTTTGGGCCCTTGTGAGTGCTGTTCCTGCTCCTCTCCATCATGCATGTCCGCCAGTTCCCATCTGGTGTCATCTAATGGTGTATTGCTCTATCCATCAGAGAATTAACCATCATCTACCCATTAAATCATGTGCACCATTATTAATTAGATTTTAATCATTTCTACACATATGACAAAAACCTCTGAAGAAGGACCATTACGAGTCTGAAACCTATAAAGTGTCTACACCCATATGCACGCCAGCTAGCCCACTAGAATCTCATGGGTAGTTTTTGTCGTTGGCATCATGCGTTGTCTAGGGTACCATAGGTCATGAATTTATGTCTTCAAATGTATCACAATTGTTATTTCTCTCTCTCATCACTGTAGCCTGCCAAAAGATGCAGCGTGTCATTTACCACTGTAGTCTGCCACAAGATGCAGCTTGTCACTTGCCACTGTAGCCTACAATGAGATGCAGCATGTCACCTGACACTGTAACCTACAACTAGATGAAGCGTGTCACCTGCCACCGTAGCCTGACACCAGATGCAGTTTGTCACTTGCCACCGTAGCCTGACACCAGATGCAGCTTGTCACTTGCCACCATAGCCTGCCACCGCATGCAGCTTGTCACTTGCCACTGTAGCCCGCCTCCAGATGCAGCTTTCACTTTCCACCGTAGCCTGCCACCAGATGCAGCTTGTCACTTGCCACAGTAGCCTGCAACCAGGTGCAGCATGTTACTTGCCACTGTAACCTGCAACCAGATGCTGCGTGTCACTTGCCACTGTAGCCTGCAACCAGATGCTGTGTGTCACTTGCCACTGTAGCCAGCAACCAGATGCAGCGTGTCACTGTAGCCTGCCACCAGATGCAGTGTGTCACTTACCACTATAGCCTGCAACCAGATGCAGCATGTCACTTGCCACTGTATCCTACAACCAGATGCAGTGTGTCACTTACCACTGCAGCCTTAAACCAGATGCAGCGGTTACTTAATACTGTAGTCTTCAACCAAATGCAGTGTGTCACTTGCCATTGTAGCCTACAACCAGATACAGTGTGTCACTTGCCACTATAGCTTACAACCAGATGCAGCTTGTCAAGATTCTCTCTGTGCAGTGAGCACAACTTCTCAATGTTAATATATGGCTATTTAGCTTTTCCCCAGTGCTACCACTTCAGCCAGATTAGAAGGCAGCCAGCATTCGATTCTCAGGGAGTGCAGTTGACAGTAGGGTTCTATGAGAATATAATGTGGCACTGATCTCATAATAGGCACACATGACTCACACTGACAGTAAGTGGTGTACCACTATGTAAAGAGACAATCTCTGCTCATGGCAGTGGGAGTACCTGTCCACGGCCCAGGGGTTTGGGACCACTGCTCTAAAGTGATCCCAATTCCTATCTTGAAGAATTGTCATGGGAACAGGTGTCCTAATTTAAAGATTTCTTCTCACTTTTTGCTCTGGTGACAACTCTAAAATTATGGATTCCCCATTACTTTCTTTCTCAGTAACAATTGTCACTATGAATAATAGAGGGTGAATTTTCTTAAGCCAGGATCAAACAACATTAAAAACAGGGGGTCAAACACTTCTAAAGTGTATAAAAAGCAAAACAAACATATAGTGATTGTATGACGTATTTGTGTTTTTAAAATGTGTGTTAAGTTTAGCTGTACATTGTATCTATGGCAAAGATACATTTTTTTAGGTTAAGTTTACTTAAAACACCAATTTTTTTGCTGTCTATGCCTCATTGGGGAGTTTTTTCTTAACCTTCTGTTCCGGAGACATTACAGCAAGTGAAAGGAAATCTTTCCAAAGTTCATAAAAATCCCTTCTGAGGCAGTTCTCACCAGAACATGTGTCCCTATTGGGACATTTTCCCTCACCCTTATCCTGGTGACAGCCTTAACATTTTCAATTTATTATCACAGATGACCATGAGCACTAAGTAAAAGTGAATCTTCCCAGCAGAGACAGGGGAAGCAAAAAAACATTAAAACAACAGACGGGTTATTTTCCTTGTTTTCATTTAAAAAAAACGATTACAATTTTTTTTTGGCTATAGATACACTATAAATGAACACTAATATTCAGTAATATTTTAATCTCTGACATGTCCCCTGAACCTCTGTTAACCAGAGTACAGCAGATGAAGAGAAGCCCTTTATTCTTGCTGAACACTTGGACAAAATAAACAGGTACAGTATATTCTTATTGTCTGTCTGTCTGTCTACCTAAGTGTCTATCGGAAGCACAAAAGAAAATACAGTGCCTTGAAAAAGTATTCATACCCCTTGAAATTTTCCACATTTTCTCATGTTACAACCAAAAACATAAATGTATTTTATTGGGATTTTTTGTGATAGACCACCGCAAAGTGGCACATAATTGTGAAGTTGAAGGAAAATGATAAATGGTTGTCACATTTTTTACAAATAAATATGTGAAAAGTGTGGCATTTTTTTTTTTTTTTTTTTGGGGGGCATGCTTTGGGAAATCTAGGGGCGGAGACTGTCAGAGGGGGGTCTTCGGAATAAAGGGGTATCCTTAAAGCTGGGGTGAAGAGATACATGGTTAACATAAAGTCAATGTGAAACGTATGAAGGGGTGCGCGCGGGCAAACGCGGGGGAGCTCCAGACGCGTTGTCCTCGCTCTTTTCTGCACATACACTCTCCCCACCAAAAACGCCTCTCCTCCAGTTGGAGGTAGACCAGAGGCGTTAAATAAAGGGAAAGGGGATTTTCCCCTCTCCCTGGGGTTTTTTTTTTTTTTTTTTCTCTCTCTCGTTCCCCGTCCCGTCTAGGTCCAACAGCGATCCGCCTCCAGAGTAGCGAGGGGACGCGGGTTGGAGCCGCGGGGGAGGGGAAAGGAAGTGAAATTACTCGGGCATTGGGGCGTGCGACCAGTCCTCGAGATACGGGGAATAGGGGTAGGGGGGTTCTTTTTTTTTTTTTTTTTTTTTTTTTTTTCTGTCTGTCTAAAATTGGGGTCGCGGCCTTTCTCTCTCCCCCTTCTCCCCTCCCATCCTCCTTGGTATCTTCGAGCCCCCCTGTGAGGTTAAAGGGTAATCCCCTACACTAGAGTAGAAAGATGACAAAAACGGATATAATTAATTTTACTTCATATAATGTCAAAGGCTTAAATAGCCCAGAAAAACGTACTAAATTATTGGCAGAACTTAGCAGGATTAAGGCACAAGTAACCTTTTTACAAGAGACCCATTTTCGAAAAGATAAAATACCCAGATTGGGAAATCAAAGTTTTCCGACTGTATACCATGGTGCCTCGCAGACATCGAAGGCGAATGGAGTGGCAATCTTGCTTTCAAAACAAATGATTTGGAAGGAATCAAATGTAATTACGGACGATGTAGGCCGGATGCTAATCGTAAAAGGGGAGTTAGGGAATCAAAAAGTTACTCTGGTGAACTTATATTTACCCAATGAAGACCCTACAGTCGCATTGGGAAAGTATCTGGAAATGGTACAACAACATAAAGAGGGGTTCCTTATCATGGGGGGTGATCTAAATATAGCATTAGACCCAGTGATAGATGTATCAAGGGGAGTGTCTCATATCTCCAACACAAAACTACGGAAAGCTAGGTGTCTATTGAAAGAAACTCAGGTAATAGATAGCTGGAGGATGACCCATCCGCATGACAAGGATTATAGTTTTTTTTCTGCGAAACACAAAACATACACAAGGATAGATTATGTCTTTATAGATCAGAACATTCTTTCAAGATTACGAGGAGCAGCAATAGGATCTTTTACGATATCCGATCATGCGCCAACCAATTGCAGTATAGAATGGGGAGAAAGGGGGCCACGAGAATGGAATTGGAGAGTTAATGAGACACTCTTAAAAGATCCGGATTATGAGAAGCAGATAGCTAGGGAATTAGACAATTTCTTCTCTATTAACGACTCAGATGAAACACTGCCTATGAATATCTGGGAAACACATAAATGCTACCTAAGAGGGGTACTAATCTCATTAGGGGCACATAGAAAACGTAATCTGAGTGCTAAACTGGATAGTCTGCTGGGGGAAATCCAACTTCTGGAAACAGCACATAAGAAATTACAGACACATCAGATAGGGGAAAAGTTGGCGGGCTTGCGGGAAAAATCAAATCTTATGCTAACGGACAAAGCAAAAGCCAAATTGAGCAGGTGTAAAAGAACTTTTTACGAATTCGGGAATAAACCCAGCAGGTTACTGGCGAACGCACTCAGAGATACGAGATCCCGCAACCAGATCGAAAAAATTAGAACGCAGGGGAATGTACTGGTGAGCTCAACACAGCAAATAGCTGAAGCATTTAGAGTCTATTATTTAAACTTATATAATTTGGAGAGGCAGGGTGGAAGAATTAATACTGCAGAAAGGGAGGAAAGGGCCAAGGAATATCTATTGTCTTCAAAGATGCCAAAGATACCTACAGAAGAAGCAGAAATGATAGATGGCCCGATTACAGTTGAAGAATTTCTGGGAGCCTTAGGAGCATTAAAAGCGGGAAAGGCGCCGGGTCCTGATGGTTATACCTTGCGGTATTACAAAATTTTTGCGGAAAAACTGGCACCTAGGTTCGTTGCGGCTTTTAATTCGATCCGCGAAGGACAGAGGATGCCAGCGGAAACCTTAATGGCCGAGATTGTGGTGATTCCCAAGGATGGGAAAGATCCCGCCGAGTGTTCAAGTTATCGGCCAATATCCTTGCTAGATGTCGATTTAAAAATCCTGGCGAAGATACTGGCAGATAGACTGTTGCCGTATATCCCCGCTCTGATACACCCAGATCAAGTGGGTTTCACCCCGGGCAGAGAAGGGAGAGAGAATACCCAAAGGATAATAAGTACAATATATTTAGCACAACAACGCCACCAGTCCGTAGTTTTGATATCCGCTGATGCGGAAAAAGCCTTTGACAGGGTGGAATGGGGATATCTAAAAGTCATGCTATCACATATTGGTTTGGGGAAGGGCTTACTGAACTGGATCACAAGCCTATACTCCTGCCCATCGGCAAGAGTGAGGATTAATGAGAAAAAATCAGATCCCTTCCCTATCCATAATGGAACCCGACAGGGATGCCCCCTATCCCCAATTATATTTATTCTTTCCCTGGAGCCCTTTTTAAGAACTATTAGAGCAAACAGCGATATAAGGGGTATACGGGTTGGGGAAGACGACTATAAGGTGGCAGCGTATGCTGATGATCTACTGTTCACATTAACGTCCCCGATAACATCGCTCCCCTGCTTATTAGCAGAGATAAAAAGATATGGAAAAATTTCCAATTTTAAAGTCAACTACAACAAATCGGAAGCAATGGGAATTGAGGTGAACAGTGGATTACGGCATCAGTTGGCCGGTAGTTTCTCTTTCAGATGGACAGATTCCCATGTGGAATATTTAGGGACGAAGATACCGAGGAAATTGGGCAGGATCTTTGAATTAAACTTTATACCCCTGATAAAACAAATAAAGCTAGATTTACAAAAATGGGATAAAGAAACATTCTCATGGTTTGGCCGAATAAATATAATAAAAATGAACACGATGCCAAGGCTAATCTATCTTCTGCAGACCCTTCCCATAACATTGCCGATGGGATTCCTGAGAGACATACGAGCAAAGTTTATGAAGTTCATTTGGGCTGGAAAACCGGCCAGAGTCCGGAGAAATATACTGACTCTACCCAAAGATAAAGGAGGAGTGGGCCTCCCAGATCCAATGGGGTACTATGAAGCCTCTCATCTAGCACGAGTAGTGGATTGGTGCACACAACAGGCTGACAAACCCTGGGTCAATCTGGAACAAGAAGCCAGTAGTATCCCTATAGAAGGTCTGGCGTGGTTGGGGGAGAATAAGATACCTCAGAGCGCAAAGAAACACCCGATGATAAAGGCTACACTTAGAGTTACCAGGCGGGCGTGTAAGAATACGAATCTGGTGAAATGTATCGGCCCTATGACACCTATCCTAGGAAACCCGAGCTTTGGGCCAGGGTTAAAAGACCGTTATTTCAATAACTTGAGACGGAAGGGAGCCTGCAGGCTGATACATTTCATGAGAGAGAACCACGTAATGCAGAACGAAGATTTAGAACTGGTATATGGGGAAGACTTAGATATATGGAGACGTAATCAGTTGAGAACGTTTTTAGGATCTCTGAAGACCCACGAGGCAGAAATAGGGACTCCGTCCAAATTTGAGGAAATCTGTTTAAAAAAAGAACCATCGAGACATATGCTATCATATATGTATACCTTATTGATCGAATCAAAGGCGCCACGAGAGCTTGTCTTCATACAGGCATGGGAAAGGGAGCTGGGCGTTAAGTTTTCAGATACTCAGAAAAATAAGATCTTTGCATTTATACATAAAGCCTCAATCGCATCTAGGTACCAGGAGGGGGGATATAAAGTTATGACAAGGTGGTACAGGACACCAACAATACTAAATCGTTTTTGTTCCCACTACGTCAAAAATTTGCTGGAGATGTCAGAAAGAGGAGGGCACCATGGTACACATATTCTGGGAATGTCTGGTGATAAGAGAATTCTGGAGGATGGTCTCGGAGACAATCCGGGAAATTACCGGGATAAACTTAGGAGACAGACCTGCGGCGTTCTTGTTACTCGACATTCCCATATCAATGGAAAACTATAAACAATCTCTAATCCGTCACTTGATAACAGCCGCAAAGGCGTGTATACCTATCCTATGGAAGAGTACCGCCTCCCCAACAAAACTGCAATGGCTTAGCAGAATAAATGAGATACAGATGATGGAAAACCTCACAATGGGAATACAGGAACGAGAGGAGACCTATTGGAGGACCTGGACTCCATTCATTGAATATAGGGAGCGGAGCTTATAGGGGGGGGGGGAGGGGGGAGAGACGGGGGAGAGACCGGGGACAGATGCATTTCTTCTTTTTTTTTTTTTTTTTTTTTTTTTTTTGGGTGGGGAGGGAGGGAGGATTTTTGGGTGGACGATTAACATTTCCTCGGGCTTAGAACACCCCCTTGGAGGATAGCAGACGAAAATAGCGGGTTCACCAAGGATAGGGGACCTGGGCCAGTACAGATGAGATTAGAAATGTAATAGGAGGCGGAAATATAGAGTATATGAGATGCTAAGGTGAAGATTACAAGGAATGTTATAAGGCTGTAAAATAGAGTTTATGAGATGTTAAGGTGAAGATCTCAATGAATGTTATAATGATGTAGAGACTGTAAAAGCTGTACCTATTGTGTCATGTCTGTGGAAGGAACAGAGGAAAAGAGAAAAAAAGATATACAAAATAAAGAATTATAAAAAAAAAAGTGTGGCATGCTTTTGTATTCAGCCCCCCTTTACTCTGATAATGCTAATTAAAATCTAGTGAAACCAATTGTGTTCAGAAGTCGCCTAATTAGTAAATAGAGTCCACTTGTGTGTAATTTATAGTGATTGTAAAGGTTTTTTTTTTTTTTTTTTTTTAATAACAAACATGTTATACTTACCTGCTCTGTGCAAGGCCCCGGTCCTCCTTTTCTGGGGTCTCCAGGCAACGCTTCTGGCTCCTCCCTTTCATCGAGTGCCCCCACAGAGAGCAACATTACATGGGGGCACTCGTGCGGGCGCGTTCCCTAGTCCTGCTGCTGCTTCCATTGACACAGACAGCAGTACTCAGCCCCATCCCCCATGTCACTGAATTTGATTGACAGCAGCGGGAGCAATGAGGACCCAAGACAGCAGCTGGAGCTGTTGGGCTCGTTCTCATCGCTGGAACGATCGGGTTCAGGTAAGAAAAAGAGGGGCTCTGGGGTGCAGAAGGTTTTTCACCTTAATGCATAGAATGCGTTAAGGTGAAAAACCTTGAGACTTTACAACTCCTTTATAAATACAGCTATTCTGTGAATCCCTCAGAAGTTTGTTAGAGAACCTTACTGAACAAACAGCATCATGAAGGCCAAGGGACACACCAGATAGGTCAGGGATAAAGTTTTAGAGACGTTTATTAGGTTATAAAAAAACTCCCAAGCTTTGCACATCTCACGGAACACTGTTCAATCCATCATCCAAAAATGGAGAGAATGGCACAACTGTAAACCTACCAAGACATGGCCATCCATCTAAACTATACAAAAACAATAAAGTGGCGCTAGAAAATAATATTATGAAAAATGTTAGAACAAACTGAATAATATAACACTGTGAACAAATGTGAAGTCCATATATGAAAAAATCAAAAGGCTGTGGGTCGTTGAAGAGATGCACCGCCTGTGAATGGTCACCTATGGTGGACAATTGAAAGACACCACGGTGGAATAAAATTGAGTGAATATGTGAAGAGATGACCACCACCAGAAGGGGAGGCTTACCAGAGATATTGAACCCTATTAAGCATACGCCTAAAGGGTCAATATAAGCTGTTAAATGAGTTGATAAAACCACATCAATCGGATCCGGATACACAAAGAAAACGATGGCTTGAAAACATCACTTTAAACCAGAGCGGAGGGGGTTGACAGCGTCTTGATAGTGACTCCCAAGAGGTCAAACCGTATCCAAAGTACATAAAAGAAAACGAAGTCTCATAGTGTAATACCGTAATACTGATGAAATTTATTAACGGTTAAAAACACTTACAGTTCTGTTGAAAACAAAGGGCATCAATAAAAGGTGGCGCATGGCAGCAGCAGAGTCCCGACGCGTTTCGCAATAGTTTGCATCATCCCCAGCCAGAGTGGAATTCTTTTCACATATTTATTTGTAAAAATTTGGAAAATCATTTATCATTTTCCTTCCACTTCACAATTATGTGCCACTTTGTGTTGGTCTATCACATAAAATCCCCAAAAAATACATTAACATTTTTGGTTGTAACATGACAAAATGTGGAACATTTCAAGGGGTGTGAATACTTTTTCAAGGCATTGTACATGCATGCTATTCAAACCAATGCAGGCATCTAATGTTCAGTTGTAAAAAAGGGAGATAATAATTTTTTTTCAATTACACGAGATCTATAGTGTAAAGAAAACTAAAATACAGTTTAGTACATTTAAGTTAAAGAAAAGCATTTTTCACAGGCAGAAAATTAGTTATGTTACTGAAAACCAACCAAATTTGTTATTGAATGGGTGTTTCTACAATCAGATATACTACAATATATCAATATATAAAATGCTGCAATAATAGGAACACTGACTATTACCATTTATGTACAGTGGAACCTCGGCTGCTGGGGGAGGAGGGAGGCTCTGCCATTGTTCTGAAAGCAGCACTCTTTGGGTCTTGCGAAAGCCTAAGACTAGCCCTATATAGGGGCCCGAAGTCCAGTTTGCCCCTAACCGTTTCGATAAAAGCCACCATTCGGGCGTGGGAGGCCACCACAACCCTGGTGTCACCTTCCTATCAGGGAGTCGCACCCTCTGCCCCGCTGTGGTTGAACCCGAATTTGCCAGACTTCTGCTCCATCCCGGATCCAATGATGTGGGCCTGTGGGGGTGTTAAGGTGTTGGAGGATATCACTAGAGAGGGCGATCTTATTTCCTTTGATCAATTGAAGGCCAGGTCATTCTTCTTTCGCTACCTACAGCTGCGCCATGCCTTTCAGGCGCAGGTTAGCGATCGAAGAGTTGAGTCCCTTCCCTTAGCACTGGAGACTCTCTTGAAGGATGAGGATCTGGCCACAACTCTGTCAACTGTCTACAAATCTTTATTCAAAAAGACACCCCTTGGGGTATCTAGATGTAAGGAGAGGGAAATTCCCGATATTCAAGGGGAGGATTGGGAGGATATGTGGGATCGCCCCTTCAAACATCTGGTCTCCGCTAGGGACCGTTTAATACAGTTCAAATTTCTACACTGCATATATTACACCCCTGCCAGGCTGTGTCGTATATACTCGTCCGCTAGTGGGCAATGTTGGAGGTGCACACGTTCCCCGGCAGGCTCGGAACATATTTTCTGGACCTGCCCACAAATTTAAGCTGTCTGGGGTGGTGGAGTACTTGTCGGAGGTGCTTGGCAATCCGGTCCCTCTGACTGCTAGGGTTTGCCTCATAGGGTTCGTGGAGGAGGTAGTTTCCGCACATTT
The DNA here is from genome assembly GCF_905171775.1 of Rana temporaria. NCBI lineage: Eukaryota > Metazoa > Chordata > Amphibia > Anura > Ranidae > Rana > Rana temporaria. The sequence continues at coordinate 108,894,339 of NC_053494.1, read as the reverse complement.
CTGAAGATTGGGTTATTTTATGGCAGAAAGGCTATCCTGCTGAATTGAAAAAATTACAATGCCCCCACGCTATCATTCTGGAAGGGGCTGGTCAATTTTGTGATACATCTTTATAAGGCTACGTACAGGGCAAGGGGATGCGAGAAAAAGTTTACACAAGTTTGGCAGGCATGGCTGGACTCATCGATTACTGTGGGCTGATGTTACAAATGTTTTAAGCAAGGTTGAATAGGTATTTTTTCTGCTTGGGGCTCTACGGTTATATAAATTACCTTTGTCCCCTACTGGGGTTCCTGTGAATAAGGGCATCCTACTGAGGATTGAATATAGTTGGTATAGGAGGACAAATTGTAATCATATAATGTGCATATGTATGAGATTATCGGGATTAGGCGGTTGGTCAGGTTATGGGGGGGTTTAGGTTGAACTATGTTAGTTCTCAAGGTTAGGCCCTGCGTGGCCACTGTTGGGGTAGGTATGTTGCCTACCTGGTTGTATGTTACATGTTGTATTGTGTTGTCATGTATGAAAACCCAATAAAAATCATTTATAAAAAAGAAAAAAAAGTACAGTGGAACATCGGTTTAAAATTAACTTGGTTTGAGAGCGTTTTGATTTGCGAGCAACTTTTTCTTTTTAATTCTGACTCGGTTTGCGAGTGTTGACTACCAAGACGAGCAGAATTTTAACTAAATAGGCCTACAGTACCTCTTTTGGCCTGGGGTACAGGGGCACAGGACCCGAGCAGAGTCGAAAATAGGCCTGCAGTACCTCATTTGGCCTGATGTACGGGGGCGCAGTAGCCGAGCCGAAGTGTCCTTGGGTCTTTTCGGCCGGTTTTGGCGCTCTCTGGCGCCCCCACCTCTGGCCACATTCGGTATTGCATCTCATTGAAGTAAATGCAGAACAAATTATTTTTGTTTCCATTGACTTCAATGGGAAAACTCGCTTTGATATGCGAGTACTTTGAATTACGAGAATACTCCTGAAACGGATTATACTCGTAATCCGAGGTTCAACTGTAATCCACTTCACTCAAAAATTATTGTCAGTAAAAAAGGCACAGTGATCAAAAAAGGAAAAAAAAAACATGTTTTTTTTTTTTTTTTAAGCTGTCTTATGGTTTCATACTGCAGTAAAAACACAGCCAAATGGAAACTGCTTTTTAACTGGTTTAGGAGTATAGGTGAATCTTTCAGACATAAAAAGAGAGATGTGGGTCTTAACCACTTAAGCCCCGGACCTTTAGGCAGCTAAATGCCCAGGCCAGGTTTTGCGATTCGGCCCTGCATCGCTTTAACAGACAATTGCGCGGCTCCCAAACAAAATTGGCGTCCTTTTTTCCCCACAAATAGAGCTTTATTTTGGTGGTATTTGATCACCTCTGCGGTTTTTATTTTTTGCGCTATAAACAAAAATAGAGCGACAATTTAAAAAAAAAAGTGATATTTTTTTCTTTTTGCTGTAATAAATATCCCCCAAAAACATATATAACATTTTTTTTTCCTCACTTTAGGCCGATACGTATTCTACCTATTTTTGGTAAAAAAAAAAATCGTAAATAAGCATTTATCGATTGGTTTGCGCAAAATTTATAGCGTTTACAAAATAGGAGATAGTTTTATTATTATTTTTTTTTACTACTAATGGCGGCGATCAGCGATTTTTTTCGTGACTGCAACATTATGGCGGACACTTCGGACAATTTTGACACATTTTTGGGACCATTGTCATTTTCACAGCAAAAAATGCATTTAAATTGCATTGTTTATTGTGAAAATGACAGTTGCCGTTTGGGAGTTAACCACAGGGGGCGCTGAAGGAGTTAGGGTTCACCTAGTGTGTGTTTACAACTGTAGGGGGGTGTGGCTGTAGGTCTGACGTCATTCATCGAGTCTCCCTATAAAAGGGATCACTCGATCGATGCAGCCGCCACAGTGAAGCACGGGGAAGCCCGTGTTTACATACGGCTCTCCCCGTTCTTCAGCTCCGGGGAGTGATCGCGAGGGGGCGGCTAGAAACGAATAGCCGCGCCCTCGTCCCGGATCGCTCCCCGTGGGTTACCAACCACCGCATGTACCGGGGGGGGGGGTCCCGATCGGACCCCCGACTCGCGGAAAGGCGGGGACATAAATGTACGCCCATATGCCTGTACGTGCCATTCTGTGGACATATATGTACATGCGGCGGGCGTTAACCGGTTAAAGAGGGCCTTTGTGGGGTTTATATATGTGATACAGTGCCTTGCAAAAGTATTCGGCCCCCTTGAACTTTGCAACCTTTTTTATTCCATAAAGATTTTAATGAGAGAAAAAATATTTTAACAGACATCTTCAAAACATCGACAGGAATAATAATAAAATATAGAGACCAAGGGGCCCCGGTAATACATGCGATACAGTAACATATGACATAATCTTAATGGGGCCCAGACAACACTTCCAACAAATATAAGATCGTCATCAGCTTAAGTAAAAGGGAAACTATGGGGCAGATTCAGGTAGAATCGCCTTACTCTGCGGCGGCGTAACGTATTACATTTACGTTACATCGCCGCAAGTTTTACGGGCAAGTGCTTGATTCACAAAGCACTTGCCTGTAAACTTTCGGTGGTGTAGCGTAAATCCGTTCGGCGCAAGCCCGCCTAATTCAAATGGGGCGTGTATCATTTAAATTAGGCGCGTTCCCGCGCCGAACGTACTGCGCATGCGCCGTCCCTAAAATTTCCCGACGTGCATTGCGCTAAATGACGTCACAAGGACGTCATTGGTTTCGACGTTAACGTAAATGGTGTCCAGCGCAATTCACGGACGACTTACGCAAACGACGTTAAATTTCGACGCGGAAACGACGGCCATACTTAACATTGGCTAGACCACCTAGGGGGGAGGTTTAGTTTTACGACGCATATCTCTATGGAAACGGCGTACATTTACTGCGACGGGCAAAGCGTACGTTCGTGAATCGGCGTAACGACTCATTTGCATATTCTATGCCGACCGCAATGGAATCGCCACCTAGCGGCCGGCCTAGAATTGCAGCCTAAGATCCGACGGTGTAAGTCACTTACACCTGTCGGATCTTAGGGAGATCTATGCGTAACCTGATTCTATGAATCAGGCACATAGATACGACCGTCGTATCTCAGAGATACCAGGGCGTATCAGGAGATACGCCGTCGTATCTCTTTTATGAATCTGGCCCTATGTGCCCAACTTTCACAGAAGACTCAAGCTAGCATGGGTATACTTCAGTGTTTCTAGATTCTCCAACCCACATGAGCGAGTAGATATATACACGGACACACAGCCCCCAGGAAGATGGGATGATGACTCAGAGCACCTGCAACAGCAGGTCTGGGCCTTTGTTTCACTTTCGCTTTAGTCCTAAAAGATCTGTTTCTTCCAGCAAGGATGGGTGGAGAGGTCCGTCAAGTGCGGACCCATCCCCCCATCTTGTTAAGATCACTAATATCAAGAGAAAAGGTAAAGAAGAAGAAAGAAGCAGGGGGGGGGGAGAAAGGAAAAAAAAAGGGGGGGGGAGAGGAACGGCTGAACTTAAATGCCCGAAGAGGGGGTGGGGAAACCACCAGCTACCCTCTCCGTCCACTATATTGGTAAATAAATAAGTCAACTTTATCGTACACCGGGTGCAGAGCTATGTCAGCTTGCACACTGTTATTCACTTTGTGACCTTTTTGCCACATTTCAGGCTTCAAACATAAAGATATAAAACTGTAATTTTTTTGGAAGAATCAACAACAAGTGGGACACAATCATGAAGTGGAACGAAATTTATTGGATATTTCGAACTTTTTTTAACAAATAAAAAACTGAAAAATTGGGCGTGAAAAATTATTCAGCCCCTTTACTTTCAGTGCAGCAAACTCTCTCCAGAAGTTCAGTGGGGATCTCTGAATGATCCAATGTTGACCTAAATGACTAATGATGATAAATAGAATCCACCTGTGTGTAATCAAGTCTCCATATAAATGCACCTGCACTGTGATAGTCTCAGAGGTCCGTTTAAAGCACAGAGAGCATCATGAAGAACAAGGAACACACCAGGCAGGTCCGAGATACTGTTGTGGAGAAGTTTAAAGCCGGATTTGGATACAAAAAGATTTCCCAAGCTTGAAACATCCCAAGGAGCACTGTGCAAGCGATAATATTGAAATGGAAGGAGTATAGGACCACTGCAAATCTACGAAGACCTGGCCCTCCCTCTAAACTTTCAGCTCATACAAGGAGAAGACTGATCAGAGATGCAGCCAAGAGGCCCATGATCACTCTGGATGAACTGCAGACATCTACAGCTGAGGTGGGAGGGCCTGGTATGCTCCTGGAGGGGAACCCATGCCGTTTTTTTGTTTAAAATTTGGTGTGGAGTTCCCTCCTCATGATTCATACCAAACACAGTGCCTGGTATTGGCAGGGATCCAAGTCGGATCCCCGTCGCTTCTTTCTTGCGCTCGCTGTAATGTGTTTTTCCGATTGCAGCGAGATGTACAGTACCCTGTCGCAGAGAACCAGCGTGATGGGATCACGCTGGAAACACATTCTCGCGGTCAGGTACTGTATAAATGCTTGAGTATACATTTCTAAATTTTGGTCTCACACATTTTGATAGGATGGCAGGGTATTTGATGAAACTTAAAGCGGTAGTTCACCCTCCTTCACCCCATTATTCCATTACTTTCGGCATCGTAGCGCGAGCTACGGTATGCCGGTCCTAAATTTTTAATCCCCGTACTCACTGTGCTATTGTTGATTGAAGAATCCGACTCCCGCGGGGAATGGGCGTGCCTATGGAGAGGGAGGATGATTGACGGCCGGCTCTGGCACGTCACGCTCCCCGAAGACAGCCGGAGTAGGTCTCGGCTATTCACAGCGCCTGCGCACAGGCTATGCGCAGGCGCCGTGAATAGCCAAGCCTATTTCGGCTATTTCCGGAGAAGCGTGACGTGCCAGGGCCGGCCGTCAATCACCTTCTCTCACCATAGGAACGCCCATTCCCCGGATTCTTCAATCAACGATAGCACAGTGAGTACGGGGATTAAAAATTTAGGACCGCCATACCGTAGCTCGCGCTACGATGCCGAAAGTAATGGAATAATAAAAAAAAACATTTTTTTTTTTTTTAACAGGGTGAACCCCCGCTTTAAGAAACAATCAATGCCATTTCAGACTATATTAGATATTGCTTGTTTTGTGTCCTTGGATGGTGGTGTTAGGTAGTTTGTAAATGTATCCTTTAGTAAGTATTTTTGTATTGCATACAACGGTTTAGAGATGATTATATGTGGTCTTGGATGTGGAAGTCATAACAAAATATTATTTCCATCAAGGCTCCCTTAAGCCAGCCATTGAATTGAATGCTGATGCATTTGCCAAATCTATTAATTATTTAAATTGATCACAGATGAAATTGTAATGAATAATGTTCATTACCAGAAGTAGGTACTAAACTGTTGAAATACAACAGCAAGTCCATACCATTCATATTAAAATTGCGTGGCACATAGGGAGGGTGGCAGAATGAAGCAATCCTTGGCTTAGAGACACATAAAAGCTTTTGAATTTATGTCAGAATCTGTCAGAAAAGAGACTCACCTAAAAGCCTCATTAAGGGTAAAATACAGCATACAGTACATGTCCTTTCAGGCAAACCACATACGGTATATCTGAAAAAATTCTGAGATGCATTTGATATGCATTCACAATCTTTTTATATGGAGGTATAGGAGGATAGTGAGGCACAGTAAAAGCAAGAATAAATTACCATTAGGTTTAGTTCAGACCTCAAACACTGGATTACATATCCCTCAAAACAACTTAACAAGTTGGTTTCAGAAGCAAAACATAAATGCTCATGTAAACCAGTCCTTAATTTGTTTCCTTTTAGGTAATAGAGAACTAATATACCCATTCCACATTAATTTCAGTATATATTAGATATTGAAGTGTAAAGCGGAGGTCCCACGAAAAAAAATATATTAAAAGCCAGCAGCTACAAATACTGCAGCTGCTGACTTTTAATAAATGGACACTTACCTGTCCAGTGCGCCCACGATGTCGGCAGCAGAAAACGAGCAAGCGTCTCTCTGCTGCCCCCGCCGCCATCCTCTGTGAGGGAATCAGGAAGTGAAGCCTTGCAGCTTCACTGCCCGTTTCCCTACTGCACATGCGCAAGTAGCGCGGCACAGTCCCAGTGGTCCCCACTGTCTCCTGGGACCAGTGTGTTTCCCAGAAGGCAGTGGGGGAGGGGAGTGACTCCCGTGGGAGTCATTCCCGGAAGTGGGTGCAAATACCTGTATTATACAGGTATCTACACCCCCCCCCCCTGAAAGGTGGCAAATGTGACACCGGAGTGGGGGAGGGTTCTGAAATTCAATTTTTGGGTGGAACTCCGCTTTAAGAGCAAGTCTACCTAAAAGTAAAGTATCTGTTATGGGTGGACTTTCTTATGCCGGGTACAGACGAGAGGATTTATCCGCGGATAAATCCTCTGGCGGATTTTGATCTCCTGGTTGTACTAACCAGGAGATCAAAATCCCCGCAGAATTCCGTCCGCGGTGATGTGTCGCGCCGTCGCCGCGATGATGACGCGGCGACGTGCGCGACGCTGTCATATAAGGATATCCACGCATGCGTCGAATCATTACGACGCATGCGAGGCAGGGAATCGGACGGATCGATCCGGTGAGTCTGTACAGACCACCGGATCGATCCGCTGAAGCCGATTCCAGCGGATAGATTTCTTAGCATGCTAAGAAATTTTTATCCGCTGGAAATCGGTCGGCCCGAAAAAAATCAGCGGAAAAATATCCGCTGGGTTGTACACACCAGCGGATCTATCCGCTGGAACTGATCCGCAGATCAATTCCAGCGGATAGATCCTCTCGTGTGTACGGGCCTTAGACACCCACTTAGACCTCTCAATGTCCAAAATGTTTCAACAATGTTTACAGACAGTGTGAATGTCTGGGTGTTCTCATCTACCATTTAGTCTTCCCATTCTTCCTTTTTTGCATGTTTGTGCCACAGTAGTTATGCAAATCTGGGATCTCAAGCACTGAAACTTTACGATAGCCCCAAAAGTTGTAATGTGTGTTTTAACTCTGCAGCATCAAGCAAAAACTTAAATATCTATTTTAGGTGTGCTGACCCTAAAACTTATGATGTTGTTAAAAACCTCACCCAGTTGTTTTGGATGGAAGCACATTGTAATTATATACCAAAGTCCTGCCTAAAGAGGCAACATTTTTTAAATGAAAATATATGATTTGTAGCATATACAGTAGACAGCATAAAGTTTGTTTTTCCATGTCTGCATATCTATTTTATTAGAAATCTGTAAGAGTTGCCTTTTGTTAATTGCTTGGTAAGTAGCAGACAATTACTTTGAAGACTTTCACTAGATGCAATTAAAATATAGAATGGCAATATCTATCAGCACTCTAAGCCTTACAGTTAATCAGCAGCTTCTAAAACCCTTTCAAATCTTCCCTCTGCTCCAGCATAAATATCTTCAGCTTGGAAATTACTGCTGTGCCACCACTGTGAAGAAGAAAAATGAGTATAGATGTATTATTCTAAAAAAAACATGGCTAGATTAAATAATGTGTCTGTCTAAGTTTTTCTTAGCTTTCTTCACTCCAACAGTACAGTACCTAAAATGGGCATTGTAACAAATCGCATTATAAACGCGCATCGTTCTTTTTAAAACACGACTTTGCCTTCGTTTTCTTTTAACCTTTGGGGCAGACCAGGTTTTAATTCTGAATAGATCCCCATGAAGATCTCCTCTGGGCTTGTACGCTATTGTTCAATTATTTTATATCCCTCAATAAATTTAGCATGAAATGTTGCTTCTCACTTGAACACACAGATGTATGCAGCAAGCACCAGTTGCTGAATTATGAGGCCTTGCTCTGTTGCCACTTTATCAGTACTAGCAAAAGTGTACCCGTTCCAAACAGATAATGACGGTTATATTAAAATTTATGATAAAGTGTTTTAGCAAGAAAGACTGTAAAGGGGAGGAGTGCGGAAGGTATGACTGGGGCAGTATGTGACTGGGAGGAGTGCAGGGGTATAGCAGTGGGCAATGTGTACAAGACAGGTGTGCTGAGGGTATGACAGTGGGAATATGTGTCAGGCCCCATACTCACGACCAAACATGTCTGCTGAAACTGGTCCGCGGGCCAGTTTCAGCAGACATGTTCGGTCGTGTGTGGGCGCGAGCGGGCCGAATTCCAGCAAACATTTGCCCGCCGGGCCTTTTCCCAGCAGACAAATATTCCTGGACTTGTTTTAAAACAGTCCGCTGGAATTCTGCCCGCTCAGACATGTACGGTCGTCAGTACAGACCTACCGTACATGTCCAGGCGCCCGCCGTCCCTCGCATGCGTCGAATGACTTCGACGCATGCGTGGAAGCATTTTAAAGGCGGGCCGCCCACGTCGCTGCGTCATTGTCGCGGCGACACCGCGTCATCGACGCGGCGACACCGCGGACACGCCCCGCGTATTGTTTACGCGCGGACTTCTGTACGATGGTGTGTACAACCATCGTACAGAAGCCCTCTGGCAGACATGTATGGTGAAAACGGTCCGACGGACCGCTTTCACCATACATGTTTGTTCGTGTGTACCCGGCCTAAGGGAGGCGTGCAGAGGATAATGCCGCGTACACACGATCGGTCCATCCGATGAAAACGGTCTGATGGATTTTTCCATTGGTTAACCGATGAAGCTGATTGATGATCAGTCGTGCCTACACACCATTGGTTAAAAAAACGATCGTGTCAGAACGCGGCGACGTAAAACACAATGACGTGCTGAAAAAAACGAAGTTCAATGCTTCCAAGCATGTGTCGACTTGATTCTGAGCATGCATGGATTTTTAACCGATGGACGTGCCTACAAACGATCGTTTTTTTTCTATCGGTTAGGTATCCATCGGTTAAATTTAAAACAAGATTGAATTTTTTTAACCGATGGATAAATAACCGATGGGGCCCACACACAGATTGGTTTGGTCTGATGAAAACGGTCCATCAGACCGTTCTCATCGGTTTGACCGATCGTGTGTACGCAGCATAAGACAAGGGGCAGTATATGCAGAGAAAAAGTTCAATATGTAATTAAACTGCAGTGTGTTATTTTTGTGAACAAATAATATAAATAGATATAGTTACATAGAAAGGGTGCAAGCTGTTACACAGCAATCACTGCCTCTCAGTGACAGCCTTCCTTGTATATCCTACTGGGTTGTATTTTTTTTTTTAAGATTGTTGATCTGAACATTTTGCTAATACCTTGTGCATCAGTACTGCGTGGATCTTAGAAGAAGGAGGTATACACCAATATAGCTTGTCATGAAAGTTCAGCTGTTAAAGTAAAAACAAACCAAAAAAAGTACCATCGACAGCACTCAATTATGTTGATTCTACCCTAGAAATACGTTGGGACATGATCACACAACATGATTCAACAATTCTTGTACATCAATATGTTCTGTTGTGCACTTTCCCAGACTTCACATTTATGTTAAAGCGGAGTTCCACCCAAAATTGGAGCTTCCGCTTATCCCACTCCTCACCCCCTTACATGCCACATTTGGCATGTCATTTTTTGGGGGGGGGGGGGAGTGGGGGCTTCAGGAGGAGTGGGACTTTCTGTCCCACTTCCTCCTTCCACCGAGAGGCTGGTTAGGCGATTAAGCTTAATCGCCTACAGCAGCCCCTCCCTGTAGGCGATCGCCTAGTACACGTCACAGGTCCTAGGCGATCTCCTGTCCAATCAGACAGCGCAGCACCGGGCGCGCATGCGCAGTGCTGCTCGTGCATGCGCAGTGGGTGCATGGCCGTGAAGCTGAAAGCTGTCACGGCCGGGTGTCCACAGTTGAAACGCTGAAGCAGGTAAGTGTATGTTTATTAAAAGCCAGCAGCTACACTTTTTGTAGCTGCTGACTTTTAATAAACATAGACATTGGCTGGAACACCCGTTTAAGTATTGTCTATGACATATTTATTATTATTCACATAACAATTTAATGCTACTGGTCTAAAGATTATATACATTTCAGTTATTTCTCCAAGGTAAATAAAACACTACTAAAGTACTGTATGAAATATTGAGAATGTTCCTTTGCTTTCTTACATTTTTTATCCAGACATGTTTTTAAATATTGAGTAATATGGGGGTGGGGTAACATTTCTGACAGCTTTTATTTCTGTTTGTAATCCCTTTGAGAAGGCTTTCCTTTACTTCGTATCCCTGTGTGGTGGTATGGTTGTCACCAGGACATGAAGACATGGACTGCAATAAAAATATTGTCCTAAATTCTCATCCATCCTTACTTTACCAAATATGTTTTTGTCCCCTTTGGAGAGAGAGGGTCAACCGTCTTGCTCTTTCCAAAATGAAATAAAACATTTGGCTTACTTGTACTGAAAATATCCCCAAGTTAAATAACGTTCTAATAAAATGTATTTTACCTAGTCTGTTTACAGCAAACAGCGTTGAAGAAATATTTGAAAATTTGAAGAAAGATGGTTCATCTTTTGCTCAACAACAGCTGCAGGTAAATCTCTCTGAAATGCTTTCTGTTCTATTTTGTAAATTTGATTGTACAATTGTGGCCAAAAGTTGTAGTATTCCTACACCCTTACCAAAAACTAAAATCCCTATTTGCTATGAAATAAGTTGAACAGACACAAGTTTACAACATTCACCATTATTTTCCATACATCGTACAGCAGACATTTTTCTTTATGACTTTAACCACTTGCTGACCACGCTATAGCAGTTTTACTGCAACAGGGCGGCAGCTGTGCACTAGATCACAATTATATACGTGATCCCACACATCCTCCTAGAGTGGGCGCCCTTACCGCAGGCAGGCCGCTTCTGCTGTGATTATTCACAGCAAAAGCCGATCAACAGGTGCCGGACATTGGATGTCCACCGGCACCGCAGATCTTCGTGTAGAGACTCAGAACAGAGCTCTGCCTATGTAAACAAGTTCAGTACGGTGGCAGTGCATATTCTTAGCACTGATCACTGTATTAGCGTTACTGGTTCCCACAAAAGTGTCAGTGTCCGATTGTCCACCGCAATATCGCAGACCTGCTATAAGTTGCTGATTTCTGCTGTTACTAGTATTACAAATAAGTAAATAAAAATTCCAGTATATACTGTATTCCATAGTTTGTAGACGTTATACCATTCATGTAAACTAGTTAATATACACTTATTGGGATTTTGTACCAAAAATATGTAGCAGAATACATATTGGCCTAAATTTATGAAGATATTTGATTTTTTTTCATTGCATATGTTTTATAGCAGAAAGTAAAAAATATTGTTATAATATCACCAAAAGAAAGTTCTATTTGTGGAAAAAAAATTACATAAATTGTATTTGGTTCAGTGTTGCATGACCGCACAATGGTCAGTTAAAATAACACAGTGCCGTATTGCAAAAAATGGCCTTGTCATAAAGGGGGTTAATCTTCCGGAGGTCAAGTGGTTACAATGAAAATGGCATGGACACACTGGCATGCCAATAATGGCAATAGCAGTTTATCAGCCATACCACATATTGACTTTATTTGTGCACTGGCACGTTATTATTATTATATATGGACTTTGTTTATGTACCGGCACATTACTATTAATAATATTATATGATTATATATATATTTAATACATTTTTTCACTTCTGACACATTTAGAGGCCCAGATTCAAGAAGCACTTGGTTGCGCGGCGCAAGTGCTTACTTGCTCCGGTGTAACGAGTGCTCCTGATTCAGGAACCTCGTTACACCGAATGCAGCCTAGGATGTGACAAACATAAGCCTCCTTATGCCTTCACATCCCAGGCTGCATTCTTGCGTTGGCCGCTAGGGGGCGCGGCCTTTGTGATCGGCGTGTAGTATGCAAATTGCATACTACCACCGATTCACAAAAGTTGCGCGGGCCCTTCTCACGCAAGGTACGGAGTTTCCGTACGGCGCCTTTAGCATAAGGTTGCTCCTGCTATAGCAGGCGCAGCCAATGCTAAAGTATAGCTGCGCCTCCCGCTCGCGACGTTCAAATTTAACGTCGTTTACGTAAGTGAACCGTGAATGGCGCTGGACGCCATTCACGTTCACTTACAAGCAAATGACGTCCTTGCGACGTCATTTGCCGCAATGCACGTCGGGAAAGTTTCCCGACGGAGCATGCGCTGTTCGCTCGGCGCGGGAGCGCGCCTAATTTAAATGATTCCCGCCCCCGGCGGGATCATTTACATTAGGCAGCCTTGCGCCCGGCTGCTTAGCATATTGCCCGCGCAATTTACGGAGCAACTGCTCCGTGAATCGCGGGCAAAGCGCAATATTTGCGTGGGCGCAGAGAAAAAAATTTGCTCTTTGCCCACGCAAATATTGCGCGATTCTACTTGAATCTGGGCCAGTGTGTTTTAGATTTTGCGCGAGAATTTATAATTTATATATCCCAGTCTGTGTGCATTGTAATCACCACTAGTTTTTGCTGCAATTTCACTATTGTTTTATTTTTGTGACATTTATTACTCCCAGTAGCGCGAAGGACACTACTTATTCAATAATGGCAATCAATCACTTTATGTAGGCTATAGTGTGACTTCTACACCTCCCAACTGAGAATTTGTCCCACTCTTCCTGAACAAACTGCCTCAGTATTAAATCTGAAATTTAGCTTTACCTTTTCGTCTTGCCCAGTTGTAAACAGTTGTTAACTGTTGCAAACTCTAAAATATTAATGTCTAGGGCAGCCCAAACATTATTCATTATTTTTTGTTCAACCAATCAAGTTTAAAATGTGTCTAAAGAGCAGAGATGTAAACCAGCAAATAAAGCAACCCTTTCGCTGTATTAAATGTTGCAAGAAAAGACATACCTGTAAAATAAGAACATACATACTTACCTGTCCTGCTGCCAGTGCTGCTAAAGGTTTCCCTGAAATCCACTGGGAATGGACAGATCCAGGGGTAACGATCCCCTGCAGCAGTCACTGGATTCTCCTGCTGACCTCCACCCTTTACACAGGATACAGTAGTAATGTAAAGGTTAGCAGGAGGGACTCGGGAGACTGACACCCCTGGAAGTGTTTGTTTCCCAGTGGACTTTGTGGGGGGGGGGGGGGCATCTTTCAGCAACAGAGCTGCATTCAGCAGCACAAAAAACACAGGTTTTATATTTGGCATTTATTTTCATTTATTGATTTTGATTACTCAGATTTCTCACTGTTTTTTTTTTTTTTCAAGAAGTTCAATATAATAAAACATGTAACAACAGCATAATCATATACAATAAGCTTGTCAGATACAAACTAAAAGCACTGCCCAAGAACATGTGCCAAATTGATTCTGGTAGTACCTGGTACTCTGATGATGGTTTCTTTTTTTTTATTAGGGCTTGACTTTTGATGATATCTTGGCTATGTCCTTGTAGCCTGCCTGTACCCTGTTAATGAGAGTGTCTTTAATGGCCATTGACACTCATTTATTAGACAAAGAATTGACAGATAGGTGGAGCCTAAAGTGGTACTTTTACTGGCTAACACATGTAATAATGTTTTTAGAAAAAAACAGGGACAGGTGCAGCGCTCAGAGCAGGGAAACAAGTCAGAAATGGAATCCAAAGTTGGGTGCTCTGGCTCGAATGGCCTCTGGTTGTTTCATGTTGCAGTCAACAAAAGATAGAGCTGGCAACTCCAAAGTCCATCTGAAGTTAAAAATGATAGTTAAAAAAGAGCTAATGTATTTTGGCATATAGACTATTAGGTAGATTCTGGTAGAGTTAGGCCGGCGTATCAGTAGATACGCCGACCTAACTCAGAATCTGTGCCGACCTATGTTTAAGTGTATTCTCAAACAGAGATACGCTTAAACATATCTAAGATACGACGGCTTGCACCGTCCTATCTTAGGTTGCAATATTTCGGCTGGCCGCTAGGTGGCGCTTCCATTGCGGTCGTCGTAGAATATGTAAATCAGTAGATACGCCTATTCACGAACGTACGCCCGGCCGCCGCAGTACATTTACGCTGTTTACGTAAGAGATAGGCCGCCTAAAGTTAAAGCTGCCCCATAGGTGGCGTAGACAATGTTAAAGTATGGCCGCCGTTCCCGCTTCGAAATTCAAAAATTTTACGTCGTTTGCGTAAGTCATCCGTGAATAGGGATTTACGTTGTTTACGTCCACGTCGAAATCAATAGGCCCGTGCGGCAGACTTAGCCGCAATGCACACTGGGAAATGTAGGCGCCCGGCACATGTGCAGTTCTAAAAAAACGTCAACCACGTCGGGTCAAGCCTCATTACCATAAAACACGCCCCCTCAGACAAATTTGAATTAGGCGCCCTTACGCCCGCCCGCTTTAGGCTACGCCGCCGTAACTTAGCAGGCAAGTACTTTGAGAATCAAGTACTTGCCTCGCTAACTTACGGCGGCGTAGCCTAAACACGCTAAGCTACGCCGCCGCAAAGTTGCGGCAATCTCTCTGAATCTACCTATATATGTAGCAATGCATTAGCTCTTTTTAACTTTATATGATGTAGCAATAAAGATCTTCGTATTGACTTTTGATTTTTCGGCTCTATCTTTTGTTGACCAATAATGTTTTTAGACTGGGCTTTAAATTGTAACTATATAAAGAACAGACATGTTTCCTGAAAAGAAATGCAAAAATAAAAAGACAATTTCTCTTTTCGTCCATGGACGGACACAGCCTTCTCAAGTCTTGCCAAATGGGTTATGTTCCGTCTAATAGGAGAGGACTCCTCTCCTAATAGTCGGAACATAACCCACAAGTCAACATTTAAGGAAGCTGTGTCCGTCCATGGACAACACAGAAAAGGATTTTACGGTGAGTACAAAAATCCTATTTTTCAAGCAACCCCCTCAAAAAAATAAAAAAGACTTCCTATCTACAAAGAGCAGCCTAATTAGGTATCTGAATAGATGCAGCATACATATGGACATTGCTACATTCCTTTATACACAAGTACAAATACTAGCAATCATGGGTATTCATGGAACTATGGACAATTCTACGGAAACCCCCTTTTCCATTTGCCTGTGATTATGATTAGAGCGATCAACCGGTTAGCTAGTGACCAATTAGCTAGTCACTCGGAGCTGCCCTGCCTTCCTTAGTACAAAGCAGCTCTGGCTTTAATAATCTATTGCTTTGTTAAAGTTTTGAACCACACTCCAGACTAGCTTTAAATGGTAGCATGCTGCTCAGTTTTAATTCATTCTAATGTATTTTGCACTGGGGAGAGAAACGGTAAAGAACTTTTCAGCAAACATTTCCTAAGAGCATTTTATGTGATGGTTAATGTAAAATAGATTTCAGAATTCACTCATGCTGGAGTGTTAATTGCATGTTGACAAATTGACTGGTTAAAATTTTGCATTTGACCAAAAAAAGTTATTGTTTTATGCTGGGGGGGGGGGGGGGGGGTTTAAAATACCCAAATACTTAATATAGATAGTAATCCATATCTTTAAATATGGCAGTCAGGCTGTGTTTTTTTTATAGTTGTTGTTTACAAGATGTATTTAGATATACAGGGGTAGATCCACATACAAATACATCGGCGCATCGTATGTGAGATACGCTACGCCGCTGTAACTTACTTTTTGCTGGTTCGAATCCCCAAAGAATTTGCGCCGTAAGTTACAGCGGCGTAGTGTATCTCAAGCAGCGTAACGGCACGGAATTCAAATCGGCGATTAGGGGGCGTCCCCGCGCCGAATGAACTGCGCATGCGCCGTCCCTAAATTTCCCGACGTGCTTTGCGCTAAATGACGTAACATAGACGTGACTTACGTACATTACGATTCACAGACGACTTACGCCAAAAAAAAAAAAAATTCAAATTAAGCGCGGGAACGACGGCCATACTTAACATGGCAAATCTAACTATACGCGACGAAATACCAGCTTTAACTATACGCCGGAAAAAGCCGACTACAGACGCCGAAAAAAAAATGCGCCGGCCACTCGTACGTTCGTGGATGGTCGGAAATAGCTAATTTGCATACCCGACGCGGAAAACGACGTGAACGCCACCCAGCGGACGCCGAAGTATTGCATCTTAGATCCGAAGGCGTACGAAGACGTACACCTGTCGCATCTAACCCAGAAGCCGTCGTATCTTGTTTTGAGGATTTAAAACAACGATACGACGTGGGAAATTTGAAAGTATGCGGGCGTATCAGTAGATACACCGGCGTACTCGCTCTGTGGATCTACCCCACAGTCTATTAAAGCGGAGTTTCACCCACACATAAGACTTTGCACCATCTTTTCAATTAATGCATCTTAAAAATGTATTGGCAATGTTTTTTTTTTTTGTTTTTTTTTTACCTTGATTTCTATTGTTATTCTCACTTCCTATGTACCCCGCCGTGGCAAGGAATGTAATTTTCATGAGTGGTTTTTGAGCCCTCCTTCTTCCCCCGCTGCTTTCTGGGAACTGTGTGTCCCAGAAGAGGACGGGACCACTCAGCAAGCACCTGAAGGCTTCGCTGCCGGTTTCCCTTAGTTGCAATGCCGATGCCTGCACCCAAAACTGATGGACAAAACATCTTTGGGTGCCGATATTGCGGGAACCCTGGACAGGTAAGGCCGAGTACTCACGAGCAAACATGTCCGTTCGAAATGTCCGACGGGCTGTTTCCGGCGTACAAGGCTGTTTTTTCATTTGGCCCGCTGGCTTGTACACACCAGCGGACGATATTTCCCTGCGGACCTGAACGCGTGCACGTAATCCACGTTTGACGTCACTATAAAGGGAAAGGCCAAAGTCAATGGCGACGCCCTCTGTTCCGCTTTTGCTAGTTACGGCTTTGCTCGTGTTAGTGAAGGTTTGGTTAGAGCTGATTCGCGCTTCTCGGTCTCCAGGCTTTAGCAGGTAGTATTTTCTCGTTCAGTGCGTGTGCTTGTGGGTACGTAGTTGGCATTCGGGTACAGGCGTGCAGTTCGTTCTGCTTAGCAGATTCGTACTGTGCGTTCGTATCTGTGTGTCGTGCGTTCTTTGCAGGTACCGCTGGATTTGATTGTGCTTTCTGTTGGAGTGTGTTCTTGACTGACCAGCCGGCCGGTTTGAAGCCATGATGGAGCAGCAGCGTCAATTTTCGCGAGTTGGTGCTGTTTATGGGATGGCTGCTGGATATGTTCATTATTCCAGTACTTTGGCCAGAAACAGGGGGCGGAGGCGTTTCTGGACCAAGAATTGGTTGCGCCAGCGTGACCAGTTCTCACATATGCCTCTGCTTAGGGAAATCCAGGAGAATAATCCTAATGACTATAGGAATTTTCTCCGCATGACGGACCCCGTATTCAACAGTCTGCTGGATCTTCTGTCCCCCTATATCACGAGGCAGGACACTGTGATGCGCCAAGCCATCACGGCCGAGCAGAGGCTTATTGCCACGTTGCGGTACCTGGCGACTGGGAGGAGCCTGCAGGACCTCAAGTTCTCGACAGGCATCTCTCCGCAGGCGCTTGGGGTCATCATACCGGACACGTGTGCTGCCATCATTAAAGTTATGCACGAGGAGTATATGAAGGTAAGTTTCCTCATTTTAACCTCACAATGTGTCTTTAATAATGTGGCAAACTAACTTTTTATTTTATTTCCCAGATATGCTGTGTGTTTAACTAACGTTCCCTTTTCTCACTATGCATGTTGATATCAGCTTTTACATGTTCTTTTTATTTTGGCCTACCTGCATATTTTGATCTGACCCAATATTAACCTGTCCAGCATGCTATCTTCGGGCCAACCCCCACCATGCCACTTTTTTTTTTTATTTTCTAAAAACAGTTTTAACACCCCCCACCCCCCCTTCAAAGTGTTTTTGTCCCCATCAGAGGGCTGTGGAGTCTCTTATTAATTAAGTGGGCCTATATATTTGTGCCCCGAAATTCTCCCTTCATAATTTGCAAATGCTATTTTAAAAATGTAAAGTTGCACAAGGATGCTTGTAGGATTATGTTTGCAATGTTTATGTGCCAAAGTACTAAATCTCTTTTTTTGTTTGTCCCCACAGCTACCCTCCACACCACAGGAATGGCAGTCTGTGGCTTCCCAATTTGCCGAGCGGTGGGATTTTCCTAACTGCGGTGGAGCAATAGATGGGAAACACGTCCGCATTGTGCCCCCACCCCACTCGGGGTCCTTCTATTATAACTACAAGGGTTATCATAGTATCGTGTTGATGGCGGTGGTGTCGGCACAGTATGAGTTTCTATATGTGGACGTGGGGAAGAACGGCCGGATGTCAGATGGGGGAGTGTTCGCACGGACTGATTTCTATGATCGTCTCCAAACTGGTGGTCTGGCATTGCCACCAGATGAAGATAATGTGGAAGGACTTCCGTTTGTGTTCCTAGCGGACGAGGCTTTCGGCCTTGGACCTCACCTAATGCGGCCTTTTCCCCAGAGGACCCTCACCTTAGAAAGGAGTGTGTTTAATTTTCGGTTGTCCAGGGCTCGGAGGGTAGTCGAGAATGCCTTTGGGATCCTCAGCAACCGGTTCCGCCTGTTCCTGACATCGATACATTTGGCGGAATATAAATTGAACACCGTTATATTTGCCTGCTGCATTTTGCACAATTTTCTACGCAGGCACTCCCAGACGTACCTAGCCTCCATGGGCTCTGAGGCAGGACTACCCTCAGAGAACATTCCTGGCCTGGACACTGGTCGCGCTGGCTTGGCCCCCCAATCTGCTCGTGAGGTACGCGACAAATATGTTGAGTACTTCATGGGTCGGGGGGCCATTGCTATGCCAGATCATATTTCTTTCTAATTCGGCCCCCAAAGAAAGGAATATTCTCACAACTAATAAATAATTAGACCATTGGACTTTATACAGTTGTTTGTCATTACTGCTTTTTCTCTATTTTTCTGTCTTCCAGGTTATCTCCAAAAATCGTGCACTTCTAGTGCCAAATTTACTTACTCAGATGTATTAACTAACCACATTTGCACATTATTCACTCATCTACAAACTGGGTATTCAGTCTAGAAATAAGAAGCCACTCATTTTTCTGCTTTTGATGTCTCATATTTTTTTTTTTACTTTATTCATTTTTTAACAAGAAATGTGTATTTTTAGGCAGAAAACATTTCCTGCAAATTCTTGAGACAAAATATTGGCTTTTAATTATTTTTTTTTTTGTCTTTATTGACAGTGATTATCAATAATAATGATCGAAACACAATGTAAGAATAATTTCACTGAAACTATACGCAAGAATTTTTGGGCTTGTCA
Organism: Rana temporaria; assembly: GCF_905171775.1. Classification (NCBI taxonomy): domain Eukaryota; kingdom Metazoa; phylum Chordata; class Amphibia; order Anura; family Ranidae; genus Rana; species Rana temporaria. The sequence continues at coordinate 108,875,017 of NC_053494.1, read as the reverse complement.
TTTGTTTGTGTCTAATTTTTTCAACAAGATTTTAACACAACACAAAAATTTTTGATTTTTTTACCAAAATTAGTTAACTTCTTTCTTTAGGTGAGATTTATTGTTCGTTTTGTGATCTGAAACTGGAAACATTTACAAACCAAAAAAGATCAACACCAAACAAAAATTAAAAAAAATAACAGCAGTCAGTCATGGATGGTGTGCTTTCACACTGGAACACGCCAAAATTTCTAAATGCACACATTCAGTGCAAACTCGCCAAATGTCATTGGTTAAACAGACAAATGGCCACATGTGCTATCTGACATCATGGGTGATCAATGTCTGTGTTTTGTGGGAGCAAACCCTTCCTCTCAACTACTTGAGGATCGAGGAGGGGTTTGTACCCACAAAGCACAGACAATAGATAGTCTGTGATGGCAGCTAGCACATATTGGCACACTGTGTGTGCATTTAGAAATTTTGGCGTATTATAAAGTACAAAAATTAAAAAGGGTTTTGTGGGCGGGGGATGGGCGGGGGATGGGCTTCTGTGGTTCAGTCTTTGACACGGCCCATCATGTCCATGATATTTTTGTAATTTTGGTTGATGACTAGCATCCTTTGTCGCATGTTCTCCATTTCCGTGCTACACTCTGAAATGACATTTCGCACATTCTGCTCCATGACTAGCATCCTTTCCTGCATAATGTCCATTTCCGTGCTGCACTCCATTAGTTGCTGTATAATGATAGAAGCACTTGCACGTGAAAAATGTGCTACTCCATCTTGATCCCCTAAAAAGAAACAAATTGGCATTCAAAATATGTAAATAATTTCCAGCCTATCTGCATATGTTTGGCCCTATTAATATAGGGGTGACACTGACCTGATGGCCTGATAATTTCCACATCCCCAATTTCTTCATCTTCTATCACTCCTCCTTCTTCCACCACCTCCCCATCATCTTCTATCACTCCTCCTTCTTCCACCACCTCCCCATCATCTTCGACTCCTCCTTCATCCATCAATCCACCTTCTTGCAATGCGCCAAATTGTTCTTCCGCCACTTGCCCTTCATCTGATATAAATTCTAAGTCCAAAATAACTTCTTCCTCCTCTCTTCCTTCCTCCTTTCTTCCTTCCTCTTCTCCTTCCACATCCTCTTCTCCTTCCACATCCTCTTCTCCTTCCACATCCTCTTCTCCTTCCACATCCTCCTCTCTTCCTTCCCCAGCCTCCTCCTGCTCAACATGTGGAGGTGTTTGATTTTCCGGGTGTCTGGCCCTCTCTGCCTCCTCCAATTGCTGGCGTCTTCTTTCCCCTATAAGAAATAATAAAAAACAAAAGGTATACTCATCAGCACACAGATATTGGATATCATAAATCGCACACATTGCATAGACGATACATTTATGATGATTTTTGGTTGTTTATTCTTTCAGCAATCCTCCATTTTTGGCGTAGTTCTAGGCCAAGCTCTGATCCTGCCCCTTTTTTGCAAAGAAGTGACACAAATGGATGTCACCCCAAAACATTAATTCTCGTCGACCCTCCAAATAAATATACTTAGATTTTTGAGACACAGGTGCTTTGCATTTCAAGATGTTAAAACATCAGCTTTATTTGCATTTTGGAGAATGAATCTTGTTTGCCTGTCACATTCACTCAATTTAATTTCTGTGATTTTGCTAGTCAACAATGTTGGAAAACCAAGTTTGGGGCCAGTCAGCCATGTCCAGGTGTGTTGTTCCTGGAGTAACGTCACATTTTTGCTAAACAATGTCATATTACGCGTGTTTACTATTTCACAAAATTTGTTTAAGGTTGTTATTTGACATAAACACAATACAGTATCTACACGTGTTCAAAAGTACAAGCAGGCCAAGGAGGCAGATGTGAAAAAATACATGTCAACACATTATTGCAGACATTTCCCCCCCCCCCTTAAATAATATGGACTTACTTTTACGCAGAATTTTTAGTATCTTCTTCATGTGATGTGGCTCCCTCAATTTTAAATCGGACCAACGCTTCCGTAGTTGCTCCTTTGACCTGGTGACACCAAACATTCTCCTCATTCTCCTTGCCACCTTGTCCATTATGTGTGACTTCCTACGGTTCGGTGTTTTGTAGGGCCCACATTCACCATCATAATCCTTCCTCCTCATGATGTAAACCAACTCCACCATTTCTTCGAACGCCATATTAGTGGCTTTATATCTTTTAGGCCTGGATCGGGACGGTCCAGCCTCTGTCCCTTCACTTGCGCCATGAGAGCTCCGTGCCCGCTCGTGTGACATCGCCATCTTTCCTTCCCACAGAGATTAGGGGCGTGGAAACGAGGAAATGTCCCGTCAGGGGCGGAGATGAGGGCGGGGATTATTGCATATGCGGAGTGTCGCGAATGCCAACAACGTATTGACGTACGTTACGCGGAGAATATTCGCGCGATTCCAGAACCTACACAGTTAACGCCATATTTACTTTTTCAATTGATTAGGGGCATGGCAAAGGTGACGAGGGCGGCGTTTCATACATACGCGGAGTGTATAAAAGGCGCTTGACGTGATTACGTAGGTTACGTGTTAATTCAGCGAGCGGAAGAAACGAGGATTGTGAGAGAGGCAGGTAAGAAATTTAAACATGGGATCAGCAGCGGGCTCTAAAATGTAGAGCAATGGGATGGGGGTTTGGTCTGTTGGTTGCACAGTTTTATTAAGCTATTATGTCTCTTGGATACCAGAATGTGATTTTCATACCCAAATGCTTTTGTAGACATCACAAAATAGAGAGATCAAAAATGCTGTGACTCATTATCAATTATGTAGGGTGTATTCAGATCAGGCCAAGTATTGTTCTGTGTTGGTTGGACAGAGGTCATTAGGAAGTTTCTTTCATGTAATCAATGCTGAGGGGCAGGATATCTACACATGCAATAGTGGCTTGATGAATGCTGTCATTTGTAATAATTGTGTATGGTTGTAGATTTATATTATTTCCTGCAATGTAACCAAAGGGGCGGCATGTATAAAAAAAATGTTATCTAAAACCAACCAATGGGGCAGAGCTGGCCAGCATTTTCTAAACAAGAGACACTGTGTTTGTATTTCTATATAGGTACTACTTTTTAAACAACATATTCTATCAATGTAAATGCTGAGGCTTTTTTTAATTGTGTTTTTGGTTTCTTTTTATTTTTTCAATCTAGAAAAAAAAAGAGTAAATCCTAATTTCCCAATGGATCTCCTGCAGAGCCAAGACATTATCCAGCATTTGCTGGATAAATTCAGGGAAATGCCCATCCTGTGGGATTCAAAGCAGGACCATTATCATAACAAGGACGTACGAGCGGCAGCACTTGAACAGCTAGCAGCATACATGAGGACATGGGTGCCAGAATGCAGTGCCAACATGGTGAAGGATAAACTTGCCAACCTCAGGGGCACATATAGGAGAGCGTACAAAGCTCACCAAAAGCAGCTAAGATCTGGAGCAGCAGCAAGACCACCAAAGGAACCCAAGCTGTGGTATTACAACCAGATGTCATTTTTGCGGGATCAACTGGAAGGCAGGGCATCAATGTCAAGTCTGAATCCCAACCTTTCCTCCACGCTACCTCCCAGCGGGACTTCCCCAGATCACCACAGCCCTGCAGAGTCGGATGAAGAGGGCCTGGCTGACAGAGAGGCAGATCTGCGCCTCTACGATGATGAGGTATAGTAGTTTCATAACTAGTTATGTAATAATCTTAATTATTGTTTGATTCTTGACTTGATATTGGTTAATAAAATACAAGCTGGGAAGTAAAAATCTAAAATCGTGGGCAAACAAATAGGTGTCAGGGATGACAACTGCAGGGGTCAGAGGGTGAGTCTGTTTTCAAGTTTAAATTCAAGGCAAAAAATAAGATTCAAGCATGAAAATGTGAGTGAGTATATTCCTAAATATATTACAACATGTCCCTTTTTTTTACACAGGAAGAAGAGACCAGCCAGGAGGTGGCAGATCCTCTCCTCACTGTCAGCCAGGACGAAGGGGTCAGTGGCAGCCAGGAGGAGGCCGGGCCCAGTGGCGTTCAGCAGCTCCCCAGGACAAGCACCACCAGCCAGGCTCCTCCCCTTTATATTAGGCCACCAGGCCGTAAGAAGAAATTGGGGGCAGTGGAGGAAGCCAGCCTGAAAATGATTCAGGAGGCGAGTGCCATCATGAGGGCCCCCCTCAACCCCACTGAGGCCTACAGTGCCTCCGTGGCACATGACCTCAATAAAGGCACGGAGGAGCAGAGGCAATTGGCCAAGGGCATCATCAACCAGGCCCTTTGGTGGATGCAGAGGGAGCTGCTGACCCCAGACACTGGGCTATGTGACCCGGCCCGGCTTGCTGAACATCATACTCCTGCTGCCACATCATCCCCACCTGCAAGGGCCCAGGGAAGACCCGCTGGAAGGCAGCCTGGAAGGAAGGTTGCAAGGAAGAGGAGACGTTGATGCCCTGCCTTCCATTTGATCCCCCACAAATGGCATCTTGTTTGGACTACCACAGCTTGGGTTCCTTTGGTTATGTGCTGCTGCTTCAGATTTTATTTTGTGTGCTTCCTGAGGTTGGCTAGTTTATCCTTCACCATGTTTGAAATGCAAGTTTGCATGTATGTTGCTAGCTGTTCAAGTGCTGCCATTCTGTTTTTGATCCTTTTTATAATTTGCTCAAATAAAAGCCTTTTTGTTGATTTGAAAAACGTGCCTATTGTTTGTAATACTGTGGGTATTATTTTAGGCATCAAACATTACAAACAAATAAAATGTTTAATCTAAACTATTCACTAACTCATGTGGGGGGGGGGGGTCATTTGGTGTGCCAACATGGTAGACAATTTAAACAACCTTCAAAAAAATCATGTTAAATATACAAACAAAAGCTAAATCAAAACTATTTCCTATTAAAATATTCTAAATGGTGACATAACTATAAACACCTAAAGAAAGTGGGAAAGATAACCATTAAACATTAAAAGCAAAAAATTTGAAATGTGGAGGACCACTAAAAATATGATACGTCGGGCCAATAAAAGTTTGCAAAAATCTTACTACATCACAGCTAACAAATGTCACTTTTCAGTATGGAACAACTCAGTTGAAATAACATGAGCTAAATAACTGATTAGTTATAGCAAGAGAAGAATGAATAAAACGACGGCATCAAGCATTGGTTATTGTGTGTTTTGCTTCAGTGTTCTATTGCTAGAATTAATCTTTCTATTGACGAATGTGCCATATCCCAAAGAAACGTGAGTTTTACCTGAACGAGCGCTCCCGTGGCCTCATTTAGTCTGAGCATGCGCGGGGTTTTTGTACGTTGGTTTTGTGTACTCACCACCAAACATGTACGTTCGGACAGGATTTGAGCGGACGGTTTTAAAACAAGTTTGGAAATAAATGTCTGCTGAAAAACGGCCCGGCGGGCAAATGTACGGTGAAATTCTGTACGCTCGTAACTACACACGACCAAACATGTATGCTGAAACTGGTCCGCGGGCCAGTTTCAGCAAACATGTTTGGTCGTGAGTATGGGGCCTAAGTGTCTTTATATTGAAAGTTAGCAGCTACAGTATTTGTAGCTGCTGACTTTGAATTGTGTTTTATACAGGCTGGAACTCCACTGTAAGGTATATTATTGTGTGGCAACAGGTTACTAAGGGCCCTTTCACACTGGTGCGTTTTTGCCGCGTTTTCGCGGTAAAAATAGCGTTATTAAAACGCCCATAAAACGCTCCCCATGCCCCCTCCATTGAAATGAATTAAAAACGCGGTAAAAACGGAGCGTTAAAGCGCGGTAAAACACTGCGATTTGACCGCGTTTTTACCGCGTTTTAATTCATTTCAATGGAGAGGGGCATAGGGAGCATTTTAATAGCGCTATTTTTACCGCGAAAACGCGGCAAAAACACACCAGTGTGAAAGGGCCCTTAACTACTAGCTGACCAGCCACCGGCAGGTCGGCTCTCCTGGGCGAGAGCCCGCAGAGGTGATCAAATACCACCAAAAGAAAGCTCTATTTATGGGAAGAAAAGGACGCCAATTTTGTTTGGGAGCCACGTCGCACGAACGCGCAATTGTCAGTTAAAGCGACGCAGTCCAGAATCGCAAAAAGTGCTCTGGTCTTTGGGCAGCAAAATGGTCCGGGGGTTAAGTGGTTAATGTGCCAAGATAAATTCTTTGTATTCCTCTAAATTATGTAGTACATTGTCAAACTGGTACTGTTATCACAGAGCATGTGACTGTGCAACACTGGCTGGGTTTAAGCTTTTCATAGGTATTTCTTTGCGAACTGTTTTATTGAGCTGTGCAGATGTGAACTTTATGCAATACACATACTTAACTGATGTCACTAAGTGGTGTATTTTTTTCGTCTGCTGGTACATTAAAATTGTTGCTAGGAGTGTTTAGAGAACAAATTTTTCTACGGCCTTCATTTACCATATGGGTGTTTTAATAGATGGCAGTGCAGCCTTAACAATGTCTCTGGAACAAACAGCTTGTACGTGTTTCCAGCCCGTAGAGAGAGGTTGAGCTAAATATAGCACTCTATGAAGGGCATGTTTGTACTGATGTGCGTACTGAAACATTCGAATCACTCTTTTTATGAGCTGGATATTATGCCTTGCTCCATGCAAAAGGCAGTGAAACCCTGGTAAAGCACAAACTAATTTAGGTAAATTCTTAATATGACATATTTTTTTGGTTTGCCAATTAAAATAAGAAGATATTGTGACAATCTAACAGGCTTGTTTAATCAGTGAATTTCACTTGCTGCAAGACCAATAGACTCATAATAGTTTAGTACTTTAAAAGTTAGGTTTAAATTATATTGCAGAAATACCTTTAGGCCTCATGCACGCAGAATTTTTTCTTCCTCACTTAGATGCCTTTGCTCCAGGGGAGAAAAAAGCAACGTACGTGCCTAAAGCTGTGTTTTGGAAGTGCGTCAAGCAGGGGCGGACTGACCATTGAGGCACCCGGGCACTGCCTGAGGGCCCCATGCCACTAGGGGGCCCCATCAGGGTTGCCAGGCTCAGTAAAACCAGAGACAGTATGTAAAAATCTGTGTTTTTTTTACATCTGTCCCTGATATGTCCGAAACCGACATGCTTTTGATGTGAAAATCCAGAGATTTTAGCTGCCCCGCCTCTGCACTGCCTCCTGGCATGGTGGCCATCTGTAAGCCCGGGGGCCCCATAATCTTCTATTGCCTGGGGGCCCCATGAGTTGTCAGTCCGCCCCTGGCGTCATGTGTTTATGTGCTCATTCATTCCATTGGGCAGAATAATCATTTATTCTGGCCATTGAAATAAGTGAACAGTCAAGCACTAAATGCACCTAGCGTTTAGACGCGTCTAACATTTTCTCCTCCAAGATGCTCCTCTCCCGGATGTGTGAAGTGATTGGTTTTTTTTTCTGCCTCTAAACATCTGTGTGAGGACACAGGGGATTTATAGACAGAAAAAAATGAATACTAAAATAAGAAATAAAAACAAACACGTATACTCGTTACTTGCTAAAAAAACAAAGATCATATATCCAACCAAATTGGATGGTGTATGGAGCTGTATAGTAATGCTAAAGTAGTGGCCAGAGGCAGCTGCATATACAAGCTGGAGAAATGGGCTACTTACGCCTAAGTATGGAAAGGTAAATTAGAAACCTCTATCAAGGATTGCAAGAATAAAAGATACAATATATAAGAACAACAATCGCGGAGGTGCGGGCTAATGCTAATTAATCAGCTGTTAACTTAGCAAACAGTGACCAGTCAGGAACACTTTTCGGAGCCCAGGGAATATATACCAGTTAGAGCAGCCTTATCTTTCCCAAGGAAAAAAAGGTGTATATGGAGATACAGTATCTCACAAAAGTGAGTACACCCCTCAAATTTCTGTAAATATTTTATTATATCTTTTTATGTGACAACACTAAAGAAATTACACTTAACTACAATGTAAAGTAGTGAGTGTACAGTTTGTATAACAGTGTACATTAGTTGTCTATTCAAAATAAGTTAACACACAGCCATTAATGTCTAGACCACTGATAACAAAAGTGAGTACACCCCTAAGTGAAGATGTCCAAATTGGGCCTAATTAGCCATTTTCCCTCCCTGGTGTCATGTGACTTGTTAGTGTCTCAGGTGTGAATGGGGAGGAGGTGTGTTAAATTTGGTGTTAAATTTGGTGTTATCTCTCTCACTTTCTCATTTTCTCATACTGGCCACTGGAAGTTCAATATGGCACCTCATGGCAAAGAACTCTGAGGATCTGAAAAAATTTTTTTTGCTCTATATAAAGATGGCCTAGGCTATAAGAAGATTGCCAATACCCTGATACTGAGCTGCAACACAGTGGCCAACACTATACAGCGGTTTACCAGGACAGGTTCCACTCAGAACAGGCCTCACCATGGTCAACCAAAGAAGTTGAGTACACGTGCTCAGCGTCATATCCAGAGGTTTTCTTTGGGAAATAGAGGTATGAGTGCTACCAGCATTGCTGCAGAGATTGAAGGGGTATGAAGTCAGCCTGTCGGTGCTCAGACCATACGTTGAACACTGCATCAAATTGGTCTGCATGGCTTTTTTTCCAGAAGGAAGCCTCTTCTAATGATGATGCACAAGAAAGCCTGCAAACTGAAGAGAAGCAGACTAAGGACAGACTAAGGACATTGATTACTATGAACCATGCCCTGTGGTCTGGTGAGACCAAGATAAACTTATTTGGTTCAGATAGTTGTACAAAGACAAGTGTATCTTGCCTACAATCAAGCATGGTGGTGGGAGTGTCACGGTCTGGGGCTGCATGAGTGCTGCCAGCACTGGAGAGCTACTGTTCATTGAGGGAACCATGAATACCAATATGTACTGTGACATACTGAAGCAGAGCATGATTTTCTCCCTTCTGAGACTGGGCCGCATTGCAGTATTCCAACATGATAATGACCAATACGACAACTGTCTTACTAAAGAAGCTGAGGGTAAAGGGGATGGACTGGTCAAGCATGTCTCCAGACCTAAACCCTATTGAAAATCTGCAGGCATCCTCAAACAGAGGGTGGGGGACTGCAAGGTCTCTAACCTCCACCAGCTCCCTGATGTCATCATGGAGGAGTGCAAGAGGACTCCAGTGGCAACCTGTGAAGCTCTGGTGAACTCCATGCCCAAGAGGGTTGTGGCAGTGCTGGAAAATAATGGTGGCCACACAAAAGATTAACACTTTGGGCCCAATTTGGACATTTTCACTTAGGGGTGTACTCACGTTTGTTGCCAGCAGTTTAGACATTAATAGCTGTGTGTTGAGTTACTTTGAGGGGACGGTAAATTTACACTGTTATACAAGCTGTACACTCACTACTATACAGTGTTGTCACATGAAAATATATAATAAAATATTTACAAAAATGTGAGGGGTGTACTCACTTTTGTGAGATACTGTAGGTATATCTAAAAGGAAATTGCTTTTTGGTAATTAGCCCTATAAATGCTAGCAAAGGTGATAAGAACAGGCATTTATACAGTTAATTAGCACACAATCTATGCAGGGTATATAAAGAGAGCCGTTCCAGAAAACGTCAGTGTGAGGAAACTAGTTGGACTATGTCACTTCTGCTTTCATACTTCCAGTCTGTGGAGCCAATCAACCTACCAGTATGTCTTTGAAGTGTGGGAGGAAGCCGGAGAACCTGGAGGAGGGAGGGAGTAAATACAGATTTATTTGTTTACCTTAAAGCGGAGTTCCACCCAAAAATGGAACTTCTGCTTTTCGGAATCTCCCTGGTGTCACATTTGGCACCTTTCAGGGGGAGGGGGGAGCAGATACCTGTCTAATACAGGTATTTTGCTCCCACTTCCAGGCACTGGTAGCCAAGCCACCTGCGGCTATCTACGCCACGTCCAGCGTCTCCTCCATCCCCCCGCTGTCTTCTGGGAGACACACAGGTCCCAGAAGACAGCAGTGACCAGTGGGATCGCGCAGAGCTACTTGCACATGCGCAGTAGGGAACCAGGAAATGAAGCCGCAAGGCTCCCCTTCCCGATTCCCTTATCGAAGGTGGCGGCGGCAGCACCCGAGAGCCAAGGAACAGGTCCACTTTGGGTGCCGACATTGCGGGCACCCTGGACAGGTAAGTGTCCTTATTTTAAAAGTCAGCAGCTCCAGTATTTGTAGCTGCTGACTTAAAAAAAATGCATTAAGAATGCATTAAGGTAAAGAACTTCTGCTTTTTTATTTATGATTCGAACATCAGTACATACCTTTTCAAATTACATTTAAAGTGGTTCTAAAATCTTTGTAAGTATTAACTTAATCAGCCTCCTATGTATGAAAGTTGAGGGGGTTTCTGACCAGGACTTTCACTGCTCCGTACATGCTCACATGTGAATTAAAAGTTAAGTACATTTGATACTTTATTAATCTCAGCACTTCTGTGCATCTCCCTCACAACAACTTATGGCTGCCATAGTGCATGCACAAATAACCCATATGGGTTATATATTTTGTTATAAAATGAAAAATGTAATTGTTATTTTACATCTTTGTAATGGTGTTCCTTGTTTAACATACTTTTGTTTTCAATTTGCCTACATGGTGTATGACCCACTTCAATCTATAGACATTTTTTTAAGGACAGGCTTCCCAGCAAATTGAGAAGTTGGCAAACACTATATCAAAACTCAGAATTTCAGTTTTCATGTCCCCTTGGCTTACGGGTGCTGAAGATAATAGCACAGCCACCTCAGATTATCATTCCTCTGCATGGTAGTTGCAAACCTTGCAGTTTTTGTCAAGGACAATAGCATAGACTTTTGTGTGTAACTCTAATGCATTTTTTTATGGTTTAACCACTTGAGATCCAGCCTATTGCCTAAAGACGGCCACAAGGTGGCTCTCAATTGCCGGGAGGACGTCTTTAGACGTCCTCGGCTCCTCCGTCCACTGGGGGGCACGCAAGCGCGCCCCCGCCGCATCACTGGGATGCCGATGCGCGTGCCTGGCGGCCGCGATGTCCGCCAGGCACCCGCGATTGGCGGTTACACAGACAAGGACGCGGATCTGTGTGTGTAAACACACAGATCCACGTCCTGTCAGGGAGAGAGGAGACTGATGCTCCCTTGTACATAGGGACACAGATCGGTCACCTCCCCCAGTCAGTCACCTCCCCCCACAGTTAGAAACACCATGCAGGGTACACATTTAACCCTTTCCTCGCCCCCTAGTGTTAACCCCTTCCCTGCCAATCACATTTATACAGTAATTAGTGCATATTTATAGCACTGATTGCTGTATAAATGTGAATGGTCCCAAAAATGTGTCAAAAGTGTCCGCCATAAGGTCGCAGTCCCAATAAAAATCGCAGATCGCCGTCATTACTAATAAAAAATAAATAAATTATGTCCCCTATTTTGTAGGCGCTATAACTTTTGCGCAAACCAGTCGCTTATTTGCGATTTTTTTTTTTTTTAGCAAAAATAGGTAGAAGAATACGTATCGGCCTAAACTGAGGAAAAACATTTTTTTTAGATATGTTTGGGGGATATTTACTATAGCAAAAAGTAAAAAATATTGTTGTTTTTTTTTTTCAAAATTGTCGCTCTTTTTTTGTTTATAGCGCAAAAAATAAAAACGCAGAGGTGATCAATTACCACCAAAAAAAAACTCTATTTGTGGGGAAAAAAGGACATCAATTTTGTTTGGGAGCCACGTCGCACAACCGCGCAATTGTCAGTTAAAGCGACGCAGTGCCGGAAGCTGAAATTTCACCTGGGCGGTATATGTGCCCAGTAAGCAAGTGGTTAAATTACATTGACTTATGTTATTGTATCCTGTATTTAATTTTATATTTGTATTTATTATTACAGACACTTTCCAAAATGTCTCCAACATCCCTAAAAATGACATTCAGACAGCTTAAGAATGGCTCTTCACTAACACTACAAGAGGTACTAACAATGGAGTACAGACTAAGTCAAGCTTGTATGGTAAGACATTTTCTTCATTTAAATCTAAACATTACAGCCATATAGTATTCATTAAACAAAATGTGTCCAACTCAGTGCTCTATAAAGCTTCCCATAACCTCGGATACCCACCTTCCCTGTGCTCTCCTACAGCTGCAGGCCTCTGTCTAAGAAACAAACAATATTCTCAATGCATTTTGGAGGCAAGCCACACCTCCTTCCACAGTTGAGGAAGGAGGCGTGGCTTGCCTCCAAAACTTGTGCTGATTGGCTATTCCCCCCCAAGATTGACAGGTTGTGTTCCCAGCTTTGACAGCTCGCTCCCCAGTGTCCTCCGACATCCTCCATTCACTGGAGCCGCCGCATTGGCATGGACGAACAGTGCCTCCATAGGCAGGATCCTTATGCACAGAGCCTTCTCTGGTCTCACACTTGTATTTCTGATACCTTTGTGAGTGAAACATTTTAATGTATTTTATCTATTTACTGTATAATTAAAACTGTACTACACCAAGAGTTTGCTTGGTGCTTCTCTTCCCTTTCCCTCTTCTGATGCCTCTGTCTAAACCCTTGGAAATATCTGGCACCACTGGGTATAGGAGAACATATCTTCTTCTACAATTCTTTCTTGACAGAATAGCCAATCATCAGGCCTAAACACTGTCACATGGGCTAGGAGAGCTTGTCATTAACCCTGTGAAAGCCCTGACATTGCCCAACTAGCAAATCTGAGCTTATCCTGGGTTTAGATCCTTGGCTATTCAAAGGTACTGAGCTGCAGGGGAGCATGGCAATGGTGGGTTACATGTATGGGAGAAGAGGTTTCAAGAGAACCTGTCATGTACATTTGCCCTATGCAAACTGCAGATTCTCTTTCAGAAGTATTAGTTAACATCTTTTATTTAACATAAGTATCTATTTACCACTCTAATGCCGCGTACACACCATCACTTTATGTGATGAAAAAAAACGACGTTTTTAAAAACGTCACTTTAAATGACCGTGTGTGGGGGAAAACGTTGTTTTATGTCTTGTGAAAAACGACAAAAAAAATTGAAGCATGCTTCAATTTTATGTGTCGTTTTTCAAAACGTCGTTTTTTACTTCACAGAAATTGACCGTGTGTAGCAAAAAACGACGTTTAAAACAACGTTTTTACACCCGCGCATGCCCAGAAGCTAGTTATGAAGCGAACTTCAATGGAAAAACGTGGTGAACGTAACCCCGCTTTGCTAGAGCATTGTGAAAAAACGATGGTGTGTAGGCAACTTCGTCTTTGAAAATTGAAGTTTCAAAAACGTCGTTTTTTACTTCACCAAAAATTTTGTTTTTTTTCATCACATAAAGTGATGGTGTGTATGCGGCATAAGCCCTATTATATTTTGGGTTAAAAAAATAATAAAGAGCTAGTTTCTGGATATAAGAACATATGCTTGTTTTCAGGCTCTGATTGACTATTAGGCATAATAGGCCAGTAGCCAGAGTTGGCATTTCCCTGTAGAGTTATTGGCCAAATTTTTTCCCCATTATCAGTAGAAATGCAACTGTCGCATAGTTTGTTAACGCATTTTGCAGTATTCTAAGCAAGGTTAGAACCATTAAAACAATGGGGGTTATTTACTAAAGGCAAATCCACTTTGCACTACAAGTGCAAAGTGCACTTGAAATTGCACTGAAAGTGCGCTTGGAAGTTCAGTCGCTGTAGATCCGAGGGGGACATGCAAGGAAAATAAAAAAATGCATTTTAGCTTGAACATGATTGAAAAATAAAATTAGCAGAGCTTCCCCTCATTTCAGATCTACCCCTCAGATTTAAAGCAATTGCACTTGTAGTTTGCACTTGAAGTGCAAAGTGGATTTGTCTTTCGTAAATAACCCCCAATGTTCTGTATTAAAGAGGTGAAACTAATGGAAGGGTTGCTTTGGATTCCAAAGGTTGCATGCCTACAGACTCCAGGGGTGGAATTCCAGCTCTGCTTGTACTGAAAGGTTCCAAGACTTTTCAATGTTTCTCCTTTTCTCTTACAGTAACAATTCTAACAGTGTCCCTAGATTGGCATGTTAGATAGCACTTTTTTGAAAAGCAAGATTTTTTTTGTAAGTTCTTTTATTTAGAATAGACAAATTAGCAAAGTACATAAAGCAGAACTCAGATGAGCCATGTATAAAGAAGGTACAACATACTTGATCGTATATATGGTATGGGGCAGAAACAGACAAATTGTGTGATGCTTTGATTATGGTTTGCCATCATTTACCTGCCTGGTAAAAGTAAGATTTATAAAACTTTTTATTTATTTATGTAATTATTTATTTTTATTTTGCAGAGAGGACATGATTTTTATGAAGGTGTAAGAGCAGGTAAGGCAATTTTGCGAGGTAGAGAACATGTGTTTATATATTATATCACTGTTTCAAACGTTCTTTGTAATGGGACCATGTGTTTTTAATACATTTTACATGATGCAAGTATAATATAAATATTTCTTACAGTGAAATTCATTCTCTGACGCTTAACCACTTGCCTACTGGGCACTTAAACCCCCCTCCTGCCCAGACCAATTTTCAGCTTTCAGCGCTCTCACTCTTTAAATGACAATTGCGCGGTCATTCAACACTGTACCCAAATGAAATCATTTTTTTCCCACAAATAGAGCGTTCTTTTGGTGGTATTTGATCACCTCTGCGGTTTAAATTTTTGGTTAATTTTTTTTTTTTTTTAAAACCAATAAAAAAAATACAAAACCTTTTTATATTTTGTTATAAAATTTTGCAAACAGGTCATTTTTGTCCTTCATTGATGGTGAGGCTGCCCTGATGGGCTGCAATGATTGGCACTGATGGGCACAGATGGGCTGCACTGATAGGTGGCACTGGTGATCACTGAGAGGTGGCACTGAAGGGCATTATAGGTGGCACTGATAGCTGGCAGTGATGGGCACTGGGTGGCAATGATGGGCACTGATTGGCACTGGTAGGTGACACTGATTTTGCACTGGGGGGTACTGATGAGGCGGATGTGCCTCTTCCTCTTCGGAACTGATGTCCCTAACACAAGAGCCGGTGATCAGGTTTTTTTTTTTTAACGCTGTCAGCGTGAGGAGAAAAAAAAAAGATTACAGAGGTTTTGTTTACATCACGTGATCAGCTGTCATTGGCTGACAGTTGATCACGTGGTAAGGGGCCTGGGATCGGCCCCTTACTCGGATCTGTGATCACCCGAGCCTCAATTTGTGATCACAGCGTGTGCCCCACGCGCCGGCCTCCTAGCAATTCAGGTCCGCACTGTATCTGTCATTCGGCTATAGCGCGGACGCCAAGTGGTTAAATAAAGTTAAATTAAATAAAGTACTTGTACATGATCAAGTAAAGAATCACCTGCCTCTGCAGCGAAACACCTGCCCCCCGAAGTATCTTTAGGATATAACACTTTTGAGAGTGCTAGTCTGTTCCCATGCAGTGCTCAGTGGTTTCTCCTGCCAATCTCCACATCCCTACTGTGGCCTGCTGTGATGTAAAGGGTGGGTACCGTATTTATCAGGGTATTGCGCGCTCCCCTAATGTGGACCCGCAATTCCTGTAAGTAAGTACTTACAGTTTTGGTGTCTTGCGCGGCGTCCATCGGCGGCCTCGTCGGGTCCGGCGTCCGTCTGCGGCTTCGGTGGTGTACTCCTGGCTTATCGCGCTCTGTCTTCCGTCGAATCGCCGCTTCCCGCGCTCAGTTTGAACGCCTCCGCCGACATATACCGAGTGCAGTACACTCGGCTACATTTGGCCAGGCTCGGCTTCGCTCGTGCTCATGCTCTGTGACTTTTATGCGTGAGCACGAGCGAAGCCGAGCCTGGCCGAATGTAGCCGAGTGTACTGCACTCGGTATATGTCGGCGCAGGCATTCAAACTGAGCGCGGGAAGCGGGTATCGGCGTATATCGCGCACCCACGATTTTCCCCTTATTTTAAGGGGAAAAAAGTGCGTGGTATACGCCGATAAATACGGTATTTACTTTCTCATTTATGGGTCTTGTCTTTATTTGACATTTTAGTTAGGCAACAGAGTTGTTTTAAAGTGTGTGTGTAGAGTGTAGGGTTGTGTTCTGTTTTTTTGTACCTTGTGTAGAGATGTACACCGAACAGCAATAAAATTATGACCACCCATCTAATATTGAGTAGGTCCCCTTTTGTCACCAAATCAACCCTGATCAGTTAAGGCATGGACTCCAAAAGACATCTGAAGGAATGCTGTCGGATCTGGAACCAAGCCATCAGTAGCAGATTATAAGTTAGTAGCAGATCCTGTAAGTTGCAAGGTGGGGCATGTATGGATCGGCCTTGGTTTTTC
This sequence comes from Rana temporaria, assembly GCF_905171775.1. NCBI lineage: Eukaryota > Metazoa > Chordata > Amphibia > Anura > Ranidae > Rana > Rana temporaria. Next base: position 108,858,697 of record NC_053494.1, on the reverse strand, counting down.
CAGCACACCCCACAGATTGAGATCTGGAGAATATGGAGGCCAAGTCCACACCTCAAACTCGTGTTCCTCAAACCATTCTTGAACCATTTTTGCAGTGTGGCAGGGGGCATCATCCTGCTAAAAGAGACCTACAACGAACCTACCACCACCAAGACCGAATAAATCAAAATTGTGATGCACTGTAGATTCGCACATATTTCTATCAAAACTGGCTTTAACTTTTTCAGCAATTTTAGCTACAGTAGCTCTTCTATTGGATTGGACTACATGGGCCAGCCTTCTGTCCTTAAATGAACCTTGGCTGTCCATGACCCTTTTACAGGTTTTCTGTTTTTTCCTACCTTGGACCACTTTTTGGTAAGTCCTGACCACTGTAGACTAGGAACATCCAAGAACTGCAGTCTAGTCAATAACAAATCACGCTAATCCTTATGCTTGCCCATTTTTTCTGGTTTTGGCACTTCAACTTCAGGGAAAACATGTTCACTTGCTGCCTAATATATCCCACCCACTTTTAGATGCCATGGTAACGGGATACACAATGTTATGCACTTTACCTGGCAATGGTCATAATATTTTGCTGTGGAGTGTATTTGCTGCATTTGTCTTTTCATGATGGACAAATATATGGTATAGTTTACGGGAAAAAAATGTTATGTCTTATGTGTATTCCTTTCAAATACAGCTTAGGTTATCTAGATGTATGTATATATTACAATATGTTTGTATCATGATCACCAGAGTTCCAATTTGTTTCAGTATGTCATAAGTAAAGAAAACAATAGCAGTAGATTCTCTGTTTTGCTTTTAGCATTAAATACTTATTGGTTCCATTAGCTTGTCAGTGTTAATACATAATTTAGCATGTTTGAAGTCTGAATGTATCTCAAAGAAAGCTTACAGGCAAAGTAATATCATAGGATTTGTTGTCTGCCCTAGTTCATCATCTCATTCATTTTCTTTGTTCTTTACTAGTAATTATCTTAAAGGATAAGTTCACCTTTGGAAACATGTTATATGTTCCAATCTTTTTTAGTTTCCCTGCTCGCTGTCACTTTTTTTTTAAAACGCGGCCGTACAGGGCTTCGCCCGCCCAGCCGTGTCATTCATTTACAGAATTCTGTGAATGGGAAACTACAAGTCCTGACAGCCTTTGCGACTGTCGGCTTGTAGTTCTCAATGAACTATCAGGGAGCTGTTGAGCTAGGGATGCCACCTCATCCCTTTAAAACCGAAACACATATTAATTACACAGGTTCTGTGGCTGATTAACTCACTTAGTGCCTTAAAAACCGCATAGGTGATCAAATACCACCAAAAGAAAGCTCTATTTGTGGGAAGAAAATGATCAAATATTAGTTTGGGTACACTGTTGCATGACTGCGCAATTGTCATTCAAAGTGCAACAGCGCTGAAAGATGAAAATTGTACTGGCCAGGAAAAGGGGAAAGGACCCTGTATTGAACTGGTTAAACTGGAGTAGGAAAAGTTAAAAGGAACTCCATACCCATTGCTAGGGCTTGTCTGATATCACGTTCAGTTTCAAAACCAGAAGTGACATTTGTGGATTGTGTAAAGACTCTACAATGATTGTAATGAGCAATCTTAATAATTGTAAAGAACAGATATATCTACGAAGCACAGTGAACCATTGCCAAGAGAGAACAAATGGAAAAGGAGAATGCCATAGTATTCTGGCGTTCTTACTGTGTATACGCACGCTACCCTGCAAGAATAGCAAAAGTTACTATTACAAATGACGGTCTATTAAGTCTCCAAAGTTATTTTAGCATGATTATTGCTTGATATGAAAAAACTGTTGCACACTGACACTCAAGACATATTAGAAAATGGTATTGCTTATTACTTGCTTATTTCAGCAACAAATTTGAAACGCTATATCCAATATATAGTTACATAGTTAGTCAGGTTAAAAAAAGACACAAGTCCATCTAGTACAACCATAAAAAATAAAATAAAAAATATCATACAATCCCATATACCCACAGTTGATCCAGAGGAAAGCAAAAAATTCCAGCAGAGCATGCTCCAATTTGCTACAGCAGGGAAAAATATTCTTACTGATCCCCCCGAGAGGCAATCGGATTTTCCCTGGATCAACTTTACCTATAAATGTTAGTACCCAGTTATATTATGTACATTTAGGAAATTATACAGACCTATTTTAAAGCAATCTACTGAGCTAGCCAGAATCACCTCCGGAGGGAGTCTGTTCCACATTTTCACAGCTCTTAAGTCCTGTACACACGGCCGGGAATCCCGTCAGGAAAAAAACGTTGGTTTTCCTGACGGGATTCCTGGCAAGCTTGCCTTGCAAAGCAGTGCATACAGATGGCCACTCAAAAGAACTGCTGTTATTTTGAATGGCAAGAATGCGGTGACGTCATCGACTGTGACGAGCTGACGCTCGCCACATTCGATCCCGCCACCATCTTGCTACACCCCACACTAACCTTGTATGCTACCGCGCATGCGCCAAAGTCTTATCAAGAATGCGCGGGTTTACCTCGGACAGGTAAGCATACAGACGTTCGGTTTTCTCGGCATTAAACACTCTGCCGGGAATCCCGACGAGAAAATAGAGAGCAGGGTTCTCTATTTTCTTCGGTGGTGTACTCCTGGCTTATCGCGCTCTGTCTTCCGTCGAATCGCCGCTTCCCGCGCTCAGTTTGAACGCCTCCGCCGACATATACCGAGTGCAGTACACTCGGCTACATTTGGCCAGGCTCGGCTTCGCTCGTGCTCATGCTCTGTGACTTTTATGCGTGAGCACGAGCGAAGCCGAGCCTGGCCGAATGTAGCCGAGTGTACTGCACTCGGTATATGTCGGCGCAGGCATTCAAACTGAGCGCGGGAAGCGGGTATCGGCGTATATCGCGCACCCACGATTTTCCCCTTATTTTAAGGGGAAAAAAGTGCGTGGTATACGCCGATAAATACGGTATTTACTTTCTCATTTATGGGTCTTGTCTTTATTTGACATTTTAGTTAGGCAACAGAGTTGTTTTAAAGTGTGTGTGTAGAGTGTAGGGTTGTGTTCTGTTTTTTTGTACCTTGTGTAGAGATGTACACCGAACAGCAATAAAATTATGACCACCCATCTAATATTGAGTAGGTCCCCTTTTGTCACCAAATCAACCCTGATCAGTTAAGGCATGGACTCCAAAAGACATCTGAAGGAATGCTGTCGGATCTGGAACCAAGCCATCAGTAGCAGATTATAAGTTAGTAGCAGATCCTGTAAGTTGCAAGGTGGGGCATGTATGGATCGGCCTTGGTTTTTCCAGCACACCCCACAGATTGAGATCTGGAGAATATGGAGGCCAAGTCCACACCTCAAACTCGTGTTCCTCAAACCATTCTTGAACCATTTTTGCAGTGTGGCAGGGGGCATCATCCTGCTAAAAGAGACCTACAACGAACCTACCACCACCAAGACCGAATAAATCAAAATTGTGATGCACTGTAGATTCGCACATATTTCTATCAAAACTGGCTTTAACTTTTTCAGCAATTTTAGCTACAGTAGCTCTTCTATTGGATTGGACTACATGGGCCAGCCTTCTGTCCTTAAATGAACCTTGGCTGTCCATGACCCTTTTACAGGTTTTCTGTTTTTTCCTACCTTGGACCACTTTTTGGTAAGTCCTGACCACTGTAGACTAGGAACATCCAAGAACTGCAGTCTAGTCAATAACAAATCACGCTAATCCTTATGCTTGCCCATTTTTTCTGGTTTTGGCACTTCAACTTCAGGGAAAACATGTTCACTTGCTGCCTAATATATCCCACCCACTTTTAGATGCCATGGTAACGGGATACACAATGTTATGCACTTTACCTGGCAATGGTCATAATATTTTGCTGTGGAGTGTATTTGCTGCATTTGTCTTTTCATGATGGACAAATATATGGTATAGTTTACGGGAAAAAAATGTTATGTCTTATGTGTATTCCTTTCAAATACAGCTTAGGTTATCTAGATGTATGTATATATTACAATATGTTTGTATCATGATCACCAGAGTTCCAATTTGTTTCAGTATGTCATAAGTAAAGAAAACAATAGCAGTAGATTCTCTGTTTTGCTTTTAGCATTAAATACTTATTGGTTCCATTAGCTTGTCAGTGTTAATACATAATTTAGCATGTTTGAAGTCTGAATGTATCTCAAAGAAAGCTTACAGGCAAAGTAATATCATAGGATTTGTTGTCTGCCCTAGTTCATCATCTCATTCATTTTCTTTGTTCTTTACTAGTAATTATCTTAAAGGATAAGTTCACCTTTGGAAACATGTTATATGTTCCAATCTTTTTTAGTTTCCCTGCTCGCTGTCACTTTTTTTTTAAAACGCGGCCGTACAGGGCTTCGCCCGCCCAGCCGTGTCATTCATTTACAGAATTCTGTGAATGGGAAACTACAAGTCCTGACAGCCTTTGCGACTGTCGGCTTGTAGTTCTCAATGAACTATCAGGGAGCTGTTGAGCTAGGGATGCCACCTCATCCCTTTAAAACCGAAACACATATTAATTACACAGGTTCTGTGGCTGATTAACTCACTTAGTGCCTTAAAAACCGCATAGGTGATCAAATACCACCAAAAGAAAGCTCTATTTGTGGGAAGAAAATGATCAAATATTAGTTTGGGTACACTGTTGCATGACTGCGCAATTGTCATTCAAAGTGCAACAGCGCTGAAAGATGAAAATTGTACTGGCCAGGAAAAGGGGAAAGGACCCTGTATTGAACTGGTTAAACTGGAGTAGGAAAAGTTAAAAGGAACTCCATACCCATTGCTAGGGCTTGTCTGATATCACGTTCAGTTTCAAAACCAGAAGTGACATTTGTGGATTGTGTAAAGACTCTACAATGATTGTAATGAGCAATCTTAATAATTGTAAAGAACAGATATATCTACGAAGCACAGTGAACCATTGCCAAGAGAGAACAAATGGAAAAGGAGAATGCCATAGTATTCTGGCGTTCTTACTGTGTATACGCACGCTACCCTGCAAGAATAGCAAAAGTTACTATTACAAATGACGGTCTATTAAGTCTCCAAAGTTATTTTAGCATGATTATTGCTTGATATGAAAAAACTGTTGCACACTGACACTCAAGACATATTAGAAAATGGTATTGCTTATTACTTGCTTATTTCAGCAACAAATTTGAAACGCTATATCCAATATATAGTTACATAGTTAGTCAGGTTAAAAAAAGACACAAGTCCATCTAGTACAACCATAAAAAATAAAATAAAAAATATCATACAATCCCATATACCCACAGTTGATCCAGAGGAAAGCAAAAAATTCCAGCAGAGCATGCTCCAATTTGCTACAGCAGGGAAAAATATTCTTACTGATCCCCCCGAGAGGCAATCGGATTTTCCCTGGATCAACTTTACCTATAAATGTTAGTACCCAGTTATATTATGTACATTTAGGAAATTATACAGACCTATTTTAAAGCAATCTACTGAGCTAGCCAGAATCACCTCCGGAGGGAGTCTGTTCCACATTTTCACAGCTCTTAAGTCCTGTACACACGGCCGGGAATCCCGTCAGGAAAAAAACGTTGGTTTTCCTGACGGGATTCCTGGCAAGCTTGCCTTGCAAAGCAGTGCATACAGATGGCCACTCAAAAGAACTGCTGTTATTTTGAATGGCAAGAATGCGGTGACGTCATCGACTGTGACGAGCTGACGCTCGCCACATTCGATCCCGCCACCATCTTGCTACACCCCACACTAACCTTGTATGCTACCGCGCATGCGCCAAAGTCTTATCAAGAATGCGCGGGTTTACCTCGGACAGGTAAGCATACAGACGTTCGGTTTTCTCGGCATTAAACACTCTGCCGGGAATCCCGACGAGAAAATAGAGAGCAGGGTTCTCTATTTTCCCCGAGCAGTTTTCCTGTCAGGAAAACTGCTAGGGAGCATACACACGGCCGGGATTCCTGGCCAAATTTTCTCCTGGCAGTTTTCCTGCCGGGAAAACCAGTTGCGTTTACGAGGCTTAACTGTGAAGAAACCTTTTCGTATTTGGAGATGAATAGGTAGATTCACGTAGTTTGCCGCAACTTTAAGGCGGCGTAGTGTATCGTATTTACGCTACGCCGCCTTAAGTTAGAGAGGCAAGTACTGTATTCTCAAAGTACTTGCCTCCTAACTTACGGCGGCGTAGCGTAAATGTGGCGGGCGCAAGCGCGTCTAATTCAAAATAGGCTGAGGGGGCGTGTTTTATCATAATTTTGTTTGACCTGACGTGATTGGCGTTTTTTTTGAACGGCGCATGCGCCGTCCGCCTACATTTCCCAGTGTGCGCCGCACGGGCCTATTGATTTCGACGTGGACATAAATGACGTAAATCCCTATTCACGGACGACTTACGAAAACGACATAACATTTTTGAATTTCGAAGCGGGAACGGCGGCCATACTTTAACATTACTATTCCAACTTTTTGTTGGAATAACTTTAGGCCTGATAAAGCGTTACGTAAACGGTGTATCTGTACTGCGTCGGCCGGGCGTACGTTGGTGAATAGGCGTATCTAGTGATTTACATATTCTACGCCGACCGCACTGGAAGCGCCACCTAGCGGCCAGCCTAAATATTGCACCCTAAGATAGGACGGCGCAAGCCGTCGTATCTTAGATAGGTTTAAGTGTATCTCTGTTTGAGAATACACTTAAACTTAGGTCGGCGCAGAATCTGAGTTAGGTCGGCGTATCTACTGATACGGCGACCTAACTCTACCTGAATCTAACTAGAAATCTCTTTTCCTCTAGACGTAAAAAGGGCCCCCTTATCTTTTGTCTTGACCGTAAAGTGAATAACTCAACACCAAGTTCACTATAATGCCAGATTTTGCGGGCAATAGGTTTGATTTACCTAAAAAAAAAGCATGTTGAGGTTTTCAGTTCATTTAGTTAATGAGGTGAAGCTGCGAGGACTTCAATAATCCAGTCATGGGCCTGTTTTATGTTCTTCCTGCATAATATTGGGTCATTTTTGAGTACTAAAATTGCACTTTACTCACAAAGCTAAGTATAAACATACTTTGGAGAATAAACATGCTGTAGTCCTCTACTAAAGCAACCCCAATGTCTGATTATTTCATATACTGTTATCTGGTGGAAAAATTGTTTAATCCACACAGTATCCTTCACTAACTAACACCAAAATTATGATATTCAGTTCTCTCTTAAAGCAGAGTTCCACCCAAAAATGGAACTTCCGCTTTCAGTGAAGATGACCCGCTGACATACCACATTTGGCTTTTTTTTTTGGGGGGGTGTCGATACCCTCTTTTTAGAGACATCCAGCTCCCACTTCCTCCCGGGGGTTCCGACAACAAGACCGTGGATTTTTTTCAGACGAATGTTGGCTCAAACTTGTCTTGCATACACACGGTCACACAAATGATGTCGGAATTTCCGAACGTCAACAGTGCAGTGACATACAAGACGTACGACGAGCCGAGAAAAATGAGGTTCAATAGGCAGTGCGACTCTTCTGCTTGATTCCGAGCGTGCATGGAATTTTGTGCGTTGGAATTGTTTACATACAATCGGAGTTTCCGACAACAAAACTTGTTGTCGGAGAATTTAAGAACCAGCGCTCAAATTTTTGTTGTCGGAAATTCTTTCAGCAAATGTCCGATGGAGAATACACACGGTCGGAATTTCCAACAACAAGTTCTCATCGAACATTTGTTGTCGGAAATTCTGATCGTATGTACGCGGCATAAGTCTCAGGACTAAATACTCAGAAATACAACGTTTTTGGCAAATAAATGAACTTCCATTTATGAACTTTAATCATGTGTTTAGCTATTTGCCTGGAGTTCTTTGTTAAAGTTTCCTAATGTGCTTTCTAAACTAAAGTGAACACTTCATTCTAGTGTATTGACCTGAGAAGGTATATGGAGCCAAATGTGTCATTACACAGGAATGAAGCGATCACTTCCCTTAATAGTGTGACACTTTAAATTAGACATGGACTATAGTGTTTATGGGCACTAACATTTCAGTTCTGTACTTTTCTGTTGCACTAGTATAAGTATTAGTGTTCAAACACAGCTTGATATGATATCTAGTTTTATAAGCTCACATAATATGAGCAGAAAGCCTGATAATACTAACAGCAGGCAATCAATACAGGTATAGTGCATCTTCCTCCCCAGCAAAACTAGGATTAAAAGTCTAGTTGGGGCCTACACAATGTCGGAATTTCCGACCAGAAGTTCAAATCAAACTTTTTTTGTTGGAATTTCCGATCGTGTGTACGCGGCATTGCATATAACTCACGGTGCCACAAGTGTGATTGTAAATCTGTCACAATAACAGATTACATGTTCTAGATATAAGGACCGAGTAATTTCATAGTCAATAAGCAACATTCTAAGGCTTCATGTACACTACAGCTCCTAAAGTTGCGTTTAGGAGCTTTAGGCTTTTTTTTGCAAAAGCTCTTAAACTCAACTCCATAAAAGCCTATATATCAATGTACACCTACAGGGCTGCTGTTAGAAATCACATTGCCCCATACAGCCTACCTGACAGGACCCTCCTCCATTCCTGGCTCAAAGTGACTGAGGACATAGAATTACCAGTCCCTTTCTTTGCAACCTTGGCAGCACAGACTAATGAATAGGTTATTCTGTGAAGCTTGCTGCTCATTCACAAGCTGAAGCACGGTAAACACAGTTTACTGTGCTTCAGTGATGAATGGGCATAGGGGTGATTATCACTGTGTTCAGAAAAGAAAGGGGCCAGTTAATGACATATTTACTGACGTTCCCCCGCTCTCTATCCTGAAACATCTTCCTTTGTGCCCGCAGTAGCTGCTGGTGGGAGAGGAGAGGAGGGAAGCCAGAAGTGCTGCGGGGGTAAGTGGCAATCGGGGGCCTGGACTACATATGGAAGGGGAGCATGTGCTAGGACCAATACCCCTGCAGTGCAGCCAGAGGGAGACAGAGGAAAAGAAGCAGGCAGCACTGCAGGGGGAGGTAGAAGAGGATTGGTGGCTGCAATAAGCCAGTACTCAGCAGGTGCCTGGGCCCCCCTTTGAACTGTTGGTGCTCGGGCCCAGTACAAGAGGGCTGGCTGTACTGCCTTATCAGCGGCCCTGTACACATATGTTTGTTTAGGAGCTGCTGCAGTTAGCAGAGGTTCAACCTCCCTCTCCTGAATGCAGAAGAATTGCGTTCAGGATGGGAACGTTTTGATGAGCGACCTCAAAATGCGGTAAAATCACGGCACAATTTTGCCACGTTTTGTGTTTTCTCACTGCTGGCGGTCAGAGTAGGCTATTTGTACATGAAGCCTAAAACTCTTTAGCTGCTATTAGGTTTTATACTGAAAAGCAGGGCAGTGATGTCACGATCTCCACTTTGTCCAATCAGAGAATGCCTCACATAATTTAAGAAAAATGACAGTTGTTTTGTAAATGGTGCCCTTTCCAAGCAACCCCATGCAGTTGATAAGCAGCAGGACAGCCACTTGGCATTTACCATGAAGACAGCGGCAATCACTGTAGCAGCAGCAATTACAACAGTGATTCTGTGATTCCAAAGTGGTACCACAGGTATGGCATATGCATACTTATTTTGGTCCAGGCTAGACCAGTGTAACTATGCTGAGAATCCATACCTGGAGTTCAGCTTTAACCAGTTCAGCCCCGGAAGAATTTACCCCCTTCCTGACCAGAGCACTTTTTTTGCGATTCGGCACTGCGTCGCTTTAAATGACAATTGCGCGGTCGTCCGACGTGGCTCCCAAACAAAATTGACGTCCTCTTTTTTCCACAAATAGAGCTTTTTTTTGGTGGTATTTGATCACCTCTGCGTTTTTTTTTTTTTTGAGCTATAAACAAAAAAATAACGACAATGCTGGAAAAAAAGCAATATTTTTTACTTTTTATTATAATAAATATCCCCAAAAAAGTTTAAAATAAAAACATTTTTTTTTCTCAGTTTAGGCCAATATTATTATTATTATTATACAGGATTTATATAGCGCCAACAGTTTACGCAGCACTTTGCAATATGTATTCTTTTACATATTTTTGGTAAAAAAAAAAATCGGCAATAAGCACATATTGATTGGTTTGCTTAAAAGTTATAGCGTCTACAAAATAGAGTATCGTTTAATGGCATTTTTATTATTATTATTTTTTTATTAGTAATGGTGGCGATCTGCGATTTTTATCGTGACTGCGACATTATGACGGACACATCGGACACTTTTGATGCTATTTTGGGACCATTGTCATTTATACAGCGATCAGTGCTAAAAAATGCACTGATTACTGTGTAAATGACATTGGCAGTGAAGGGGTTAACCCCTAGGGGGAGAGGAAGGGGTTAAAACCAAAGCAGGGTCCAGAACCCTTCAAAGACATGTTGATGTGTTTGTATAGAAACATAAAATAGTCAGACATGACATTGTTTCATCTCAACCAGAAGGCAAAAACGCTCATATGGTGAAATAGGAGAAAGACTTAAATGTAAACTTTTCCTGGGATCAATGGAAGAAATCTTTTCAGATAATTAACAAAGCATCCTCATGCATCGAACACTGGGATATCGCCCAAAAAATAACTAATAGGTGGTACTTAACCCCTTACAGACTTTCCAAAATCTACCCAACCACATCTGACATGTGTTGGAGGTGTAATGAGCAAACTGGGAATCTTTTACATACTCTCTGGAGTTGCAAAACCTTGAGAAGCTTTTGGAACTCAATCTCAGCCTTTATAGCTGACATCACAGGTAACCTTCTCTCGCTTACACCTGCTTCAGCCTTATTAGGCATTGATCTCGAGAAATATCCCACCATGTATAGAACCATTGTGACCCATATTTTAATAGGCTCAAGACTTACAATTGCGAAACTCTGGAAATCCACAGAAGCACCCAATATTTCATAAATAGATTAAATTCCCAGGCACAATTTGAACTCCTACTAGCTTACAAAAACCACTCTACTACCACCTTCAGGAGAAAATGGAGAGTATGGTTATCCCATCCTAGAGCCTCCTCTTACCTAAAAGATTGTAGTATTTAAACTTACTTGAGTGTTTGAAATTCTGTATTTATCCTTCTGAGCAGCATCTTGGTGTAGTGCAGCACTTCAGCATTCCTTCCCTTTGTTTATTTTATATATTTTACTCTTATTTATTTTAGTGATTATTTTATTTTTACCTTCTTTTGATAATATTATCCTACTGATAGTGGGTTAAGGCTTCTTCATTGTTTATCGTGATACCTTACCAGTCCTACAGTTTGAACCCATTTGGGGTAGGTTGTTGTGGGTCATCAAGCTTCGAACTAAATGTATACACTAGGCCTTGACAGTTTTCTGTATTACAATGTTATGTTGTATAAGTGGCAACTATGTCCTTTGTACTTTGCGCTTACTTTTGTTTGTATATCTCTGTTTGATCAAATAAAAAATTTAAATTGGAAAAAAAAGAAACATAAAATAGTGATGGGAGAAAAGGAATAAGTGGTCCATACAAAAAAAACTAGAAGCTAAAGCAAGGACTATAACGGTACCACTGAATAAAATGTCAAAGTTTTATTTGCGACACAAATATTCATAGTATGCATACGATAACACTCCTCTCCTACCAAATGTTCTGTTTTCAATAAGTGGTCTATCAAGTTTGCCATGGTTTGTGTTTTTTTTTGTCTAGATTTGTGTTTGTCCCAAAGCATGATTAACCACATCAATACCGGGCACTTTTAAAAAACACAAAGCACCTTTCAGAGCGGATTTGGCCTTCTTGATCGGCTTTATTCGTCAATATAAAGAAGTAGAAAAAATCTTTAAGCGATATTGGTCCATTCTTTTGAAAGGTAAATATTTGAGGCAGGTATTACCCTTTAAGACACAGTTTATATGTAAGAGAGTCCCAGGTCTTCGTAACAGAATTGCACCTAACATTCCAGAGCCCCCTAAAACCATCTCAACTTTTCTTGACAGACAAGGTTTTTTCTATTGCACTAGGTGTAAAGCGTGTAAAACCACCAAAAGACATAAAAGGAAAATAGACTATGTGCAATCAGTGGTATTGAAAATAAATTCAAAATCAAACCACTAATTACGTGCGATTCTGAAAATGTTACCTATGTAATCGCGTGACCGTGTCCAAAACTGTACGTAGAAAGAACCACCCCTAAACTATGCACTAGTATCATTGAACACCTGACCAATATTAAAAATCAGATTGCCACCCTGGTAAATAAAACGTGACCAATCCAGTGATCAGGACACTTCCTGACGACGTCATCACGACAAAACGTACGTCAAAGTTTGTCCCGGTCACGTGTCCATTCCCAGCAACTTCCAGCTTCCCAGGCGGTGGAATACACGCAATACAGCGCAAGCATCACGGCTGCTACACCACTCTCCTGGAGGATTGTTTTGCAGTTTTTCCTCTAGTGCCGAGGTATAGGCACTATACCAAGTAAGAGGCCATTTGTCTTTGTTTTAAACCTATTTTTTATCCCAAGCATCTTCCAGGACAGCCCATGAGGACAGCCCATGAGACCTAGGGCTCCTCCCACCAGGACAGGAAACACGTTACCCCCACCAGATAAAAGGGGGGTCCTTCAGGCCCATGTCAGTATTAGTGTTTCCTCTGGACAGAGGGTAACATGTTTCCTGAAACCTGGTCCCCTAGGTCTCATGAGCAGGGGCTCTAATGGCTGATTGGGGGGAATTTCAACTAACCTCTTCCTCGCCAGTAGCAGTATCTCCGCTTGGGAGGTCGGTAGAATCTGCTGTCCCTTGTTCTCTGTGCCTGGGAAGGGCCAGGACCGGGGTGGCGTCGAGCCCATATCGGTGGTCGCAGTGCGGCAGGTGGCATTTTTTCCCTGCAGACAGCGAGGCTGGTTTGTGCAGGGGAATAAGGAAGCCAGGGTGCTTGCAAGGGCGGAGCTTCTGCGCTCCAAGCTGGCCCACAGGAAGATCCGGCGAGGGTCACTTCCGGGTCGCGTGACGTCATCATCGGGCGACGGAGACGCTGGTTCCTGTCTCCATAAACTGCGCGAACAGGGGATGCTGGCTTGCTGGTGATTTTTGGTGGAAGCAGCAGAGGCTGTGGACGACCAGTGGGACAAATGGATTCTCCTGCAGTACCTACACAGGCAGCAGATGCAGTCTACAACACCAGCACCTCTCAGGTAAGCCTGGAGTGTTTGTTTTGCCACTCTCTTGCTATCCTGGTGAGTGTTTTTACCCCCCCCTTCCCAATCATAGGATTCTGGTGTTAGGGGAAACATTTTTCTTCCTTCTGCACGTGGTGTTATGGAGTGTTTTGTGCTTTGGGTTTTTATTGTGGGTCATTTGTTTTGTCTTACAGGCCAAGACCCAGGACAAGGCCCAAGCACAGCCACATAAAAGAAAATGTGCGGTTTGCGGAAACAAACTGAGCCCCACTTGGTGCAAGACAGTTTGCCGCACCTGTATAGATGGCTTAGTGAGGGATGACCCAGTAGCCTCCTGTCAAAAAATGCTGACTTCGGTCAGAGATGAGCTTACGTCTACTTTTAGCTCTTTTAAAGATCTAATTGACAAGTTTCAGGCTCCTCCACAGGGTACATCCTCAAATAGAAAAGCTTCAGTTGTTAGCGCTCCGCAGCAGAGTGTAGAGAGTGAAGACTCTGAGGCTGAAGCCATATCTACCAGTTCTTCTCCTGAAGAATCAGGGTCAGAAACAGAGCCCAGGGATAGAGAATCCTCTAGGGGCTTGAGGTTTAAGTTATCTTTGGAAGAAGTAGATAACTTTTTAAAAGCTATCTATACAACTCTTGAAATGGAGGAGGAGGAGGTACAATTGTCTAAACATGACCTTATGTACAAAGGTTTGCACAAAAAGAAATATAAAGTCTTTCCTGTGCACTGTTCCCTCCTTGATATTATCAAGCTGGAGTGGGAAAATCCAGAGAGAAAACCTTTCTTTTCTGGTAACCTAAAAAGAAGGTTTCCATTTGATGAGGATACAGCGCAGACGTGGAACAAAAATCCAAAGTTAGACGCACCTCTTTCAAAGGTTTAAAAAAATTCGGACCTGGCGTTTGATGATATGGGCACGCTTAAGGACCCGATGGACAAGCAAGGAGATATCCTTCTTCACAGAGCCTGGGATTCAGCTATTGGGAATCTTAAACCGGCTCTGGCCTCCACTTGTGTAGCCAGAAACTTGGAAGAATGGCTGACACAAATACAAACTCATCTGTTGGCAGGTACCTCTAGGGAGGAGATTCTAAAATCCTTTCCTCTCCTTTTTAGTGCCGTGGGGTTTTCAGCTGATTCTTCCGCAGAGTCGGTAAGAATGACAGCCAGGACTTCGGCTTTAGTGAACTTAGCCAGAAGAAGCCTTTGGCTTAAAACCTGGTCAGGTGATGCAGCCTCTAAATTGCGCCTATGTGGGCTTCCTTTAACAGGGGATCATCTTTTTGGCCCAGGTCTGCAGGAGGCACTGGAACGTACGGCCGATAGAAAAAAGGTCTTTCCAGAAAACAAGAAAAAGCAGACAGGCAGAATCTTTTTTCGTGGCCAAAGCAGGCAGCAAAGTCCTAGAGAAAAGGACAACAGGCCCAAGAAACATTGGACCGGGCACAAGGGCAGAGGGAGTGTTTTATTTAACACACCTCAACAGCCCGCCAAGCCACAGTGACCAGCATCTTCTAGTGGTAGGAAGATTTAGGGCCTTTCTCCCACAGTGGGCAGCAGTCACCTCAAGTCCCTTCATCCTGGATCTAATAGCAAACGGGTACAGGCTGGAATTCTCCTGCCAACCACCAGAGTGACTATTGATCACCTCCCCTCCCAAAGATTGGGAAAAAGCGAGGGCTCTGGGTCTCCAAATAGGAGACTTGCTAGATCAGAAAGTCCTGATTCCTGTTCCCCTATAAATATTCCCATATTTTTGTTATCAGAAAGCCGTTAGGAAAGTATCGGCTTATTCTGAATCTTCGGTCTCTAAACTGATCGATCAGGTACAAGCACTTCCGTATGGAGACAGTGTTCACAATCAAAAGCCTGCTTTACCCAAACTGCTTCATGGCCACTTTGGATTTAAGGGATGCTTATCTGCATGTCCCGATCCATCCAGCATTCCAAAGATTCTTGAGAATAGCAGTCAAAATGGGAACAGAAATTCGTCACTTTCAGTTTCAAGTCTGTCCTCAGCCCCACACATTTTCACAAAAGTGTTGGGGGAAGCGCTGGCTCCGCTAAGGTTAAAGGCGATAACTATCATCCCTTACCTGGACGACCTCCTAATAGTGGCAGAGTCTTACCAAAAATTGCTAACAGATCTCCAGACTGTACAGGACTTCCTTCAATCCCTGGGTTGGTTGATAAACAGAGAGAAGTGTTCCTTAAATCCGGCCCAGAAGGTGAAGTATCTGGGCTACGATTTTTGCTCAGTAGGCCAAAACTTTTTTTTTCCCAGAGGAGAAGGATTTAAAGATGGTGCAAGCAGTCTCAGCTTTACAGACCAATCAGTTGGTCTCGCTGAGAGGCGTTTCAAGGACAGTAGGTCTGATGACCTTGTGTTTCCCTGCTGTACTATGGGCAAGATTCCATCAAAGACCATTGCAGATGTTTCTTCTGAAAAGCTGGGATGGAGACACGAGTCGAGAGTTTTGTTACCTACCAAGGTAAAAAGAAGCTTGTGCTGGTGGAGGACAAATCTTCACCTAACAAGAGGCCTGCCATGGTACATTCCTGTATCCCAGAGGATCACGACGGACACGAGTTCCTGGGGATGGGGAGCCCACCTCAGTGACAAAGTCGCACAGGGAAAATGGTCCTTGAGGGAAGCAAAAGCTTCATCGAACCAGAGAGAGCTTCTAGCGGTTCGGAGAGCCCTGCAGGTTTTTCAGTCGGAAATCAGGGGTCACAATCTCCAGATCCTATCCGACAACATCGCGACGGTTGCGTACCTCAACAAACAGGGAGACACGAGGAGTCGGATTCTTCAATTGATTGCCAAGGAAATTTTGTCATGGGCAGAAGAGAATCTAGCCTTAATTACAGCAGTGCACCTGAAGGGGGCACAAAACTGTCTGGCGACTATCTCAGTCGCCACAAGTTGGAGCAAGACAATTGGTTGCTTCATCCAGAGGTATTTGCGGTGATCATCGACAAATGGGGTTGTCCCAAAGCAGATCTGTTCGCAAATCAGGACAACCACAAGACAGAGGAGTTCTTTTCTCTTAAGCCAGCAGATCAATCACTGGGGATCGATGCTCTGGCGAATCCGTGGCCATTCGACCTCTGCTACGCCTTCCCGCCGATCAGACTTATTCCGGAAGTGCTCCGAAAGTTTCTCCTAGAAGAAACAGACCTTATTCTGATCGCCCCTTTTTGTCCCAAGGGGCCATGGTTTTCCCTGCTACAGACTTTGGTCTCGGAGCCTCCACTGAGGCTTCAGAAGAGAGAGGACTTGCTATCGCAGGGTCCAGTATCACACCCACAGGTGGTTTCCTTAAACTTGACGGCTTGGTATCTGAAGAAAAGATACTGATGGCTCAGGGGTTTTCTGACAAAGTAATTAAGACTGTGGTGAATTGCAGAAAACCAGTCACTAGAGCCATATATTCCACAGTTTGGAAAAAGTTTATTTCATGGTTATCTGAAAACCAAAGATTAACGCATGATGTTCCTTCTATTTTGGATTTTTTTCAAGAGGATGTCGACAAGGGTCTTTCAGTTAGTACCTTAAAGGTACAGGTGGCAGCTATCAGTGTTTTCCTCCAGTTTTCTCTTCTGGAAAATCCAACAGTAGCTAGATTTTTCAAATCCATTTCTAGGGCCAGGCCAGTAGTGGTGAGAAGTTGTCCAATTTGGGACCTGTCCCTGGTACTTCAAACTCTGGTATAGTTTCCTTTTGAGCCCCTAGATGATATTTTTATTAAGTTACTTTAAAAAGCCGTTCCTTACGATTTTTGAGGATCGAGTTGTTTTAAAAATGGATCCAGGTTTTTTACCTAAGGTGGCCAGTACATTCCACAGATCGTAGGACATTGTACAGCCATCCTTTTGTAGTTCGCCACAGGGCGACCAAGAAAGAAAGTTTTGTTTTTTAGATGTGAGAAGGATCCTTCTTGTCTATCTGGAGGTCACCAAGACTTTTAGGAAAACAGATGCTTTATTTGTCCTTTTTTCAGGTACGCACAGGGGTAAGAGTGCATCTAAAGCCACATTGGCTAGATGGATAAAGCAAGCCATGTCGGAAGCTTACAAAATTAGAGAAGTTCCTTCACCTTTTGTCACTGCGCATTCAACAACAGCCTTGTCTGCGTCTTGGGCTGAGAGGGCTGGTGCCTCACCGGAACAAATTTGCAAGGCTGCCACATGGTCCAGTTATTCGACTTTCATTAAACATTAAAGGGGAAACAATAACTAAGGTAGATATTGATGGTCAGACTTTCAGGCCAAGGAAGTATATTTAAAAATTAAAGTTTAATATCATATTAAATTACACAAAAAAATACATAGTAGTACATTACAATTACAACAATTGACCACTGTATGCTCAATCCTCAAAAGACGACTTCTGAGGATTGTGCATACAGTGGTCAATTGTTGTAATTGTAATGTACTACTATGTATTTTTTTTGTGTAATTTAATATGATATTAAACTTTAATTTTTAAATATACTTCCTTGGCCTGAAAGTCTGACCATCAATATCTACCTTAGTTATTGTTTCCCCTTTACTATATATACAGATGCGGCCCATGTGAGTGCTATCCTTTTGTGTCACATTACTTTCTTCACTCCCCCTCCCATTCCCCCTCTTCTTTTCTCCCCCTTTTTTATTTTTCCTCTCTTTACGCCTCAGCTCCCTTTTCTTCCCGTTTTCTATTCCCAACCTTTGCTTTGATTCAATTTCATTAAACATTTTCGCCTGGATCTCCTATCTGCTCAGGAGCAGGCGTTTGGTCGAAAGGTCCTTCAGGCAGTTGTCCCACCCTAGACTGGTAAGTTCTGGCTCATCATCTCATGGGCTGTCCTGGAAGACACTTGGGAGAAAAGCTGAGTTAGACTTACCGGTAACTTCTTTTCTGAGAGTCTTCCAGGACAGCCGGATTCCCACCCGGTTTTGTATGGAAGTTATGTGTATCATGCATATGTTTTTCAGGAAAGTCCTTCGGTTCTCGAGAAGACTGATATGGGCTTGGAGGACCGCCCTTTTATCTGGTGGGGGTAACATGTTTCCTGTCCTGGTAGGAGGAGCCTCATGGGCTGTCCCCATGGGCTGTCCTGGAAGACTCTCAGAAAAGGAGTTACCGGTGAGTCTAACTCCGCTTTTACATTAAACGGTATCACACTATGGTTCTGCCTCTTCACCTTTATTTTTTATTGGTTACGAGACAGAGTGTCCCCCAGCTATTTCCTGTGTTTTAAGTACAGCTTCTCCAATTATTCAAGCTTCATCTGACCCCTTTTTTTGAAACAAAGGGGTCATGGTGATCTGGTAAGTGTGCTACTTACCTTATCCACCAGGATCAAGTGTGCCTTCGTAGGATCTTTTTCATGGTGACGGTGTAAAGACCTGCAACACTAACTGCTTTTATGGACATTATTTGATCTATCTCACACTTGGATTGTTGCTTATTTTCTATGCACTCAAATCCACTTTATAATTATTATACACTTTATATAGTTGATTATTAACTGTTAGCACTTTATTCACTTGCTTATTGAAGCTAGGGTGCAGATATCGGAACTATTTGCATCCTATTCAAGACACTGTTGTTGTATGCACCCGAGTATTGTTCATTACGGAATTTTAAGCATTCATTTGTATTTTACATGTGCACTGCTTAATTTACAGTATATATTTAGAATTTTGTATCTAGCGCCCCCTTATCTATATACAACCCACATGTCACAAAGTCAGCACATTGCACTTTGAGGGGAGCAGCTTATTGTTTACATAGAGTCCTAGCGCAAGGTTCTCCTTTATTTTCACTTTTACCCCTTCCTGCCCAGGCCAATTTTCAGCTTTTAGTTCTGTCACACTTTGAATGACAGTTGCACGGTCATGCAACACTGTACTGTAGTGGTATTTAATCACCCCTGGGTTTTAAAAAAAATATTTGCTAAACAAACAAAAAAGGACTGAACATTTTGAAAAATAAAATTTATTTTGCAAATAAATAATCTTTCTTCATAAATTTAGGCCAAACTGGCTACATTTCTTTGGTGAAAAAAACCCAAGTCAGTGTTTATTATTTAGTCTGTAGGAACTAAATAGTTCACAAACTATGGTATATATCTGAAAATTGATCAATCCTGACTAATTTCTTGAGGCCCAAACAGTACAAATTGCCATTTTTTAGAAAGTAGACAGACCAAGGTATTTAGCAAGAGGCATGGCGAGTTTTTTGAATTCATACTTTTTTAGAACATTTTAAAATTAAAAGAAATATTTTTTTCACTACTTTTTTTTTTACATACTGTCACCAGTGCAGTACAGTGTCATCATATAGCTGGCGTGGTGGTGATCAGGGATACTAACTGATGACAGTATGTTAAAAAAAGAAAGTAATAATTTTTTTTTCTTTTTTTTTTAACACACTGTGACCAGAGCAATACAGTATTACCATAAAAACACTGTACTACTCTGGAGAACTGAACAGGATTTTTTTTTTTTTTTTTTACACATTATAATTGCTTATACCAATGAATTTCCCTGGTATATGTAATCATTTTTACTAAATGAAACAGATTAATTTAGTGTGTATTGCTGTGATTGACCACAGCTAACCACATGGTGCAGATGGGCTGTGATTGGCCCTGTCTATACCATGTGATCACCGTGACCAAGCACAGCTGGCAACACAATTGTACACAATGGATTGCATGAAAGGAAGCCATCCACTGTTGACAATTGGCATGTGATCTGCTGTGATTGGTTACAGGAATCACATGGAGCCAACAGCGGGTGACAGATTGTGCTTGAGCAAGGCTCGTGGGGACACGCGAGGCACATTCCAGGAGGGCGTCATATGACGTCCACTCGGAACGACAAATGACCGTCCAGCCTTTTTGTCTAATGGTGACTGGGTGGAACATTCATGGTTAAATTCACTTACTGTTGACTGATATATAGTGAAATGGCTGCTGGAATATAAATAAGGCATCTCCAAGTGCATTCATGCACTTTTAGAGGTGTTCTGTTTGGCAGATTGGGTTTAGAGCTTGCATAGTACAAAGTGACAGATTATTATTTTTTTTTTTTTTTTCCGTTTTAAAGAGATTTATTGAAAAGCAGTACAGTACATTGCAAGCGCCACCAGAACAGCCTGGGGCCGAATGATATACATACAGTACAGAGGTAGAATCTTCAAATCATTTTATAGCAAAGACAAAACTATGTGAAGAACAAGATAATTTTCTTTCTTTTTTCCCCCCCTACCTTTCCCCACCCCCGAACCTGTAATGTTCAAGGGGAAGAGAAAGGAAAAACGGGCAAAAACAAACAAATAAGGAAATAAATTAATATTAAATAGAGAAAAAAAAATAGAAAAGGGAGAATAGCACCTAATACTGACTGTATTCCCGGCACCCTCAATGGGTTCACACTGTGCCTAAGAATCAGTGAATACATTAAACTCATTGGATGTGCTAAATAAAAGTGAAAACAAACCCCCAGTCCCAGAATAACTGAGGTATCCGGAGTCGTGGGCAAATCCCAGAGTATGGAATATCCTATCTCACGAACACATTTTCAGTGAGGGCTGGAGAGACCAGAAGAAAACATAGTAAATTGGCAGTAATCTTCAGTGGTACTTTACAGCAAAGAAGGGAAAAATAAAAAAAATAAAAATAAAAAAGACTATAAATACTCTAGTGTAATCATTAAAGTTAAACTGACTACTTTATCTTCAAATCTATATGAAGATGTAACTGAAAGAAGGAAAGAAGAAAGAAAGAAGGTAAAAGGTCAGAGAGACCTAGAAAGAAAAAGAAAGAAAGAGTATAGGTTGAGGTTGCCAGCTACGGACTACACTGACCGGGCCACAATCCCTGGACACAACCAGAGCAGAGAGCCAAGCACAAGAACAAGCAGGCGGAACTCCACCCTCTCTCATCTTTATATCGTAGGTAAACCTAAATGTCTAGCCCAGGGTTCCCACACCGCTTCAAAGGTTTTGGAAGAATTGAGTATTGAGCCTACCATCTTCTCCTGGTGCATGATCCAAGAGATCTTCCTCTTGGCCACCTGAACAGAGACAGTAGGTTGTTTCCAGGCACCCGCCAGCGTAATTTTGGCACCTGTGAGCATGAAGGCTATTAGTCTTTGAGTATATTTAGATGCTTGGGGTACACCGACCCCCAGTAATGCTATTTGGGGAGATTTTTCAACCGGTACACCGGTTACCTTTCTGATGAGAGAAAACATTTTGTTCCAAAATCCCCTTATTTTTGGGCATTCCCACCAAATGTGTAACATGGAACCCTGGGCTTGGCAATTCCGGAAACACAATGGAGATGTAGTTGGAAACATAGCTGCTAGTCTGGAAGGGACCAAGTACCACCTCATTAATACTTTAAGGTTAGCTTCAATCAAAGAGATATTAATAAGACCTTTGGAGGATCTCAATCCTACCTCATGCCACTTCTCCAGAGTCCAGGACATCCGTAGATCTTTCTCCCACGCCTCCATGTAAGAAAATTTGGAAGTAGGATCCGATAGTGAGTTATAAATAATAGAAATGCCACCTCTCTGTTCAGTAGTGCTAATGCACCATTTTTCGTAACGGGTGAACTCAGGGGGATTTGGTTTATTTTTCCAAAGTGATGTAATAAAATGGGAAATCAGGGAATATCTATCCCTTTCAGAGTCCGGCATACCCAAGGGTCCCACACAGTGTGCCAATGAGATCAGGCCCACTGGGGAGAGAAAGTGTCCAATCCTATAAAGTCCCTTGTCCAACCACCATCGAAAAATCGTAGGGTCTCTATTTGGATTAAAGTGGGGAATCTGGAACAGATTAGCTAGAGGTCGCATATCGGAGATTATCGCAGGAGATTTCCGCAAGTCATCCCAAAACCTGAATGCCTGAGAGAGTGTTGGGGCCATTATGGCCGGTCTTAGTTTTTGGGAGCACCAGAGCAGGTCATCCAGGGGATTATTAGGAACTGCCTGACCCTCCATCTCAATCCAATCTGGTTTCTCTCGGCTGGAGTAGATGGATGACAGTTGGGTCAATCTAGCTGCCTGATAGTAACGAAAAAGAAGTGGTAAACCCAGACCTCCTTTAGTTACGGGTCCATATAAAACATTTTGGGGCAACCTATATCCTCTACCATCCCAAATAAACTTCAACACTTTGCCCTGGAATTTTTTAAGTTGGTCTTTCCTAATTGCAATGGGGAGAGATCTAAATAAATATAGCAGTCTAGGTAGGAGAGTCATTTTGACCGAATTGATCCTTCCTAGCCAGGATATTTTGTGGGTGGCCCACGTTTGTAGATCAGTTTCGAGTTTGCGGAACATAGGAGGGAAGTTGGCCTGATAAAGGTTTTCAAATTTATTAGTCAGGTTTATCCCCAGGTAACGGATAGAGGAGTCCGCCCACTGGAATCTAAACAAAGTCTTCAGTCGCTCTACCATTATAGGTTGTATATTTATGTTCAATGCCATTGATTTTTTCATATTGACCCTTAATCCCGAGACATGTCCAAATGAGTCAAGCACTTTACAGATAGCATTCAAGGAGGTTCCCGGGGAGGTGACAAATAGGAGACAGTCGTCCGCAAACAAAGCGCATTTGTGGGTTTGCTGTCCACAAGAAACTCCAGTAATATCCTGATTGGACCTGATGGCAATAGCTAATGTTTCTATTGCCACAGCAAAAATGATAGGAGACAAGGGACATCCCTGTCTGGTCCCTCTTTTGATCAATATAGGATCTGAGAAATATCCCTGCAATTTGACCTTCGCCTGCGGTCCTGAGTATAAGGAGCGCAGCGTTCCCAGGAAATTCTCTCCAAACCCCCACCGTTTCAGGATCTCAAATAGATAAGGCCAAGATATAGAATCGAAGGCCTTCTGGAGGTCCAACGACAGAAGCAGTCCCTCCTGGGAAGGACCTCCATCCCATCCCGACTGTAGTAACGAAACCACATCTATCGCCCGCCTGATCTGGTCCGGACCCTGTCTCCCCGGTATGAAGCCTACCTGATCTTTATGTATATAATGGGTGATAAATGAATTTATTCTGTTAGCTAATATTTTTGTGAGAATTTTCACGTCGTTATTGATCAATGAGATGGGTCTGTAATTTTCCACCTGTTCCGGGTCCTTATCAGGTTTGGGGATAACAGATATGAATGCCTCGTTCAGCTGAGGATGGAGGTCCTCCCCCGTTCTTTTAGAATTGAAAAATTTTGTAAGGTGAGGGGCTAGAGTATCTGCGAAGTTTTTATAATAAGGGGCCGAAAAGCCATCTGGCCCAGGAGCTGAACCTCCCTTCAAATTTTTAATCACATCCAAGGTTTCCTTCACAGATATGGGAGCCTCCATAAGCTTCACATGATCAATGTGAAGGTTAGGGATAGGCAGTTTGTCAATGTAGGATTGAATCTCCGGAATCCCAGCTGAGTCACCGGCTTGGTAAAGTTCAGAATAAAATTCTTGGAAAGTTTTGAGAATAATTTCGGGGTTACGGGTAGTAACCCCCTCGCGAGTTTTGATTTTTGGGAGAGAGAATGTGCGGTAAGTCGGTGAAAGTTTGGTGGCTAGCATAGTACCCATTCGATCCTTATGTTGGTAAAATTTCGCTCCGCTCCACCCAAGGGACCTCTCAGCCCTTACAGTAAGCGCTAAGTTAAGGGCTAGTCTAGCAGCGTCCAGTTGGGAAATCTGGATCGTAGCTTGATCTTTCTTGTGCCGTTTGCATAAATCTGTAAATTCCCTATCCAATTTTTCAATTTCCAAAGCTTTGTCCTTTTTTATTTTAGCCGCAAGTTGTATGAGCTTACCACGGATCGTAGCCTTATGCGCAGCCCATAGAGTCTCAGCTGAGATCCCTTCTACATCATTTAAGTTAAAATATTCCTGAAGTGCTTTCTCAATTTCCAAGACAACTAATGGGTCTTTAAGGAGGGTTTCATTAAGCTTCCAGTGAAAATGATGAAAGTCGCCTGACCTGCTTTGAAGGGAGCAAATCACCATTGAGTGATCAGAAAGAGCTGTCTCTTTTATGCGTGCTTTAGTGATCAGAGGGACATGTCTCGAGGAAACAAGGATGTGGTCTATTCTCGAGTATGAGCGGTGAGGGTTGGAGAAATGGGTATAATCCCTTTTAGAGGGATTAAATTCCCTCCAAACATCCACTAGATTTCGCTGAAAAATCAGCTTAGCTATTTGCGAACTTGTCCTAGTAGGACGGGTCAATTGTGAAGACAGAGGTCTGGACTTGTCAAGACTCTGGTCGAACGCCACATTGGAATCTCCCCCCAATATGACTATCCCTTCCAAGAGTGTTTCTAAGGCATTGAACATTGACTGAAAAAATTTGAGTTGCCCTCTATTAGGAGCATAATAAGAGACAAAAGAAAAAAGTTGCTCATCTATCCACCCTTTCACTAGGATAAATCTCCCTTCAGGGTCCCTGTGTACTAATAATGATGTAAATTTACAAGATTTAGCGAAGAGCACTGCAACCCCTCTTGTCTTGTCCTCTGCATTTGCCAGGAAGAATTGAGGATAGTGAGTATGGATGAATGAAGGGGAATAACTTGTAGGGAAATGGGTTTCTTGTAAAAGAAGTACTTCTAGTTTTTGGGAGCGATAGGATTGGAACACTTTCTTCCTCTTGACAGGGGAATTTAGACCTTGGACGTTGTGGGATACTACTCTAAGAAGTGGAGGTGAAGTGGAATTACGTGACATAATCAAAAAATAACAAGAGCGTATGGTAGCTATGTGCACTTACCCCAGGGGATAGGAGGCGTGGGATCCGAGAGCAAACGGCATATAAAGGGCCTGGACCCGGAGAAGAGCTAGTAAGGAATTGTGTCCGCAGCTTGGCAACCTCAAGAAAAAAAAAAGAAAAGCAGGAGAAGAAAAAAAAGAAGGAACATATGACAAAGCATATTAAATGAAACCGGCAAGAGTGGGGTGGAAAAAGTCCCAACCCCCTCCCGCCAAACAAAACATACACGTAACCCAAGTCAAGGGTTACCAGACCAACTCCCGACAGCGGAGAATCCACAGTCGAGGGTTGGACGGGGGCACAAGGCATCTGCCCCGGTCATAGCCATCCCTAAAAGGAATAAGGCACATAAAGTTATTATTAATATATAATACCAAAAACTATAACAGTTTAGAACATATAGAACAAGGGCAGCCGAAGCCCGTAGATCAAAGAGGAAGGGATCCAATTAGGACCTATCAGTATGCTATATAAGATAATCAGGACATTACTAAGTTTAAGTCCAGGTTTAATGACCTTGAGTCAGTGGCTATATATATATAGAAACCCGAGTGGTTCAAAAATCAGTTTGGATGTCATCAATAAAATACCAAAAGAGCCTTGATCCCGGTCCCTCCCGCCAAACTGAGAAGGGGCCCGGATCAAAACCGGCGGCACCAGTAATATACAAAATATATGCTAAGTTTTGCAAAAATTAATCCTGTGAAGGAGAAAAAGACAACCTAAGGTGGTTGAAACGGTTGGGAACCAAGTGGACCAGGGATCTCCCAAAGTTGTTGGAAAATCCCGGGTAAAACATGCCCCATCATGGGCATTCCAGGAACCCTAAAAGGAAAACATATCTGATGACACAGAAAAAAAAAAAAAAAGTCAGGTTGTGACTGAGTCCTTGATACGTCTACTTTTGTTGAATTTCCATGGCGGTGAAATAGGGCTGGTAGGAGTAGGCCGTTTGGACGATCCTGCCTGTGGGGTGGAGGTGTCCATCGCTGGATCCAGCGTGATAAGCTTCAGGGAGAGTAGAAGTTTTTCCCCCTCAGGAAGGGATGTGAAGGAATAAGTTTTTCCCTTATGTGAGAATTTCAGGGCAAATGGGAAGGCCCACCAGTATCGAATTTCTTTCTGCATTAGAATAGAAAGTAAAGGCTTCAGGGCCCTACGCCTTTGGATGGTTAGAGGGGATATGTCCGCAAAGATTTGTACATTGACTCCTTGGAACAGGATGGAGGGATGTTGACGTGAGGCTTTCATTACTTCCTCTTTTACTGTGTAGTAATGTGGCTTTACCACAATGTCTCTAGGTGAACCGTCTTTTCTGAGAGGGCCAAGGGACCTGTGTGCCCTGTCCAATTCTAATTTATGAGCATTTATTGACGGTAGCAGGTGCTTTATGAGGTCCTGCACTGCTGTAGAAACGTCCAGAATGGATTCTGGGATCCCCCTGACCCTAAAATTCTCTCTCCTTGAACGATTTTCGAGGTCGTCAATTCTGTTCAAAGCAGTGTCAAGCTGTTCTTGCAAAGCATGTATGTGGTCAGTGTTCTGATTAGCCCTAGAAACAGTGATATCCAATTTTTGTTCTATCACCTCCATTCTAGAGCCGAGGTTTTGAAAGTCATTTCTAATGTCATTAGTTATTTTGTTGGCAGTGTTGGCCAGGCCTTTCTCCAGCAATTCAGAGAGTTTGAGGAAAAGTTCTCCTGCATTTTGAGGCATAATGGGCTCAGGTATGCCTGAGGAGAAAATGGCGCCTGAGGGGGATAATGCAGCTCCCATGGGGGAGATATGAGAGGCTGAGTGCTGCTGTGAGGGGTTCTCCATATCAGGAACTATGGCCACTGGTGAGAGAGACATGAGAGCAGGAGCGCCATGGGCAGTCATGTCTGCATAGGAGATGGGTTTCTGGGACAGAGTTTGTCTGTCCTCCTGTCTCCCCCCAGCGCTGGCTTCTGTTACCTGAGGCGCGGTCGCCATCTTGGATTCGCTCGGTATCTCCACCGGCGAATTACGGGTCCTCAGCCTGGAAGCCAGTTTACCATGTTGGAATGAGCCACAGGTTTGCTGGAAACTTGACAGTATTATATCCTACTGTTTAATATCACACTCTAATATATTGTAGACTTACTATTTTATTGTAAGTTAATATCAAATATACATGCCTCTAGAATTGTAACAGAGTCATTTTGATTATATTACATTGTAGAGGAATTATATGGTTGAATAATCATGTTTTATTTTTACCCTGACAGTTCTTATTGATAAAGACCAGAATCCAAAGTGGAAGCCAGAAAGGCTGGAAGATGTGACAAATGAATATCTGGACAGCTGTTTTGCATCTCTTGGAGGCAATGACCTAAAGCTGTAATTGAATCAGACAATACATTTCCACTGTTATAATAAAATATTTGAATAATATCCTTCTGTCCTTGGTTTGCTGAACTGAAATCAGTGTGACCGAATTCCTCTAATAACCATGGTTACTGGAAAAATACTAGCTATTGATGTAGAGTACTGCTATGATCACAAATACAATAAAATTAAAGTTTTCCTCCTTTTTTCCCCCAAAAAATCTATAACTTATCTTGCAATATCGTTTTAGAAGAGGCAGGTTAAGGACACACTGTCAATAGCAATAAAAAAAGAAAAAGAAAAACGCAACAGATTTAAAGTGCAAGTACCTAGGGGACCCCACCCTCAACCCTAGTATCATTGCTGAATCCTGGCTGGTACTGATAGGTAAGCTTTGACACTTCCACTGATGTTTGAGCTTGTTGACTTTCCACACATTCCTACCAATTGTAATAAGCAGCCTCTCTGGCCAATAGTGCAGGAAGCAAAAAGGGGCAGGAAAGCTTTGGCACTATCAAGCACTGCTAAAGCTATGCTTCTCAGAGAAATCAGCAGTGATAAGATGGCGTGGGAGGTTGCGGCAGTTATGTGCAGGTACCTCCAGGTGTCTGCACTTTAAACCTGCAGCAGTTTTTTCAATTTCTTGATATTACCTTTAATAAAGAATTGCCCATTGCCCTTTAAATATTTTTATAGATTCCACTAGTAAGATCGCTCTGCCTTAAAGGGTTTGTAAAGGATTTTTTTTATCTTAATAGCTTCCTTTACCTTAATGCAGTGCTGTTTTCATGTCCTTATTGTTAGTTTTTGCTCTCAAGTTGCTGTAATTCTTCTCTGATCTCCACACTTCCTGGTTGTCTGTTTCCTGATAACCACAGTACTGGGAGCTTTCTCTCTGTGGTCACTAATCAAGGAGGTGTGATTACTGTGTGTCTAAAACCCCACAGCACCAATCAGTTTCGTTTTCCAAACCATCACTGCCCTGTATTGGCTCTGTGGCTCTGTACATCACAGAAGCAGGAAATAACATGCAAAAACGAAACTAGAAACTGCAGGTACATTATATGATTGATTTTTATCTATTTTTAATAATTTTTTAAAAATCAGTTAACTATTATGTCTATATACCCTGTAAACAGTCATTTCAGCAAAAAAAAAAAAAAAAAATTCCTTTACAACTCCTTTAAGCTCTGAGCTTCTTCAACATTCTAAATAATATGTACTATCAGTATTTAAAATAAAAAATTGGATGTTGAGAACATATTGATGACATTATGTCGCTGTAGTTGAAAGACATAACAATTGAAGACCGGAATAAATGCACCCAGTCATAAATGAAGCATGAGACCTGGGGAAATTATGATTTAAGACTGAATTAACCCCACCGCAAGCGTAGGAAGAGTTTTTCATATTACAAATAACAAAGAATACTTCTGAGCTGTAGAACACCCTAGATAGTGCTGCCTGGCAGATCTATGTCCTGCTTGGTTTTTACTGTCTTTTCACCTGTACAGTCATGTGAAAAAGTAAGTAAGTGGCTTTTTCAACATATTTGAACCGACAATAGTGTGCTGTCTCCATAAATAGTCATTTTAATACAAAAAATACTCATTGCTGGTACCGGTAAAGTCCGCTCAAATGTCCAAAAACTATTTTCTAACAAAAACCACACAGTGCAGTACATTGCTGAATAGAAAATCATATCTACAACGTGAAAAATATTTCGCTCCTATGAAAATATTTCACTAATTAGATCGTGTGAAACCAGAGTGCATAGTAAATAATAAAAAACTGAAATTCAAAGATCATCATAACACACAAAAAACATAAATATTGAAATCAATATGGTAGTGAAAACGTTAATTAAAGCATATGTGCAAAAAAAGTCCATGTAAAAGTGCTCTTGTGCCTTCTGTAAACAACCAATAACAAACGTACTCCAAAAGTGCCTGTGAGGTAATGCAGCCTCTTACCGGACCAAAATGATCTCAAGTTATAGAGATCATCAGAGCTTGTGTTTATCCAGGAAGCTGACACTCAAAGGCCACAGATAGCTGTTCAAATCAACAGTGCCTGTAGACAAGGCGACAGCACAGTATCCCGCGTCTATTTAGCCTCTAACACACCTTCCAGGTGGACTCCTGAAAAGTTTTCAGGTAGGTCCTGTTTTAACAAGGCATTCAGTAAGTTTATAGCCTTGTGTGCTGCGCAGTGTCAGGGTATGTGGGGCTTTCACAGCGCTCTCCTCTGCTTCAGACTGGGTGCTCAGTGTCAGCAATCACATGGGTGTCTGCCTCTCATAGTCCTGCAGGAGACCGTAATTGGAGGGTTCAGTCAGTATGCTGAGTTGAAAGCTGTAGTAATGACTCTTTAGGAGGGTCCTTCTTCACATGTCACTATCTACACTGACAGATGGGCAGTCTTTAAAGTACTCATGACTTGGATGCACATGTGGAAGCCCAATGACTGGATGATTCATGGAAAGGTGGTGTGGGGAGGCAAGGAAGTCTGGGACTACATTTGGAAGGAAGCTCACTCCCGCACCATAAAAGTGGGACATGTTGACGCACATGTGCCCCTAGTCACAAACTTTGACAGCTTCAACAGTGTCAGATGAAATTGCCGAAGTGAATGCAGTTGTGCCAATTGATCCTGTCTTGATGAACTTGGCCAACTGGGCCCACAAGCAATCTGGACATTTGGGGCAGAATGCAACATATGAATGGGCAAAGCAGAGAGGATTGCCCTTATCCATTGACTTGATAAAGACTGGAATAGGGAACTGTCCAGTGTGTGGAAAAGTGTGACAATGGCCATTGCAAAGTACTCCACCTGGTCGATTAAGATGGGTGAGAGGCCTGCAGAGATTTGGCAGATTGACTTCATCATTCCCCTGCCCCGGGGGAAACAATTGTCTGAGGTATTGTTGCACTGCAGTGGACACCCATTCAGGACTTTTACTTGTTTATCCTTACAAACTTGCAGATCAAGCCACTTCAACCTCTTCAGAAAATTGCTGTTGCTTATGGCTGTTTCAAACAAGTTCAAAGTGATAATGGCTCGCACTTCACTGGATCAACAGTACAAAAGTGGGCCAATGACTCTGGAGTGTATTAGTTGTGCCATATCCCATCCCATACCATCCACAGGCAGCTGGTTTAATTGAAAGATACAATGGGCTATTAAATGACCAGATACGCAAACTTACACCCACACATACACTAAGGGGGTGGGATCGGGTTCTTACACAGGCAGTTCTGTTGTTAAATTCTAGGATGGTGGGGGCTGGGGCACAGATTCCACTGCTGGAGTGCAGAGTTCCATATTTACATAAGGTTCTTGAAAGAAAAGGGCTTAACAGGTACCAAGTTACTGCTTTGTATGACATAGAAACCAAGAGTGACATATCTGAGGCCTAGTACACACGAGAGGATTTATCCGCAGATACGGTCCACCGGACCGTATCCGCGGATAAATCCTCTCGAGGATTTCCACGGATTTGGATCCGATGGAGTGTACTCACCATCGGATCGAAATCCGCTCCGAAATCCCCTCGCGATGACGTGTCGTGCCGTCGCCGCGATGATGACGCGGCGACGTGCGCGACGCTGTCATAAAAGGAATTCCACACACATGCGTCGAACCATTACGACGCATGCGGGGGATCCCTTCGGACGGATTGATCCGGTGAGTCTGTACAGACCAGCGGATCAATCCGTTGGGATGGATTCCAGCGGATAGATTTTAAAGCATGTCTTCAAATTTTTATCCGCTGGAAATCCATCCCAGGGGATAAAAATCCGCAGAAACAGATCCGCTGGATTGTACACACCAGGGGATCTATCCGCTGGAGCCGGTCCGCGGATCAATTCCAGCGGATGGATCCTCTCGTGTGTACGGGGCCTGAAACTGATGCCTATCTAGGAATGAGAGGGAATCTGGCAGGAAGGGTTTAAGGTTATATTTGCATTGGCAGATGAGCTTCAGGACAGTGGCTTGGACACTGACTGGTTAGTGGACACTTTTCAGTAAGAGTGGAATGTGAGGCTCTATAACATCAAACCTTCCAAAACAAACAGCAATGATCCTCTGGAAATATCTGTATATTTCCTCTCCTCCCTATTGATGTTCTTTGGGAGGATCAGAAGTAGATACAGGCAGGTGACAAAGTGTTGGTCAGAGATCCAGGCAAGAAGCCAGGAAAAATTGTAGCAGAAGGGCCAGGATCTACTGTTTACAGTGCCTTGCAAAAGTATTCACCTCTTTGGCATTTTTCATGTTTTGTTGCCTCACAACCTGGAATTAACATGGATTGTTTGAGGATTTGCATCGTTTAATTTACAGAACATGTTCACAACTTTGAAGATTTTTTTTATTATGAATGAATGAATGAAAACTTATATAGCGCAGCACATGCGAACTTAATCGCCTCTGGGCGCTTGTTGTTCCTGTCTCCTTTGGTATCAAAAGAGATGAGTCTTGATCTTTCTCCTGAACGTCAAGTGGTTCTCCTCCAACCGAATGCTGGTTGGTAAAGCGTTCCATAGTCTAGGCCCTTGGACCGCGAATCTCCTTTCTCCTTTGGACTTGTATCTGGCTTTGGGTATCTGGAGGAGATTTTGATTGGTGGATCGCAGGACGCGATTGGGATTATGAGCTTTTATTTTTTCGCATAGATAATGGGGAGCATTCCCATAGATATATCTATGCGTTAGACAGAGTGCTTTAAAAGTGATTCTGTCTTTAACTGGCAACCAATGAAGGGTTCTCAGTGAAGGTGAGATTGATTCCCAGGGTTTTTTCCCAGTCACAAGTCTGGCGGCCGTATTTTGAACGACTTGCAGACGAGCGATTTGGTACTTGGGGAGTCCGAGGTAAAGGGCATTTGCATAGTCCAATCTGGAGTTTACCATAGCTCCCACCACGACTGCTATGTCTTCTTTGGGAATAAAAGGAGTCAGTCTGCGTAGTAGGCGCAGCAGATGGTGAGATCCGCTGACTACTGACCCTATTTGTGCGTCCAATGTCATGTGAGAGTCAAAGATGACCCCAAGACTTTTGACTTTGGAGCTAGGGGTGATGATTTTGCCCAGAATGGGCGGGGGGGTCCAAGTTGTTGATTCATACACTTGGCGTGAAATAGGAGAAGTTCTGTTTTCTCTCCGTTGAGTTTAAGATAACTCTTTGTCATCCAGTCCTCTATCAAAGAGAGGCATGTCTCTAGATTGAGGTGATGATCCTTTTTATTGCAAATACGGAAATATAGTTGCGTGTCGTCTGCATGAGTGGTAGAGCAGTTTTTGACTGCTAATAATCTCAAAAAGAGGGCGAAGATAGATGTTGAATAACACCGGCGACAGGGGGGATCCTTGAGGGACTCTGCACGATAATGTGCGTTTCTCAGAAGTGAAAGGTCCTAACTTCACTATTTGTGATCGGTTTTCCAAAAAAGAGGAGAACCAAGATAAATCGCCCTCTGCGACTCTGGCTACTTCAGCTAGCCGAGTCAATAAAAGCTTGTGGTCTACTGTGTCGAAGGCTGCGCTTAGGTCCAACAGAACCAGAAGACAAGATTCTCCTTCGTCTGCGGCCTCGAGAGCGTCGTCCCATATTTTGAGCAATGCGGTTTCTGTCCCGTGTCCAGGCCGGAATCCCGATTGTAATGGATCAAGTAGGTTGTGGGTATCTAGATGCTGTTGCAGCTGTTGTACCACTACTTTTTCCATTACCTTTGAGAGTACATTTAGGCCTGTTATTGGACGACGGTGGAGTGGGTCCTTGGGGTCCAGGTTGGGTTTCTTTAAGATAGGTTGAATTATACCCTCCTTCAACTGGGAGGGCACTATGCCTTCCCTGAAGGATTGGTTGATAAGCTGCGTGATAGGAGGTGCCAGGATGTCGGCGCATTCCTTCAGCAGTTTAGTGGGGATGATATCATTCGGCTCGGTGCTGTTACGCAGAGTACCGATGATATTTTTAGTGGCATGGATAGAGATAGGTTCCAGTGTGAACTTACCTGGTTGTGGTGAATTACTGCAGGTATTGTGTAAATCATTACGGGGGGGGTTGAGGGGGGAATTATTTTGCTGAATGCTTTGTCGGATCCCCTCGATTTTATTAATGAAGTAATCCGACAATTCACTGCAAAATTCTTGTGAGTCTGAATTGGGGGCTTCAAGACATCCTGGATTCATGGTCTGAGTGACCAACTTGAAGAGTTCGCGTGGGCGATTAAGGGCGCTGTTGATAGCCTCGGAAAAATTGTTTTTCTTGGCGTTGAAGATTTCTTTGTGGTATTTTCTTGTTGTTGCTTTGTAGACGATGAGGTTCTCATCTGAAGAGCTTCTTTTCCAGGCGGCTTCCGCCCTTCTACGCTCTTGCTTCAGTAATGCCAGTTGGTTGTTGAACCAGCTGGAGTTATTTTTCCGGATGCGGGTTTTACGTTTCGGCGCTATTAAGTTGGCTGACTGTAATAGGGCTGTGTTTATGGTATCCAGTGTTTCTTCAGCCGTTTGATGCGGCTGAATTGTATTTATTTTTTTCCTTAACGTAGCTTTGAAGAGTTCCGAGTGGAGCTTCTTCTGACATCTAGTCCAGTGTGTTGTCACTAGATTTAATGTTTTAGTTAAGGGTGGGAAATTGGAAATAATGAATTTAATTGCATGGTGATCTGTCCATGGCAATGGTTCATTTTCCAAGATTTTTATTTCCAGATCTTGTCTGAAAATAAGATCGAGTGTGTGACCTGAAGCATGTGTGGGCCCACATACTAGTTGTTGTAGCCCTAATCCTTCGAAGTGATCAATGCAGGCGTCGGCAACGGGGTCTTGCGGGGAGTTGGCCCAGAGATTGAAGTCCCCGAGCAGCAAAAGGTGTTTGCTGTTAAGGCTATAGGTGGAGATAAAGTCCGTCAATGATGGGAGAAACTGCGATTTTGGGCCAGGTGGCCTATAGCAGAGTAGAATCCGGACGGTCTCCTGGGAGTTTGTTTGTAGTTGCAGGGTAAGGGTTTCCATGAATGGAAGAGGGTTTTGAAGGACAGGTTTAGTGATTGCAAGATGAGTCTAATGGATCACCGCCAGTCCTCCTCCTCTTTGCCCTATTCTGTTTTCAGTTATGATACGATAGTTTTCTGGCACCAGTTCTCCTAGAATGGTGTTGCAGTGGGCTGTAAGCCAGCTCTCTGTAATAAAGAGGCAGTCTAAATCGTATTGTAGAATGAAATCATGGATTTCCAGTCTGTGTTTTACTGCCGATCTTGTGTTGATCAAAGCACATGATATATGCTTAGGCTGGGGTAAACGGCTGAGATTTTTGATCGTCGATCGATTCTGAAAAGTCGCTCAGTTCTTAGGGCTTTTTTAGTGATGGCTGGTAGTAGTGCGGCAAATTGCCTCAGATCCCCAATGGTTTCTGCAGAATATTGCAGATTAACCATAGTCGCCAAACACCAGGGGGAGGAGGGAGGGGGGATTATCAAGGATTAACGTAATCCTCGATCCTGACTTGGTCCAGAGGAAGGCAAAAAAACCCTGGTTGTTCTACGCCAATATGCTACGACAGGGAAAAAAATTCCTTCCTGACCCCTTGAGAGGTGATCGGGCGAACCCTGGATCAAGTACAAATGGTATTTGAGAAAGGGGGAGTGGGGCTAGGGTGTTGCAAGATGGCCACCACTCCGGCTGCAAAGAGCCAAGGTGACCTCGAGGGGGGGGGCAGGGGGGATTGCCAACTGGTAGTTATTGAGTCAGGAGATGGTGGTAGGTGACCCAATTACAAGGGGATAGCAGGCTGGTATCTGGAGGGGAGGAGCGGGGAGCCACTCGGTCGTGGAGGGATGGGGCCCTACCTATCTACATCCCGTGGGCCACACGTCCTACTCCTAGGAAGCGTGCGCCGGTAGCTACCGGGATGCAGTTCAAGCCCTAGGGAAGAGGGGGTCCTGCTGGTGTCAGGGGGGATTGATGTGCAGCTGGCAGGTGAATGGTGTATCAGGGGGGGGGGGGGCTCTCGGTATATCAAGAGTTCCAACTTTATTAGCTGCAAGCTTGTTCTGGATCAGTGATTGAAAAAAAAAAATAATGAAGACTCCTGTCTTACCTCCTGTTTTAAACTCCTGGTTTTTAACTCAGGCACTTTTGTTCAAAGAATGCACTTCTGGTCAGAGAATCCTCATGTGAAGCCACCATCAACTGGGAGCCAGCTCCTCTATGAGCTTGTACAGCCACTTTATACTCACCTGTGAACAAACCCACACCTGTGAACAATTAAACCCTCCCCTTAATTAGCAGAAAGGAAAAAGAAAAAAAAAGCTGTTTAAAAAGTGTCAGAGAAAAAGAGGGAAAAAAATCAATCCTTGCAAACAGAAGCAGTTGATAGCAAACTCCTGGTTTTTAACTCAGGCACTTTTGTTCAAAGAATGCACTTCTGGTCAGAGAATCCTCATGTGAAGCCACCATCAACTGGGAGCCAGCTCCTCTGGGAGCTTGTACAGCCACTTTATACTCACCTGTGAACAAACCCACACCTGTGAACAATTAAACCCTCCCCTTAATTAGCAGAAAGAAAAAAAAAAAAAAAAAAAGCTGTTTAAAAAGTGTCAGAGAAAAAGAGGGAAAAAAATCAATCCTTGCAAACAGAAGCAGTTGATAGCAAACTCCTGGTTTTTAACTCAGGTACTTTTGTTCGAAGAATGCACTTCTGGTCAGAGAATCCTCATGTGAAGCCACCATCAACTGGGAGCCAGCTCCTCTGGGAGCTTGTACAGCCACTTTATACTCACCTGTGAACAAACCCACACCTGTGAACAATTAAACCCTCCCCTTAATTAGCAGAAATAAAAAGAAAAAAAAAGCTGTTTAAAAAGTGTCAGAGAAAAAGAGGGGAAAAAAATCAATCCTTGCAAACAGAAGCAGTTGATAGCAAACTCCTGTTTTTTAACTCAGGCACTTTTGTTCAAAGAATGCACTTCTGGTCAGAGAATCCTCATGTGAAGCCACCATCAACTGGGAGCCAGCTCCTCTGGGAGCTTGTACAGCCACTTTATACTCACCTGTGAACAAACCCACACCTGTGAACAATTAAACCCTCCCCTTAATTAGCAGAAAGGAAAAAGAAAAACAAAAGCTGTTTAAAAAGTGTCAGAGAAAAAGATGGGAAAAAATCAATCCTTGCAAACAGAAGCAGTTGATAGCAAACTAGTGGTTTTTAACTCAGACACTTTTGTTCAAAGAATGCACTTCTGGTCAGATAATCCACATGTGAAGCCACCATCAACTGGGAGCCAGCTCCTCTGGGAGCTTGTACAGCCACTTTATACTCACCTGTGAACAAACCCACACCTGTGAACAATTAAACCCTCCCCTTAATTAGCAGAAAGGAAAAAGAAAAAAAACTGTTTAAAAAGTGTCAGAGAAAAAGAGGGAAAAAAATATCAATCCTTGCAAACAGAAGCAGTTGATAGCAAACTCCTGGTTTTTAACTCAGGCACTTTTGTTCAAAGAATGCACTTCTGGTCAGAGAATCCTCATGTGAAGCCACCATCAACTGGGAGCCAGCTCCTCTGGGAGCTTGTACAGCCACTTTATACTCACCTGTGAACAAACCCACACCTGTGAACAATTAAACCCTCCCCTTAATTAGCAGAAAGGAAAAAGAAAAAAAAAGCTGTTTAAAAAGTGTCAGAGAAAAAGAGGGGAAAAAAATCAATCCTTGCAAACAGAAGCAGTTGATAGCAAACTCCTGGTTTTTAACTCAGGCACTTTTGTTCAAAGAATGCACTTCTGGTCAGAGAATCCTCATGTGAAGCCACCATCAACTGGGAGCCAGCTCCTCTGGGAGATTGTACAGCCACTTTATACTCACCTGTGAAGACCTGTGAACAAACCCACACCTGTGAACAATTAAACCCTCCCCTTAATTAGCAGAAAGGAAAAAGAAAAAAAAAGCTGTTTAAAAGGTGTCAGAGAAAAAGAGGGGAAAAAAATCAATCCTTGCAAACAGAAGCAGTTGATAGCAAACTCCTGTTTTTTAACTCAGGCACTTTTGTTCAAAGAATGCACTTCTGGTCAGAGAATCCTCATGTGAAGCCACCATCAACTGGGAGCCAGCTCCTCTGGGAGCTTGTACAGCCACTTTATACTCACCTGTGAACAAACCCACACCTGTGAACAATTAAACCCTCCCCTTAATTAGCAGAAAGGAAAAAGAAAAAAAAAGCTGTTTAAAAAGTGTCAGAGAAAAAGAGGGGAAAAAAATCAATCCTTGCAAACAGAAGCAGTTGATAGCAAACTCCTGTTTTTTAACTCAGGCACTTTTGTTCAAAGAATGCACTTCTGGTCAGAGAATCCTCATGTGAAGCCACCATCAACTGGGAGCCAGCTCCTCTGGGAGCTTGTACAGCCACTTTATACTCACCTGTGAAGACCTGTGAACAAACCCACACCTGTGAACAATTAAACCCTCCCCTTAATTAGCAGAAAGGAAAAAAAAAGCTGTTTAAAAAGTGTCAGAGAAAAAGAGGGGAAAAAAATCAATCCTTGCAAACATAAGCAGTTGATAGCAAACTCCTGTTTTTTAACTCAGGCACTTTTGTTCAAAGAATGCACTTCTTCACAAATGCGCATTATTTGCGGATGATCTCCTCCTTTTTATCTCATCCCCGACTACGTCTCTACCCATATTATGTAACTTACTCGAGTCTTTCGGGAATATTTCGGGGCTACGTGTCAACATGAATAAATCCCAGGCACTTAATATATCCACACAAACATCCGTAGTCGAAAGTCTGAAACCTCATTTTGATTTCAAATGGGCCGAATCATCTATACGTTATTTAGGAATAAACCTAACTCTCAAAAATGAACAACTGTACCAGGCAAATTTTCCCCCTATGTTTCGCAAACTTGAATTAGACCTTCAGACATGGGCTCGACATAAAATTTTGTGGTTAGGTAAAATTAACTCGATTAAGATGACTCTTTTACCCAGGCTGCTCTACCTATTCAGATCCCTTCCGATACCTATTAAAAAAGATCAACTGAAATCATTCCAAGGCAAAATTCTTAAATTCATTTGGGCGGGTAAGGGATATAGACTGGCCCAAAATGTCCTTTATGGGCCCAAAACACAGGGGGGTCTCGGGCTCCCGAACTTATTCAGATATTATCAAGCGGCTAGGTTATACAAGAAAAAAATTCCCACTACTAGCGCTACACCATAAGGACAATAAAACACAATGTTTTGTGTAGTAAAAAAAGATAAACAAACTCTTTCCGTGCAGCTGTCAATCACCTGAGAACATGGGCAAAAAACTGAAACAAAAAATACAGCGCTCGAGGATGGAGTACGAATCACTTTATAGTCTTTAAAGTATTGCAAAAAATACACATGAACTAAAAATATAAATAAAAAACTGCACACTAGGCAGAAAGTTTATACAAGCGAATCTATTGCAAAGTCCCCAAACACTTGAACAATAACCATAAGGTGATGGTGGGATAGCAACCTGAAATCACTGCTGGGAGAAAGCTTCCAACCAAAGTACACTTCTGTAGTATATGAAGGTGGTACGGCCGTTAGTAAACCTCTAAGCAGGGAGAAGAAAAACACACAGCGGGGGGACAGCATCCACGCTGGGAGTGATCAAAGATGATATTCACCTGCCGAGGGAGAAATGGCTATAGTTCTAATCCAACAGGGCGGCCGATGGAGGCGGGATCAATCCTCGCAACGGAGGGCAGTAAGGGAGATCCTGGATGGGAACCACCGTGCCAATACAAGGACGCCACCGCGTCAATCAGAAGCGAGGAGGGAGGGGTGGAATCACCGCTGCGTCACATGAAGGGGAAGGGAATGAAGTCCGGACTCTATCCCTCAAGGGTCATGTGACTCCAGGGGCCAATCAGTGGAAGAGATAGCCGAGCAGTAGAATCAACAAGCTGAACGTCACTGAAGGAATTCCCAGACTGTCAGTATCTCAGCATTGGCTTCTTGTAAACAAGTGGGGGCATAAAACGAGATGGGGGTGAGCCGTGACTTACGGCTCACCCCCATCTCGTTTTATGCCCCCACTTGTTTACAAGAAGCCAATGCTGAGATACTGACAGTCTGGGAATTCCTTCAGTGACGTTCAGCTTGTTGATTCTACTGCTCGGCTATCTCTTCCACTGATTGGCCCCTGGAGTCACATGACCCTTGAGGGATAGAGTCCGGACTTCATTCCCTTCCCCTTCATGTGACGCAGCGGTGATTCCACCCCTCCCTCCTCGCTTCTGATTGACGCGGTGGCGTCCTTGTATTGGCACGGTGGTTCCCATCCAGGATCTCCCTTACTGCCCTCCGTTGCGAGGATTGATCCCGCCTCCATCGGCCGCCCTGTTGGATTAGAACTATAGCCATTTCTCCCTCGGCAGGTGAATATCATCTTTGATCACTCCCAGCGTGGATGCTGTCCCCCCGCTGTGTGTTTTTCTTCTCCCTGCTTAGAGGTTTACTAACGGCCGTACCACCTTCATATACTACAGAAGTGTACTTTGGTTGGAAGCTTTCTCCCAGCAGTGATTTCAGGTTGCTATCCCACCATCACCTTATGGTTATTGTTCAAGTGTTTGGGGACTTTGCAATAGATTCGCTTGTATAAACTTTCTGCCTAGTGTGCAGTTTTTTATTTATATTTTTAGTTCATGTGTATTTTTTGCAATACTTTAAAGACTATAAAGTGATTCGTACTCCATCCTCGAGCGCTGTATTTTTTGTTTAAGCGGCTAGGTTAGCCCAACTATCTTCTCTCTTTTCAAAAAGCGAAAAAACCTGATTGGATTGATATCGAGAGTTTGGCCGCCCCTAATCTTCCACTGGAAAGTCTATTATGGTTACCACAAAAATCGAGGCCAGCTATAATGTCTCCTGCGTTATCCCAATCATTTAAGCTGTGGGATGATCTGAGACGTCTTCCCTCTCTGATTTCGGAGGCTAGTCCCTTATCACATATTTTTCATAATCCCCAGTTTACGCCAGGAATGGACGCCAAAGCATTCCAATGGTGGTTAGACAAAGGAATCTATAGGATAGGGGACTTCCTTTTATCCACCGGCCCGCTTTCTATGGAGCATTGCATAAGAAATTGGGATCTACCGGAATCTGAGAAATTGCGGTACTCTCAAATTTTTCATTTTGTAAAGTTATTTAGGAGGGATAAACCCTCTCCCCCAGTCTTTACTAGATTTGAGATTTGGTGCTACCAAATGGAGGAGTGCAAGGGAGGAATTTCCATAATATATGCATCACTATCTGAGGCTTCTTCCAAATTTTTATACATGGAGGCTTGGGAGAGAGATCTGCAGGAGACCTGGAGCCTGGACGAGTGGCATAAGGTAGGAACGAGAGCTTATAAAGGATTACTTAACGTATCTTTGATAGAGTCCAATCTGAAGGTACTGATGAGATGGTATCTAGTTCCTAGCAGGCTGGCATCTATGTTCCCAACAGCTTCTCCGCTATGTTTTCGTGATTGTCAAGCCCAGGGCACCATGCTGCATATTTGGTGGGATTGTCCTAAAATCAGAGGGTTTTGGAATAAGATCTTTAATCTCATCAGAAAAGTTACAGGTGTTCCAGTGGAAAAGAACCCACGAGTAGCACTACTTGGAACAAGGATCCCTCAAGCCTCTAAACATATGCAAAAATTGATAACCTTTATGCTTTTGGGCGCAAAAACCACCCTGGCAGGGGCTTGGAAACAACCGAGAGTCTCCATTATGGCTGCCAAAAAGAAGATTTCTTGGTTAATGACTCAGGAGAAACTGGTTAGTTCCATTCTAAACACATCTCAGCTATTTGAGGCTATATGGGAGCCTTGGGCCAAATATGTGGGGGTTTCCCTACTTTCGGGTACCACAATGACACCCACAAACTCCTGATTTATCAGCTGGCAATCACCTTATTTCTATCTTTCTTCTTTCTTCCTTTTCCTATTCTGCTCTTTTCCTCTGATTCTCTTATCTTCAGTGCTTCTTTTTGTTTCTCGGATCACCTCTCAGTTTTGCTATCAATCAATATTAGTATGAAGAATTACATAGGATAAAGGGATTCTGCAATGATGTTCATTGTTTTGCTTGAGAATCCGTACTAGGTATGCTGTATCAGTAGGGATTTCCCGGGTTTTACTGAGTCTATGGGGTTCACCGCTAATACCTTCACTCATGGACTCCTGCACGGCTCTGGAACTTTCTGTTTTTTCCGGAGATGCTTGGCCAGTCCTGTTCAGTACGTGGCTCCAATAGCACCTGAGGCTTATGTTTTCTTTTTTTTTCTTTTTTTCCGGCACAGTGTGTCCCCATCAGGGGTGTCGGAAATAGACTTTTTGGTTAAGTGAATAGCTCAATGCTATGATTTTATTTTTTCCACTATTACAGAATGATTCACCCAGGGTTGGATAGGTTAACTTATTTAATGATGGGTGAGAGTCAAGGTATTAGTGCTATTTATATATTTCTTATTTATATTTATTTTTGGTTAATCTATGCCTCTATTTATCCTC
Source organism: Rana temporaria (assembly GCF_905171775.1). Lineage (NCBI taxonomy): Eukaryota > Metazoa > Chordata > Amphibia > Anura > Ranidae > Rana > Rana temporaria. The sequence goes on along the minus strand of NC_053494.1, from coordinate 108,816,803 downwards.
TGCTATGTTATCTATTTCAAATGAATTGTATGTATTTCTTCTTGCTCCAGATTGTTCCGGAGAAACTAAAATGTACAATGATAATCTTTAATAAACTTCTTTTAAAATCAAAAAAAAAAAAGAATGCACTTCTGGTCAGAGAATCCTCATGTGAAGCCACCATCACCTGTGAAGCTCCTCTGGGAGATTGTACAGCCACTTTATACTCACCTGTGAAGACCTGTGAACAAACCCACACCTGTGAACAATTAAACCCTCCCCTTAATTAGCAGAAAGGAAAAAGAAAAAAAAAGCTGTTTAAAAAGTGTCAGAGAAAAAGAGGGGGGAAAAATCAATCCTTGCAAACAGAAGCAGTTGATAGCAAACTCCTGGTTTTTAATTCAGGCACTTTTGTTCAAAGAATGCACTTCTGGTCAGAGAATCCTCATGTGAAGCCACCATCAACTGGGAGCCAGCTCCTCTGGGAGCTTGTACAGCCACTTTATACTCACCTGTGAACAAACCCACACCTGTGAACAATTAAACCCTCCCCTTAATTAGCAGAAAGGAAAAAGAAAAAAAAAGCTGTTTAAAAAGTGTCAGAGAAAAAGAGGGGGGAAAAAATCAATCCTTGCAAACAGAAGCAGTTGATAGCAAACTCCTGGTTTTTAATTCAGGCACTTTTGTTCAAAGAATGCACTTCTGGTCAGAGAATCCTCATGTGAAGCCCATGGGTGTAGGAACCCTTACAAATCTGGGGGGGACAGCATTTTTACTCACCAATACCCACCCCTCTCATGTACATACTACCCACCCCTCTCATGTACATACTACCCACCTATACCGTATAGGTGGGTAGTATGTACATGAGAGGGGTGGGTATATAATACCCACCCCTCTCATGTACATACTACCCACCCCTCTCATGTACATACTACCCACCTATACCGTATAGGTGGGTAGTATGTACATGAGAGGGGTGGGTATAGGTGGGTAGTATGTACATGAGAGGGGTGGGTAGTATGTACATGAGAGGGGTGGGTATTGGTGGGTAGTATGTACATGAGAGGGGTGGGTAGTATGTCCACAAGAGGGGTGGGTAGTATGTACATGAGAGGGGTGGGTAGTATGTACACAAGAGGGGTGGGTAGTATGTACACGAGAGGGGTGGGTAGTATGTACATTAGAGGGGTGGGTATTGGTGGGTAGTATGTACATGAGAGGGGTGGGTAGTATGTACACAAGAGGGGTGGGTATAGGTGGGCAGTATGTACATGGTAGGGGTGGGTATAGGTGGGTAGTATGTACATGAGAGGGGTGCGTATAGGTGGGTAGTATGTACATGAGAGGGGTGCGTATAGGTGGGTAGTATGTACATGAGAGGGGTGGGTAGTATGTACACGAGAGGGGTGGGTAGTATGTACACGAGAGGGGTGGGTAGTATGTACATGAGAGGGGTGGGTATAGGTGGGTAGTATGTACATGAGAGGAGTGGGTATTGGTGGGTAGTATGTACACGAGAGGGGTGGGTAGTATGTACAAGAGAGGGGTGGGTAGTATGTACAAGAGAGGGGTGGGTAGTATGTACAAGAGAGGGGTGGGTAGTATGTACAAGAGAGGGGTGGGTAGTATGTACAAGAGAGGGGTGGGTAGTATGTACAAGAGAGGGGTGGGTAGTATGTACAAGAGAGGGGTGGGTAGTATGTACAAGAGAGGGGTGGGTAGTATCGAATACACCACTGATGCATTAGTGACCAGTGCCAGTTATTTAACCCCTTTGTGCTGCATTAGTGGCACTGGTATCAGAGTTTATGAACCCTTTGATGCTGCACCATAAATGCAGCACAAGGGGGTTAATTAACTGGTCACTAATGCAATAACCCCCTCCATGCTGCATATTTCAAACACCAATGTAAACCCCCCCCCCCCCCAAAGAGTTAAACACTTCACTTCAGGCAGGTTGACACAGCTAAGCCACTGTGACAACAGTGATTTAGGTTACGTTTTTAGCTTGGAAAACTTACCTGCACTTTTGCAGGGGCTTCACTGGCTCCTCACAGCAGCACTCTCCTCGGCTCTTTCTTCCCGCCTCCCGGTCTGTGAATGACATCACGCCGGGCGGGACTAGGAAGCTCCTGTCGGGCGGAGAACACTCTGCCTGAGTCAGGCAGCCTGACAGGGAAGTGAATGGTCCGTGATTCACTCACAGCACACTAGCACCGCTCTGCTGCAGACAGTGTACCGGCGGCCGGCAAGGCTGTCTTCAGCAGTGCGGAACAAGCGGCATCCTTAGCCTCCCTTACCCCCCTCAGTCGGCTCCTGGCAGGTTCAGCAACTGTCGGCCTGGCCGCTCCGCCTCCACCTTCCCTACAGCGCAGCCCGCTCATGCTGCCAGCTTGTTGGACACTGACTGGACGAGGCTCGGCGGGTGGGGGGGATTTTACCATACCTGTCCCCCCCGCATTATTATCTGGGGGGGATCCGTCCCCCCCGTCCCCCCCGGTTCCTACGCCCATGGTGAAGCCACCATCAACTGGGAGCCAGCTCCTCTGGGAGCTTGTACAGCCACTTTATACTCACCTGTGAACAAACCCACACCTGTGAACAATTAAACCCTCCCCTTAATTAGCAGAAAGGAAAAAGAAAAAAAAAGCTGTTTAAAAAGTGTCAGAGAAAAAGAGGGGGAAAAAAATCAATCCTTGCAAACAGAAGCAGGTGATAGCAAACTCCTGGTTTTTAACTCAGGCACTTTTGTTCAAAGAATGCACTTCTGGTCAGAGAATCCTCATGTGAAGCCACCATCAACTGGGAGCCAGCTCCTCTGGGAGCTTGTACAGCCACTTTATACTCACCTGTGAAGACCTGTGAACAAACCAACACCTGTGAACAATTAAACCCTCCCCTTAATTAGCAGAAAGGAAAAAGAAAAAGAAAAAAGCTGTTTAAAAAGTGTCAGAGAAAAAGAGGGGAAAATAATCAATCCTTGCAAACAGAAGCAGTTGATAGCAAACTCCTGGTTTTTAACTCAGGCACTTTTGTTCAGAGAATGCACTTCTGGTCAGAGAATCCACATGTGAAGCCACCATCAACTGGGAGCCAGCTCCTCTGGGAGCTTGTACAGCCACTTTATACTCACCTGTGAAGACCTGTGAACAAACCCACACCTGTGAACAATTTAACCCTCCCCTTAATTAGCAGAAAGGAAAAAGAAAAAAAAAGCTGTTTAAAAAGTGTCAGAGAAAAAGAGGGGGAACAAAAACAATCCTTGCAAACAGAAGCAGTTGATAGCAAACTCCTGTTTTTTAACTCAGGCACTTTTGTTCAAAGAATGCACTTCTGGTCAGAGAATCCTCATGTGAAGCCACCATCAACTGGGAGCCAGCTCCTCTGGGAGCTTGTACAGCCACTTTATACTCACCTGTGAAGACCTGTGAACAAACCCACACCTGTGAACAATTAAACCCTCCCCTTAATTAGCAGAAAGGAAAAAGAAAAAAAAGCCGTTTAAAAAGTGTCAGGCCCCGTACACACGACCGAGTTTCTCGGCAGAATTCAGCCAGAAACTCGATGGGAGTCGTATTCTGCCGAGAAACTCGGTCGTGTGTACACTTTTCATCGAGGAACTCGTCGAGGAACTCGTCGAGCCAAAAAGAGAGCAGGTTCTCTATTTTCTCGATGGGAGTCGAATTTGGATTGACGAGTTCCTCGTCGGGCTGTTTTCTCAACGAGAAACTTGGTCGTGTGTATGCTAAGAAACCCGTGAAAAAGTAGGAGACTGGAGAACACCCTCAGTAAAAGTAGCGTTTGGAATGGAGATAGCACATTCGTCACGCTTCCAACATTATTGTATCGTTTATTTGCAGCGCTTTACCCAGAAATTTAGAAGGGCACAAAACACCACTATTCTTTTTTGTTTTTGTTACTGATATTCACACAGAGTTGTGACAAAGTTTGTGAAACCTTTTTCTTACTGATCTCAATTCTATTTTCTTAGAAAATGTTCGCCTTATTTTGTTCCTGTGTTTTAAATTGTGCTCTTAATTTTCCCCTTGAATTTTTTAAACCAAAAATGCAAATCCAATTTTTTTTGGGAATGTCAAGTTCCCCCCATTGAAACCTTATTGCTTTGTCTTATATAATCTGTCCCTTTCAAATTACACCTTATACCATTTGGTTTTAAACATAACCTGCCTTCTCACAAGCTACATTATTTCCCAAAAAAATACAAGGACAAGTATGAACTGTAAACTCAAAAATGACCATTTATTTTGGTTAGAAAACAAAAGTAAATAAGCAAAAGGCAGCACTGGAGAGCTTGCTGCCATTTGTGCACAGCCAGGTGGGGCCTGATGTGACTGGTGAGCAGTTGGAGGCCAAAATGGGGACTTGAGAGGTTCATTCAGGAAGGAACGCATCAAGGTCTTGGACTCGCAGAGGTCACAAACTGGAGCAGGGCAGGCAGATGTCACCAGGTTGTGGTACTATAGCAGACTGACCTCTGGTACACCACATGGAAGTAAGGGAGTCACTTTTTAGATTTCTTCAAGGCCTTCCTTGGTGGCTTCCCTGCAGCCTGCTCTTTCACCTTCTCTGCAGCCTTCTCAGCAGCCTTCCTCTTCTGCCTGGCTGGAGGCGGTGCCACAGGGGTAGTACTCGTGCCAGGAGGAGGAGTAGAAGAAGGTGGTGGTGTAGGAGGAGGAGCAGTAGAAGAAGGTGCTGGTGTAGGAGGAGGAGGAGCAGTAGAAGAAGGTGCTGGTGTAGGAGGAGGAGGAGCAGTAGAAGAAGGTGCTGGTGTAGGAGGAGGAGGAGGAGCAGTAGAAGAAGGTGTTGGTGTAGGAGGAGGAGGAGCAGTAGAAGAAGGTGGAGTAAGAGTAGTAGAAGAAGAGGAAGAAGAAGAATGTTGAGTGGGAGCAGGAGAAGAAGAGGAAGAAGAATGTTGAGTGGAAGCAGGAGAAGAAGAGGAAGAATGTTGAGTGGGAGCAGGAGAAGAAGAGGAAGAAGAATGTTGAGTGGGAGCAGGAGAAGAAGAGGAAGAAGAATGTTGAGTGGGAGCAGGAGAAGAAGAGGAAGAAGAATGTTGAGTGGGAGCAGGAGAAGAAGAAGTTGGAGGAGGTTGAGTGGGAGCAGGAGAAGAAGAAGTTGGAGGAGGTTGAGTGGGAGCAGGAGAAGAAGAAGGATGGGCATGTAAGCAAATAACAGTCTCCTCAGTGAGAAGACCCCTCACCGCCTTATTGGCCAGGGTGATGAGGAGTCCCTCAAAGAGGAGGCGCTGGTCATCCCTCATTTGGTCCATTTTGGCCAAAACTACCGTTACAAAGCCCTCCTGAGCGGTGGCAGGCTGCTGAAGGCAGGCATGGGCATCCCGAATGAGGGCCAGTGAGGCGTCACGCACCCTCGTATCCCTAACCTGCCTTCTTGGACGAAGGGGAAGTGGAGGCACCTGACACCTGGTACTCCGACTTCGCTCAGCCACCTCCTCCAAGCGACTTGGGCCTGCCACCTCGTCCAAGCCACTTGGGCCTGCCACCTCGTCCAAGCCACTTGGGCCTGCAACCTCCTCCAAGCCACTCACCCTGCCCTCCTCCTGCCTGGCATTTTCCAGATCCTCCTGCTGGCTGGTCTCCTCCTGTGTAGTTAAAAAAGGTACAGTTTTACTTTTGTGTTCAAAAAATAAAACACCCATTTGTCAGCTACCGACTGTAGCAAACTGTTTTTCACGAATTAGCTAAGCCAATCATTCTGACCCATGTTTTTTTTAAATCTCCTAAAATAAATTCCTGGCCAATACTGACAAATGATATGTATAACACATTTTTCTTTCCCTTTTTTTTACCTTTAACATCTTAATCTACATCTATTTAACAACATTTAAACACCACACATTTGCACATTGTAAGTACTATACCTGGCTCCAGCCTGGCAAATCCGGATCTTCATCCAGGATGAAAGGCTGCTGAGAAGGCTCATCTGCAGAGTGAGCAGCAGGTTGGCTTGAGGGAAGGCTGGAGGGAAGGCTGGACCTTCTGTTTCTTCTGGGGGGAAGGCTTGAAAGTGACTCCCTTACCTCCAGGTGTTCATCCAGGAAGCTCAGTCTACTATAGTACCACAACTTGGGTACAAATACCTGCCCTGCTCCAGCTCCAGACCTCATCGAATGCAAGACTTTGTTGCGTGCCTTCCTGTAGGTGCCTCTCAAGGTCCCAATTTTGACCTCCAATTGCTCAGTTGTCACATCACGCCCCACCTGTCTCCGCACAAGTGGGAGCAGGCTCTCCAGTGCTGCTTTCCGCAACTCTCTATTCCGGGATATGGGGTCTTTGGTGGCCCACAGAACTGGCAGTTCTCTCCACCGGTCTATAAAGATGTCTAAAAATTCCGGCTTATTGAATTGGTTCATATTTTCCTGTCCAAAACCAAGGAGAAATAAATAATGTCAATCCACAGTCTAGAAAGATAATTACTCTTTATCACCAGCTATCCCTTAAATGTCTGTCTTTCCTGAATAGGCCACTGCTGTCCCAAGTTCTAAGCATACCTACACGCTTGTCGTTCAAACGTCTTTCTTCCGCACCCAGGTCGGACGGACGCCACGTGTGTTCGAGCCTTATATACACTCCGCACACGTCGCCCGCCCATGCTTAAAGAATTAGATGTTTCCCCCCGCCCCTTATCTTCCGCCGCGCAAACGACAAGGAGGAATTAGCAGCAGATCATGTTGGGTCAGATCGTATGAAAAAGATGACCAGTTGTGTGTAACTAATAAGGCCTATATCCTCCTCATTTGTGTATGAAACGTTAATAGAAAAGCACTCCGATCTAGTTTGGTCAAGACATAAAAGCGACCATTTGCATCATGTGTAAAACTACGTGGTTTCAAAAAACATCCTGAGAAAGTAGATTGCCCACACACCAATAGTTGTATCAAAATGCTGAAGCAAAGCGTGGGTTACGTATGACAGCACTATAGCGGGCCATTTCCTTCAATTTTATAACTAGCTTTGTCTTAGCTTATCACCATAATATGTAGCCCACAAAAGCATTCGATCACTAATAACATTTAAAATGTAGTTACATACCGGTGTTTTAACCCGATCGATATCTCCGCCGTCTTCCACAAACTGTGAACGCCCCTTTTACTCACGTGGTATCCCTTTATACACGCGCATGTGTGACTCTACGCACGCCTCCCCACCCCTGACGTTCGCGGTGTAGTCCTTTCCCCGCCCCTTTTCATTCTCGTTTTATGGTGGGAGCACATGTTGAAAAATATGGCAGCATTACAGGAGCCAGGCCGGGCGGGACGAGAGATCACCAGGAGGAGAAGATTTAAGGCCACCAACATGAGCTTCGATGAAATGGTGGAGATGGTCCTCATCTTCAAATTATAGTATTCCACTTATATTCGGTCATGTGGAGAGACGTGAGAAAAAGCCGGAACCGGCTGGCCATGATGCCAAAAGTGTTCTCCACCACTCTGCGGGCTCGGCCCAGCCTGAAATTAAACACCCTCCTCTCTGGGGTGAGGGTGCGCTGAGGGAATGGCCTCATAAGATGGGGTCCCAGGACAAACGCTTCATCAGCCAGGAAAACAAATGGCAGGCCTTCTACATTCTGGTCATCCGGTGGCAATGACAGATCATCATCCTGAAGGCGAAGCGCAAACTCCGTCTGCCTGAAGGCTCCCCCATCCGATATCCGTCCGTTCATCCCGACATCCACAAAAAGGAATTCGTACTGTGCTGACACCACAGCCATCAGCACAATACTGTTGAACCCCTTATAATTAAAGAACTGGGATCCAGAACGGGGTGGAGGCACGATGCGGACGTGCTTCCCGTCGATGGCTCCCCCGCAGTTGGGGAAGTTCCAACGGGTCTGGAAGTCCAAAGCCACAGACTGCCACTCCTGTGGTGTGGACGGAAGCTGGGGAAGAAAAAAAAAATTAGCCACATAACCTTGCAAGCAGATTAGACAAAGACATTATAAGCATTCTAACATTTCTTGGAACTAGCATATTATATCTAAATATATTTAGACAATTAGCACATTAAACACCCCCCTCTGATGGGCCAGTGCCCAAGTTTGGGGGAGGGCTAGATGAGTTTGGGAGTCCAAAAATGTGAAAAAAATTAAATTTAATATTGCTGAACATAGACTTTACAACACATTTGGAAGGGGAGGGCTAGATGAGTTTGGGAGTCCTAAAATGTGAAAAAAATAAAATTTAATATTGGTGAACATAGACTTTACAACACATTTGGGAGGGGAGGGCTAGATGAGTTTGGGAGTCCAAAAATGTGAAAAAAAATAAAATTTAAGATTGGTGAACATAGACTTTACAACACATTTGGGAGGGGAGGGCTAGATGAGTTTGGGAGTCCAAAAATGTGAAAAAAATAAAATTTAAGATTGGTGAACATAGACTTTACAACACATTTGGGAGGGGAGGGCTAGATGAGTTTGGGAGTCCAAAAATGTGAAAAAAATAAAATTTAAGATTGGTGAACATAGACTTTACAACACATTTGGGAGGGGGAGCATTACAATGGATATAACACAATACATTGGGAAGTGACTAGGCTAGGTAGGTTGGGGCCCAGGATAGCATGCTGGGGAGGTAAGTGATGGGAAATATGCATTAAGGCCAAAAAAGGGGCATTAATAAAGTTTACAGCATGCATGGGGGCAAAGGGAACATTCACAGCATATGCCAAACATGGTAATTAGGGAAGGAGGAGATAACTACAAGACATTAGCATACATTATAGACATAAAATGGGATATTAAAGGAGAAAACTTACCCTCATATATTCCTCCTGCAGAACCTGGATGATGGCAGAGCAGGTGTCAGGAATGATGAGGCCCAGAGCCTGGGGGGAGATGCCCGTCGAGAACTTTAAGTCCTGAAGGCTTCTCCCAGTTGCCAGATAACGGAGGGTGGCAACTAGCCTCTGCTCAGCACTGATGGCTTCCCGCATAACGGTGTCCTGCCTGGTAATATAGGGGGACACCAAAGCCAACAGGTGCTGAAAGACGGGATCAGACATCCTCAGGAAATTCCTGTAATCAACAGGATTATTTTCTTGAAGCTCCCGCAGCAAAGGCATGTGAGAGAATTGGTTCCTACGGAGCAACCAATTCTTGGTCCATGAACGCGTCCTCCTCCTGTTCATGAACTCATCATCGTCTAGGTCATAAACAAACAGACCTACACACATAAGATGCTGAGCACGAAGTCGGCGACGACGAGGTGCCTGCAACATGGCTACAAGGCTAGGAACGAACGACAAATCAGAATTGCACTAAACAGACCGCAGTGAAGAACAGCAAGACCTATGAAGAACGACCTGAAAATCAAAAACGCGGGGACAGGACCGCAATGTAAAACAATACAACCTGACCGCACGTCCCGATTGCCTAGATACGACCCCACAAGTACAAACTGAACGGCAGAGATCAATCTGAAAGCACAAAGACTGAAAAGCACGAATCGTCACTCACCAAACTTTTACTAACACGCGTAAACACGGAATCCGCAAAAGGAGCCCCAAGGGTGGCGCCCAAGATTTCAAACCTCCCCTTTATAGTCGCGTCATACGTGGTGAGCGTCACCGCGCTGGAGAACGAGCAAATGGTTGTCTGTTACGTGTGTACGCAAAGCAAGCCTGTCGAGTTTCTGTACAAGTCCAACACAGAACTCGATGTGTTTGGCACGTCGAGTTCCTCGGTCGTGTGTACGGGGCCTCAGAGAAAAAGAGGGGGAAAAAAATCAATCCTTGCAAACAGAAGCAGTTGATAGCAAACTCCTGGTTTTTAACTCAGGCACTTTTGTTCAAAGAATGCACTTCTGGTCAGAGAATCCTCATGTGAAGCCACCATCACCATCAATTATTATTGTGAATCAAATAACAAATGGGACAAAACAGAGGCGGCTCATTAATTAGGCAAATTAGGCGGTCGCCTTAGGCCTCGCACGCCCAGGGGCCTTGTGGCCACTTAATTTGCCTGAAGTGTGTGTAGGAGTGGGAGGGAATGTCCCCCGGTGACCCTGTCAGTGTCCCCACTTAGTGAGCCGGATGGATGAGTGAGGGTCTTTCCTAGTATGCAGCCGCGGCGCTGCTATATCATCAGCGCCACACCAACATGAAGAGTCTTCCCTCTGCCACTCTCGGCTCTCTCCAGCGCCCCCTGTGTGTCCTCCAGGTAGCGCTACATGCAGACAGACTAGAGGTGGAATGGGAATTATTTTTCCCATTATGGACGTGAGTGTTGCCTCATGTCTAAGTTTTGCCTAAGGCCTCACAAAGTCTAGAGCCGCCAGTGGGACAAAATAACAGAAAAATTCAATGTGCATAACTATTCACCCCCCTAAAGTCAATACTTTGTAGAGCCACCTTTTGCGGCTATCACAGCTCCAAGTTGCTGTGGATAAGTCTCCATGAGCTTGCCACATCTTACCACTGGGATTTTTGCCCATTCCTCCTTTCAAAACTGCTCCAGCTCCTTTAAGTTGGATGGTTTGCGCTTGAGAACAGCAATCTTTAAGTCTGACCACAGATTTTTTATTGGATTGAGGTCTGGACTTTGACTAGGCCATTTCAACACATTTACATGTTTCCACTTAAACCACTCAAGTGTTGCTTTAGCAGTGTGTTTGGGGTCATTGTCCTGCTGGAAGGTGAACCTCTGTCCTAGCCTCAAATTACACAAAGTGAGGTACAGGTTTTGCTCAAGAACATCCCTGTTCCAATCCATCTTTCCCTCAACTCCGACCAGTTTCCCATTCTCGACTGCTGAAAAACTGCTGATGGCGTTCTTTGGGTGATGTGATGTGTTGGGTTTGCGCCAGACATAGCGTTTTCTTTGAAGGCCAAAAAGTAAAATTCTAGGCTCATCAGACCAGAGCACATTCAGCCATACATTTTGGGAGTCTCCCACATGCCTTTTTGCAAACTCAAAACGTGCCATTTTGTTTTTTCAGAAAGTAATGGCTTTCTTCTGGCCACTCTGCCATAAAGCCCAACTCTATGGAGCGTGCTGCTTATTGTCGTCCTATGTACAGATACTCCAGTCTCTGCTGTGAACTCTGCAGCTCCTCAAAGGTTACCTTAGGTCTCTGTGCTGCCTTTCTGATTAATGCCCTCCTTTCCCGGTCCGTGAGTTTTGGTTTGCGGCCATCTCTTGACAGGTTTGCTGTTGTGCCATGTTCTTTTCATTTGGTTATGATAGATTTGATGGTGCTCCTAGGGATCATCAAAGATTTGGATATTTTTTTCTATCCTAACCCTGACTTGTACTTCTCAACAACATTGTCCCTTACGTGTTTAGTTAGTGGCGCCTCCTGCTTAGGTGTTGCAGCCTCTGGGGCCTTTGAAATAGGTGTGTATATGTAATGACAGATCATCACATTTCACTAATTATGATTATGATATATTGTTGTTACACACTTCAACACTGCACTTCTCCAACCACCACCATACTCAGTCAGGTGTACTCTCATTTAAACTGATGCACCTCAGCCAGCAATAGGATATCAGAACAGGATTTTTAATACTAAAGCAACTATGCCCTGAACTCCTGCTTCATATGAACGATCAAGGATCCACTCTGAAATACCACCGATATTCTCAGCTTTCCCAGGTCTATTGACATGTAAGCAAAGCAGTTATATTCATGTGTAGCATGTCCAGTCTCTTCAAAATGGGCAGCACAGTGGTGTAGTGGTTAGCACTTCTGCCTACCAGCAAAAGGGTGCACTTGTTTGAATCCTAACCGGGACACTACCTGCCTGGAGTTTGCACGTTCTCCCTGTGCTTGTGTGGGTTTTCTCTGGGTTCTCCAGTTTCCTCACACACTCAAAGACATGCTGGTAGGTTAATTGGCTCCTGTCTAAAATTGGTCCTAGTATGTGTATGTATGAATGTGAGTTAGGGACCTTAGCTTGTTAGCACATTGAGGACAGGGACTGATGTAAATGTGCTGCGTAAATTGACGGCGCGCTATACAAGTACCTATAATAAAATAATAAATAAAAAGCAGTTTGCTTTTGCTACAGAACTTTGCATTCAGTAATTGTGTTGCCAGTAGCTTCTTCCAACTGTAAAAACAGTAATTCTTGAGCTCAAGGTCCCAGAAGCAGGATTATATCAGTGTGTTGAAAGGTGGCAAGCAGAATCACATACTGTCAGATGTCAGTAACCCAGTTGGACGCTCATAGATTCTACAGTCTGTTAGGCCTCGTACACACCACCGAACATGTCTGCTGAAACTGGTCCACGGACCAGTTTCAGCAGACATGTTCGGTCGTGTGTACGGCCGACCGGACAAATGTCCGGCAGATCGGACAGGTTTCCAGTGGACAAATGTTTCTTAGCATGCTAAGAAACGTGTCTGCTGGAAGCCTGTCCGTCGGACATGTTCGGTCGTCTGTACGACTGTACCGGTCGACTTACCGGACATGTCCGCTCGGCCGAAAGCCCTCGCATGCGTCGAAGTGATTCGACGCATGCGTGGAAGCATTGACCTACCAGGGTCGCGCACGTCGCCGCGTCATCGTCGCGGCCACCTCGCGACACGTCACCGCGTTTGTTTTCCGTGGGGATTTTGGTCTGATGGTGTGTACAGCCATCAGACCAAAATCCGGCAGCGGACATGTCCGATGAAAATGGTCCGCGGACCGTTTTCATCGGACAGATCCGCTGGTGTGTACGGGACCTAACAGTCTTGCTGTGAGTAGGCAGTGGTGGTGAACTTCCCTGTCGCCTCCTCACTTGCAGTGAAGTCCAGATCTCCTTTCAGCTGTGTTTCCCTGGCAGAGAGTTCACCACTAGTCATCTAAGTTAACTAAGAATTATTAAACATGTCCAAGAGTTCAAGTTGAACTGGAAATGTTTTGCAACACGATAATTCTAAGAACACTAGCAAATACACTCAAAAAATCTTTAAAAAAAAGAAACCGAGGGATATTGTTAATATTGCATCAAAATATTTTGGAACGGACATGTTCTTACAAGGAAGCTTGCAAACATCTTGCAACTGGAGGAATTTTGCATGGAAGAGTGGCAAAAAATGTACTGGCACAGAGTCAGAGACTGGTGGGAAGTTGAGCAATATGCCAACAAAAATCTATTTTGCTACTGAAGATTGCAATAACACCTTTTGAGTACTTACTTTTTCAAAAGTACACAATTACTTTTTTTTTTTGTGTTAAATAATAGTACATAAGGTTGGTAGTGATATTATATGACAGGTAAGCAAGGATATTGGGGTCTGTATCAGTCTGACTTATACCTACTATGATCCATCACCTTACACATCCCCTTTCTCCATTCCACACTATGCTTCCAACCCATACTAACTACAGCCGTGGCCAAAAGTTTTGCGAATGACACAAATATACATTTTCACAAAGTCTGCTCCTTCAGTGTTTTTAGATCTTTTTGTCAGATCTTACTATGGTATACTGAAGTATAATTACAAGCATTACATAAGTGTCAAAGGCTTTTATTCACAATTACATTAAGATCATGCAAAGAGTCAATATTTGCAGTGTTGACCATTCTTTTTCAAGACCTCTGCAATTCATCCTGGAAAGCTGTCAATCAACTTCTGGGCCACATCCTGACTAATGGCAGCCCATTCTTGCATAATCAATGCTTGGAGTTTGTCAGAATTTGTGGGGTTTTTTGCTCGTCTGCCTCTTGAGGATTGACCACAAGTGCTCAATGGGATTAAGGTCTGGGGAGCTTCCTGGCCGTGGACCCAAAATGTTGATGTTTTGTTCCCCAAGCCACTTGGTTAACACTTTTGCCTTATGGCAAGGTGCTCCATCATGCTGGAAAAGGCATGCAGCAATTTTGGAACCGCACTGCATGGTTGTTTTGTGTCCTGTGATCAGGTGTGACTCGGTGTGACAAACACACTGGCTTTACGATCTACATATACATCTTTTAAGGTTGCACTGACACCCACTGCGGATTGCAAGGGCATTGCATTTGAAATGCTTTGTGGTAAAAGAGTGTGGATCACTGTTTTTCTCAGCACTGCATTAGTGTGAACCTAGACTTAGTATAAAACTCCATCTATCCTTCAACCAATAGTTTATTTCATAATTGTGCTTTTGGTATGTTTCTTTTTGCTTTCTGTCACAGGAAAACGAAGTAGAAAGTTGGCAAGAATAATGATTCACATCCATAAAGCAAATATTAAAACAAGTTATACAACAGTGGAAAAGCACCTATTTTCTTAAGGCCCTGACCTGGGTCATATCTGCCCTAATATCTGCAAAACTATGCTGGTATTAACATACATACCAAATACAGTAAATCTTCTAATGAGTATGTAACTATATGTGCGCAGCCTAAAGGGGTTAGTTACTGTACTTTTTCTGATTTATACTATTGTTTAGATATAACCAGATATATCTTGGGCTCAGATATTTCTCCTCTTCATTTCACATTTGTACATATGAACCCTGGTTTCCAGAACTCATGTTTTAAATCTCCTATTGAAAGGAGAGGAAATACTTCAGACACTGTTAATTTCAATATACAGATTAAATTATGCTCTGGCTGGAAGTATTCAACGGGTGCTTAGGGTGTGTACAGATCACCTTGTTTTTGCTGCACGGGCTCCAGTAATAGCTTTCCATTCCACTTTTGTTTCTTGCTTTTTAATTTGCAGTCCAGCAGCAGACAATAGCAAAGCAGTTTTGTAAGTAAGGGAAATCAGTGCTCCAAGGAAAGACTTGAATTACAGCTAATGAGGGCCCCTTCCGTAATAGCTCAGTTTAATTTGTTATTCATTACATAAATTCCTATTGTAATGGAGTGCAATATTTTTAGCCGCTAATGTCATGAGTGGTTATTGGCAGCAAGGCTGATGTCTTAATTGGATGCAAACAACAATTCACCTTTTCATGACAAGGTTTTTCATGGTTGTGAATCTATCTGAACAAGAATTTACAGTTCAAATACAGGTAATTATATACAAATAAGTAAGTACCTGATCCCCTGCACTACTATGTGCACTCAAATAAATTGTGCTAAAATAATAAAAAACAGAAAATAAACATGCTGTGATCGATATATTATGTTAGGGTCTGCTGCTATAGGCCCCCTGAAAAAGGGGGCCCAGTATGAGCCCACTTGCTTGGGATTGTGGCCACCACAGGTAAAAGGGTAGATAGGGTTAATTAGGAGCTTACAGTTGTTAGATAGGCTTGTGTGAATTATGTGTACTGCCACTTTAAATCCAGTTTCAGCAGCCAACCAATAAGATGCCGTGGAAGCTGAGAAGCCTTTAAGAGGAGCCAGCTGAGCTGGGATAACCCCTTTTCCTGCTGGAGCAGCGGTGGAAGAACTTCCTCCCTCCCTCCCTCCCCAGTCGCGCGCACTATTATGTGGTTGGGTCACCCTGGATGTCTAGGGGGGACATTTTATTTTGATGTGATGATATGGTATGCTGCTTGAGTTCTGATAACTAAGCAGTGATACAAAACTGGTTTTGCATTCAAGTTATGCTGTTTGATGGTATTAATAAAATGCCGCGTACACACCATCACTTTATGTGATCAAAAAAAACAATTTTTTTTGTGAATTAAAAAAACGAAGTTTTTGAAACTTCATTTTCAAAAACGACGTTGCCTACACACCATCGTTTTTTCAAAATGCTCTAGCAAAGCGCGGTTACGTTCAGCACTTTTTTCCATTGAAGCTCGCTTCATAACTAGCTTCTGAGCATGCGCGGGTATAAAAACGTTGTTTTAAACGTCGTTTTAGCTACACACGGTAAATTTTTGTGACCCAAAAAACGACGTTTTGAAAAACGACACAAAAAATTTAAGCATGCTCCCCACACACGGTCATTTTAATAGACGTTTTTAAAGACGTCTTTTTTTTCATCACATAAAGTGATGGTGTGTATGCGGAAAAAGAGTTTTATGTTTAATTTATTTTCATATTTAAACCAATAAAAGTACAGCGGCCTTTAAACGCCAAACTTGTTGGGTATTTATTTTGTTATTTAGTTGTACCTGGAGTAAGTAGAGTTAATTAGGTGGCCTACAATCTCATAACCAGAGGGAGGAGGGGGACCTCCTATCACAATTTGGATTAGCGGCAAGGATGGGAAGTGTCATAATGGGGGACTTTAATTATCCAGACATAGACTCGGCGGAAAGACCCGCGCATTCATGTAAAGCTCGCCATTTCCTAAATGTCTTGCAGGACAATTTAATGGGTCAGATGGTAAATGCACCAACTAGAAACAAAGCGTTACTAGACCTCCTACTTACCAACAATACAGACCTGATCACGGATGTGGAAATACAGGGTAGTTTAGGAAACAGCGATCACAGGTCAATTAGTTTCAGTATACATCGCACAAATAGGAAACATAAGGGGAATACAAAGATACTGAATTTCAAAAGGGCCAACTTCCCTAAACTACGATCCTTGCTAGAAGGTACTAAATAGGATAAAATCTTAGGAAAAATGGGTATGTTTTAAGAGCATTTAAAATAAGGGTATTAGCCAGTGCATCCCAGCGGGAAATAAATTTAAAAGAGCTAATAAAAGTCCTGGGTGGCCTAACTCCAACGTAAAAATGCATATAAAAGCAAAGGGGCGTGCTTTCAAAAAATGCAAGGCTGAACATCATCAGCATTCAAACTTTACAAAAAGAAATGTAAGGGTGCAATCAGGGCGGCTAAGATAGAACACAAAAGCACATAGCGGAGGAGAGTAGAAAAAATCCCAAGAAATGATTTAAGTATATAAATAGTAAGAAAGGGAGGTCAGATCATATTGGTCCCATGGAGAATGATGAAGGGAATCTGGTTACTAAGGATGGAGAGATGGCAAAGGTATTGAATATATTCTACTCCTCAGTCTTCACGAGGGAAATGGGGGCTTTAGTAACCAAAACTGAAATGTTTATCCTCATGACACTTCACAGGAAGCACCCTCATAAGTAACAGATGATAGACTTAGAAATAGACTTGAAAAACTTAACATTAATAAGTCACCGGGACCAGATGGCTTGCACCTAAGGGTCCTTAAGGAACTCAGTCAAGTTATTGCCAGACCATTGTTCCTAATTTTTGCGAACAGTCTACTGACTGGAATGGTACCAGATGATTGGAGAAAAGCAAATGTAGCACCAATATTTTAAAAAAGGGCCAAGATACAGCCCTAGGAATTACAGACCAGTTAGCCTAACATCAATAATATGCAAGCTATTGGAGGGGATGATAAGGGACTATATACAAGATTTTAGTAATGACAACTGTATCATTAGCAGTATTCAGCATGGATTCAAGAAGAATCGTTCTTGCTAAGCCAATCTATTAACCTTCTATGAGGAGGTGAGCTGCCATCTAGATAAAGGAAAGCCAGTAGACGTGGTGTATCTGGATTTTGCAAAGGCATTTGATACAGCTCCCCATAAACATTTAGGCCCAGATCCACAAAGCACTTACGCCGGCGTATCTCTAGATGCGCGGCGTAAGTGTATATATGCGCCGGCGTAACTATGCGCTGTATCCACAGAACTAGATACGCCTGAAAAGCGTCTTCTTCCGACCATTGTAACTTTTATACGCCGGCGCCTCGTTGGCGCATATATACGCTGGACGCATCTGGCGCTCCCATTGATTTCCTATTCAAATATGCAAATGAGGGAGATACGGCGATCCACGAACGTACGTGCGCCTAACGCGGGCTACGCGCGCCACGAGTAAGTTGTACGTCAGGCCTAAAGTTACCCCTCATAAAGCAGGGGTAAGTCAGCAGCAGACATGCACAGGTCAGCTAGAGAGCAGCTGCAGCAGCACCATTACGGACGAGCTGAGCATCCACACTTGCAGGACAACAATCTGTATGCCAACATGCCAGGGGCATCCATGGTCATAGCTATACTACTGGCTTCACAGGCGTGTAGGAGGAGGGCAAGGGAGAGGATATACCGACTGCGCCTAAATGTCTTTGGCATGAGGGAATCGGAGGTGTATCGCATCTTCAGATTTAGCCCTGCTGCCATCCTGGAAATAGCCACAACCCTGCAAGATGACATCACCAGCAAGACAGATCGCTCACAAGCAGTGGAGCCACTGGTCAAGGTACTGGCAACACTCCATTTCCTTGCCAGTGGCTCGTTCCAGCGTACAAGTGGAGTTGTGGCTGGGATGGCACAATCCTCCATTAGCAGATGTGTGCACCAGGTTGTCCCCGCAATCCTCAGACGCATGTCCAACCACATCATCAGACCCACCCAGGAGCATCTGTGGCAGAAGGCAATGCGTGATTTCTACAGTATTGCAAGATTCCCACGCACCGTGGGGGCCATTGATTGCACACATGTGGCACTACGGCCCCCCCGTGCCACAGAGCACATATACCGCAATCGGAAGCATTGGCATTCCATCAACGTACAGGTGATAGCCGATGCCCAATGCCTCATATGGCACACCTGTGCCAAACACCCAGGATCCAGCCACGACAGCTACATATACCGTCAATACTGTCAAAGCAACATCCCCACAGAATTTGAACAGAACGTGTACGGGAACAGCTGGCTGGTTGGTGAGTGACATGGGAGTCAGGCATGACTGTCCGACCCCATGATGCAGACATCACGAGGGGCACATGCACAACTAACATCCTCCTGTCTTTTCCCTTCCAGGTGACTCTGCATATGCACTTGGGCCCCATCTCATGACTCCATTGCGGGATCCCCAAACCACAGGAGAGAGAAGATACAATGATGCACACATACGTACCCGTGCAGTGGTGGAACGCACCTTTGGCCTCCTGAAGTCCCATTTCCGATGCCTGTATAAGTCCGGGGGAATCCTGTTGTATTCCCCAAACTTTGTGTGTCAGATCATCGGTGCATGTTGCATGCTGCACAACTTCACCGTGAGAAAGGGCCTGGAGATTGACATACGTGATGACCTGATCCCCGAACCAGACATTCCCCCCCTGACCGAGGCTACCCCGTCTGCTGAGGGAAGAGCAGTCAGGAGATGCCTCACAGTAGGCATCTTTGCACATTAAACACACACATTCATCATGGCACAAGGAGAATGCACGCATGCACACCACTGTGGTCCCTAGCTCACACACACCACATCCACATCACATAGGATTAGCCCAAGTCCACCATGCAGGACTTGGGAGCAGCAACGCCACGTCAAGGCTCCAATTATGTTGCTGTCCATTCATACCACATTCACACGGGTCGTGGGGATCACTTCTCCCCAACGACCGAGGGTGACACCCCTTTGCCGGCAGGAATGTCACCCCCACATTCACACATCAGTCACACTGTAGCCAGCACTCCTCACTGTGTGCTGGGTCTACCAAAAAAAATATAACTCATAACCTGAGTATTCAAAAAAAAAATCATCTCTGCTGTCATGGCCCACGCCTGGTGCCACGGCAATGGCCCCGGCCCCTCATGGGAGCCTCATCAGGGGGGGGAATCAGGAGGAGGAGGAGCATTCCCTGGTCTCTCCAAGGCTGGCTGCCTGCCCTCCAACGCCAGGGCGATGCGGCTGAGGACCGCATTGGTGTCGGCCTGCAGCAGCCTTGACCACCTCCCCTCCGCCTGGATGGCAGCTGTATTTTCTCGCACGGCCTTTGCCAGGGTGTGGACCTCATCCACAAGGCCTTCTGTGGTGGCCTGCAGATCCCCCAGGAAGGTGACAACAGCAGCACAGTTCGCACTGACGTCCTGGACACTCTCAAGGATCTGTGCAGAGGAGGCCATGCTGGCTGCCACATGCTCCATCTGGACGGCAACCTCACCCAGATGGCAGGTCTGGCGGGCCTGTTCCCTCTTGAGATCTTGCGTAAGAAACTCAGACACCCCCCTAGTCTTCCTGGTCGCCTTCCTGGGGCCAGGAGAGGCTTGGGGCCATATAGAAGGGGAGACCCTTGAGGGGGGTGACCTGTTGGGGGAGGACCCTGAGGGGCTTCCCCTGATGGAGGTGGAGGTCTGAGAGGGCCCAGCCAAAGAGGGAGACTCCTCCAAGTAGAGGCAAACCTCATTATCACTGGTGACTGTCTCCTCAACCACCTCCTGAGTAGAGGTGTGGCCACTCCCCTCCACCGATAACTCACAGCTTCCCAGGGGGTCAGACTCTGACTGATGTTCGGGGGATGGTGTGGACTGGCCACCAGCATCAGATGGCCCCGCTCTCTCCTGCACATCTGAGGATGACACACAACATTCACATGTTGGTGGAGCCACACACTTGTCACATGTTCCCTTCCACCCCCTCACATGCTACACACCAGATAGGAGATAAAACACACTTACCTGTCCTCAAGGCATCCTCAATGGAGTCAAAGCCCTCCACTCCCTCCACTTGATGACTGTGGAGACACTGGGCAACCACCTGCTCATCAGCAACCCCTGGCATGAGTGTTGATCTTGGCCATCTTACCTCGGACCAGGCGATGCAGGTCGTTTATTTATTTTTTGGATGTCATTGGTGGTCCTGACCTCGTATCCTAAGGCATTGACATCTGCCGCAATCTGCGTCAGGATCTCCGTCTTCCTGGCCTTAGTCGTGTTGCCACTCTCTGCACCATGGAGGTAGACATCATAGCAGGACATGGCCCTGATTATCACAGCCTTCTCCTGGGCAGAAAAGTTCAGCTTCCTCCTTTTCTCAGAAGCTGGAGCAGACATGGCTCAAAAAACAAACCAGCAAAAAGTACCTTGCTTCAGGGGGGGAAACAAGCGGATGTACTTTTGTGCTCGACTGGCGCATGTCTGGGCGTATTTATGCCCTGGGCATATCTCAGGGATTACGCCGGGCCTAGTTCTGAGCATGCGCAGGGGGGTGCGGGACATAGTCAGCGTCACGACGCATGCGCCGTTCGTTTGGCCCTTCATTTGCATGGGGTCACGGTTCATTTAAATGGAACACGCC
Source organism: Rana temporaria (assembly GCF_905171775.1). Taxonomy (NCBI): domain Eukaryota; kingdom Metazoa; phylum Chordata; class Amphibia; order Anura; family Ranidae; genus Rana; species Rana temporaria. Next base: position 108,795,883 of record NC_053494.1, on the reverse strand, counting down.
CACTTCCTTCCTACTTAGAATTACACCGACTTACGCCTATTAATTTACGTTGCACCGGCGCAACGTTGGATGGAAATGCACTGAGGATGCGGTGCTTGCCTCTCTGAGTTGAGCCGGCGTAGCGGTCTATATATGCGCCGATGTACGTGGATCTGGCCCTTACTGTCCAAACTAAAGTCTGTCTGCATGGATTGAAAACTGGCTACAGGGACGAGTTCCTAGAGGGTAGTGATAAATTGGGAGTACTCAGAATGGTCCGGTGTGGAAAGCGGGGTCCCCCAGGGTTCTGTCCTGGGACCAATCCTATTTAATTCATTCATAAACGATCTGGAGAATGGAATAAACAGCTCAATCTCAGTATTGGCGGACGATACAAAGCTAAGCAGAAGAAGGAGCCTGTGGTCACCTCAGAAGTGCCCCTGGCAAGAAAGATTTGGACTATCTCGGTACCTCAAGGAAATAAACAAAATTGTATATTTTTTTTAATAAAATTTAATAGAATATAAAGGATAAAAACATTGTTGAAAAAACTACATTGACAATGATTGTTAAATACAATAGTTACAGCCATATATACTGCTTAAACATATGGAAATGACCCCGAGTGTTGAGATGAGTTATCAGATATGATGCGTCTTGGCGATTATCCTTGTCTTGTTTTGCAGCAAAAGCTGCTTCTTCAGAAGGGGCCAATCATAAGCATCTAGCGTCAGACAAAATAACTCTTTATTATATTTATTTTTAAAAATGAAATTTTTTGTTTATGTCCTTGAGGTACCGAGATAGTCCAAATCTTTCTCTTTCTTGCCAGAGGCACTTCTGAGGTGACCCCAAGCTCCTTCTTCTATAATATATGGATCATGAGTCCTGGGATGACGCTACACTGGGCATGGGTGTAGGAACCCTTACAAATCTGGGGGGGACAGCATTTTTACTCGCCAGGTAAATTCTTATTCAGTAAACTCGGACTCCTACATGCCATGTGGGTTAATTTGTACTTATGCCATGTGGGTTAATTTTTACTTATGCCATGTGGGTTGATTTTTACTAATGCCTTGTGGGCCACAAGGCATTAGTAAAAATCAACCCACATGGCATAAGTAAAAATCAACCCACATGGCATAAGTAAAAATTAACCCACATGGCATAAGTAAAAATTAACCCACATGGCATAAGTAAAAATTAACCCACATGGCATTAGTAAAAATCAACCCACATGGCATAAGTAAAAATTAACCCACATGACATTAGTAAAAATCAACCCACATGGCAAAAGTAAAAATTAACCCACATGGCATAAGTAAAAATTAACCCACATGGCATTAGTAAAAATTAACCCACATGGCATAAGTAAAAATTAACCCACATGGCATAAGTAAAAATTAACCCACATGGCATTAGTAAAAATCAACCCACATGGCATAAGTAAAAATTAACCCACATGACATTAGTAAAAATCAACCCACATGGCAAAAGTAAAAATTAACCCACATGGCATAAGTAAAAATTAACCCACATGGCATTAGTAAAAATCAACCCACATGGCACTAGTAAAAATCAACTCACATGGCATAAGTAAAAATTAATCCACATGGCATTAGTAAAAACCAACCCACATGGCATAAGTAAAAATTAACCCACATGGCATTAGTAAAAATTAACCCACATGGCATTAGTAAAAATTAATCCACATGGCATTAGTAAAAATTAACCCATATGGCATTAGTAAAAATCAACCCACATGGCATTAGTAAAAATTAACCCACATGGTATTAGCAAAAATTAACTGGTTAGCTGGTAGTGGCAGGTTAGGTGATTGACAATAGTTCCAGGTTAGGTAGTAGTGGCAGGCTAGGTGGCAGTGCCAGGTTAGGTGGCAGTGCCAGGTTAGGTGGCAGTGCCAGGTTAGGTGGCATACATTAGTGCCAGGTTAGGTGGTAGTGCCAGGTTAGGTGGTATACAGTAGTGCCTGGTTAGGTGGTAGTGTCAGGTTAGGTGGCAGTGCCAGGTTAGGTGGTATACAGTAGTGCCAGGTTAGGTGGTAGTGCCAGGTTAGGTGGTATACAGTAGTGCCTGGTTAGGTGGTAGTGGCAGGTTAGGTGGTAGTGGCAGGTTAGGTGGTATACAGTAGTACCTGGATAGGTGGTAGTGCCAGGTTAGGTAGTATTGCCAGGTTAGGTGGTATACAGTAGTGCCAGGTTAGGTGGTATACAGTAGTGCCTGGTTAGGTGGTAGTGGCAGGTTAGGTGGTATACAGTAGTGTCTGGATAGGTGGTAGTGGCAGGTTAGGTGGTATACAGCAGTGCCTGGATAGGTGGTAGTGCCAGGTTAGGTGGTAGTGCCAGGTTAGGTGGTATACAGTAGTGCCAGGTTAGGTGGTAGTGGCAGGTTAGGTGGTATACAGTAGTGCCTGGATAGGTGGAAGCGGAAGGTTAGGTGGTAGTGGCAGGTAAGGTGGTATACAGTAGTGGCAGGTTAGGTGGTAGTGGCAGGTTAGGTGGTAGTGCCAGGTTAGGTGGTATACAGTAGTGGCAGGTTAGGTGGTAGTGCCAGGTTAGGTGGCATACAGTAGTTCCTGGTTAGGTGGTAGTGGCAGGTTAGGTGGTATACAGTAGTGCCTGGATAGGTGGTAGTGGCAGGTTAGGTGGTATACAGTAGTGCCAGGTTAGGTGGTATACAGTAGTGCCTGGTTAGGTGGTAGTGGCAGGTTAGGTGGTATACAGTAGTGCCTGGATAGGTGGTAGTGGCAGGTTAGGTGGTATACAGTAGTGCCAGGTTAGGAATTGTGCCAGGTTAGAGTGGTAGTGCCAGAGTAAATACATGACATGAATAGATAAGAGTCCTGTTCCCCATTTCCATCAGCTGCACTAAAAGCATGAATCTATGACTATCCAGTGCCAGGTTAGTACCTGTATACCATACCCCCCCTCTCTCTCTCTCTGTATACCATACCTCCCCCCTCTCTCTCTGTATACCATACCTCCCCCTCTCTCTCTCTGTATACCATACCACCCCCTCTCTCTCTGTATACCATACCCCCCTCTCTCTCTCTGTATACCATACCTCCCCCCTCTCTCTCTGTATACCATACCTCCCCCTCTCTCTCTCTCTCTGTATACCATACCTCCCTCTCTCTCTCTGTATACCATACCTCCCCCCTCTCTCTCTGTATACCATACCTCCCCCTCTCTCTCTGTATACCATACCTCCCCCTCTCTCTCTCTCTCTCTGTATACCATACCCTCCTCTCTCTCTGTGTATACCATACCTCCCCCTCTCTCTCTCTCTGTATACCATACCTCCCCCTCTCTCTCTCTCTGTATAACATACCTCCCCCCCTCTCTCTCTCTGTATACTATACCTCCCCCTCTCTGTAAACTGTAACACCCCTCCCCTCTCTCTGTATACTATACCTCCCCCCTCTCTGTAAACTGTAACACCCCCCTCTCTGTATACTATACCTCCCCCTCTCTGTAAACTGTAACACCCCCCTCCCTCTCTGTATACTATACTTCCCCCTCTCTGTAAAATATACCTTCTCCCTCCTCTCTCTCTCTGTATACCATACCCCACCCTCCCCCTCTCTGTAAACTGTTACACCCCCCCCTCTCTGAATACTATACCTCCCCCTCTCTGTAAACTGTAACTTCCCCCCTCTCTGTAAAATATAGCTCCTCCCCCCTGTACCTCAACTGTGTCGTTCTGGCTCTCCATCACATGCAAGTCTCTCTGGCTCTGCAGGCTGGTCGGGTGTAGTGTGGCCACGAGTGTCAGTCTGGGCCCCGCCCCCTTCCTGCTCCTTTCTCCCATTCACCAGAGTGGCCAGCACAGGCGCGTGTCTGTGTGCAATCAGCTGTGCGCCGCTCGGGAGGGGAGGGGTCGGGGCTGGATCGGCACTGAAGGGGGAGAAAAGCAGTGACCGCAGTTGGACTCGGCGGCCCCTGCCTGCGATCCGGGGACAAAACCGTGGACGATCTCCCTATCCTAACCTGGGGGGGATTTTACCATACCTGTCCCCCCCACATTATTTCCTGGGGGGGATGTGTCCCCCCCGGTTCCTACGCCCATGACACTGGGATAGGCTGGTGAGTAGCGTGGTCCACGGGATTAATCGAGGTGAGAGGTTCGTGTTTGGAGCTTCTATCGGCGGTGAGCTGATGCTTAAACTGTGGCAGACTGGCTGGATTTTATTGATTTCTTGTAAGCATATTGTATGTGGGGGGTTGGATTCCATGAAAAAACAGTTTTACATCCCTCTGTATCCTTACATGCTTCACCCACTTTTGTGAGAACCTGATCCAGTTCAGAAGAGCCGATTTCCTAGTGGTGCTGACAGGCATTAGGAAGGAGTTTATAGGCGCTGGTCATCCTTACCTTTGGTAAACATATACACAAAGGGGGTGCACGAGGTGTATCAGTGAAGGTGAAACAGCATATGATTCACGATTTGAGGATATTTCTGCAAAACTATTACATTTAGTCTCTATGAGCACTAATAGAAGGAGCGGGCTCGTTGCACTACTCTTTTTCATGCTATTTATGTAGCGCCCCCTTGCTTTCAGCATGGGCACTACGCTTTAATTTAGTGGGGAAAAGGAGAGTTACCTTGCTCCCATTCAATGTTTGCCTAAATTTAATGATCTCTGTCATTCTGGAAGTTCCACTGGGTCAGACTGTGGTCAGGGAGTGCAGTGCCACCCCTGGCTGGCAGCTGGCGCTAGAGGGGTTCTGGCAGAGCAGATCTTCTCCCAGCAGCCAATTAGAGGATGTTTTCCCTCGCGGGGCATGCTGGGGGAGGGTATATCTGTTAGAGAGGTCATGTTTCGAAAACGTTCCGGGTGCAGTACCCACCTTCAGGGTACGCGCATCCATGGACCCCACCAGCGTGGCCCACCTGGCCAGAGTTGAACTTTGCAGTGAACCTCTTCCTGATGAGAGAAGGGACCCCAGTGCTCCACTGGGTTCCGAGGCCTATTGAAAGGATCCTAGTTTGGGATTGTGTTTCCGGACCACTGACAGGTATGCTTGCTGTCATCCGGGGACCATTTGCAAAAGAAGTCTACTGGGAGGATTCTCTGTCCTTATTTACTTAAGTCCTTTATTGAAGTTGGCCTGTGGCCGGGGCCCTAGAGACAGGTCTGTGTAAGAGACCTGTTCCTCCCAGTATCATTCAGAGTGGCGATCCGGCTGCCAGGCCTGTTATAGGGGTCTGTCCGAGGGCACTTTACCCACTCGCAGAGTGGCGATGTGTATGTATTCGGTTTAATGCAGAGCAGTGTATTGCTCAGTTCTATATCCAGGCCTGGTACCGCATGGTTCTATTTCTTCCTTCATCAACCTTGATCTTCCTAATGTATGTTGATGTTGGCCGTGTTTGGCCTGGACAATAAAGCATTGAAAACTCTTTATTGGATGTCTGGACCTCCACTTACTGTTGCTATTCTCACAGTTACACCCTTAGACACTGCCAGGGTAACTTGATAGGCCGGTCCCAAATCATTTAGCGGCTCCTACGGGGGTAGCGCTACATTTATATAGCTGTATGGACAATTGGTGAACACTGTGACCCATTTCTTATGCATGGTGTGGTAGCAAATGGGAACATAGAGGCCCGGATTCTCAGAGGACTTACGACGGCGCAGCGCCATGTACGCCGTCGTAAGTCCTAATCCGAGCCGTCGTATCTATGCGCCTGATTCATAGAATCAGTTACGCATAGATATCCATTAGATCCGACAGGCGTAAGTCTCTTACGCCGTCGGATCTAAACTGCATTTTTTTTTTGACCGCTAGGTGGCGCTTCCGTCAAAATTCCGCATCGAGTATGCAAATTAGCTAGATACGCAAATTCCCGAACGTACGCGCTGCCGACGCAGTAAAGTTACGACGTTTACGTTAATCTTTTCCCGGCGTAAATTTGCCCCTGCTACAGGGAGTGCAGAATTATTAGGCAAATGAGTATTTTGACCACATCATCATCTTTATGCATGTTGTCTTACTCCAAGCTGTATAGGCTCGAAAGCCTACTACCAATTAAGCATATTAGGTGATGTACATCTCTGTAATGAGAAGGTGTGTGGTCTAATGACATCAACACCCTATATCAGGTGTGCAGAATTATTAGTCAACTTCCTTTCCTCTGGCAAAATGGGTCAAAAGAAGGACTTAACAGGCTCAGAAAAGTCAAAAATAGTGAGATATCTTGCAGAGGGATGCAGCACTCTTAAAATTGCAAAGCTTCTGAAGCGTGATCATCGAACAATCAAGCGTTTCATTTTCAAAATAGTCAACAGGGTCGCAAGAACCTTTTATAAAAACCAAGGCGCAAAATAACTGCCCATGAACTGAGAAAAGTCAAGCGTGCAGCTGCCAAGATGCCACTTGCCACCAGTTTGGCCATATTTCAGAGCTGCAACATCACTGGAGTGCCCAAAAGCACAAGGTGTGCAATACTCAGAGACATGGCCAAGGTAAGAAAGGCTGAAAGACGACGACCACTGAACAAGACACACAAGCTGAAACGTCAAGACTGGGCCAAGAAATATCTCAAGAATGATTTTTCTAAGGTTTTATGGACTGCTGAAATGAGAGTGAGTCTTGATGGGCCAGATGGATGGGCCCGTGGCTGGATTGGTAAAGGGCAGAGAGCTCCAGTCCGACTCAGACGCCAGCAAGGTGGAGGTGTAGTACTGCCAGTGTCCTACTGCCAGTTTCTGGAAGACACCTTCTTCAAGCAGTGGTACTGGAAGAAGTCTGCATCCTTCAAGAAAAACATAATTTTCATGCAGGACAATGCTCCAGCACACGCGTCCAAGTACTCCACAGCGTGGCTGGCAAGAAAGGGTATAAAAGAAGAAAAACTAATGACATGGCCTCCTTGTTCACCTGATCTGAACCCCATTGAGAACCTGTGGTCCATCATCAAATGTGAGATTTACAAGGAGGGAAAACAGTACACCTCTCTGAACAGTGTCTGGGAGGCTGTGGTTGCTGCTGCACGCAATGTTGATGGTGAACAGATCAAAACACTGACAGAATCCATGGATGGCAGGCTTTTGAGTGTCCATGCAAAGAAAGTGGCTATATTGGTCACTGATTTGTTTTTGTTTTGTTTTTGAATGTCATAAATGTTTATTTGTGAATGTTCAGATGTTATATTGGTTTCACTGGTAAAAATAAATAATTGAAATGGGTATATATTTTTTTTTTGTTAAGTTGCCTAATAATTATGCACAGTAATAGTAGTCACCTGCACACACAGATATCCCCCGAAAATAGCTAGAATTAAAAAAAAAACAAAGAACTACTTCCAAAAATATTCAGCTTTGATATTAATGAGTTTTTTTGGGTTCATTGAGAACATGTTTGTTGTTCAATAATAAAATGAATCCTCAAAAATACAACTTGCCTAATAATTCTGCACTACCTGTATATGAGGCGCAGCCAATGTTAAGTATGGCCGTTGTTCCCGCGTCAAAATTTTTAAAAGTTACATCGTTTGCGTAAGTTGTCCGTGAATGGGGCTGGACGTCATTTACGTTCACGTCGAAACCAATGACGTCCTTGCGACGTCATTTGGAGCAATGCACACTGGGATATTTTACGGATGGCGCATGCGCAGTTCGTTCGGCGCGGGGACGCGCTTGATTTAAATGATACACGCCCCCTTCCCACCGAATTTGAATTCCGCCAGGTGATTTACGCTACGCCACCGCAACTTACAGAGCAAGTGCTTTGAGAATACAGCACTTGCCCGTGTAAGTTGCGGAGGCGTAACGTAAATCAGATACGTTACGCCCGCACAATTTTGCGCGGCTGTACGTGAATCTGCCCCAGAGTGACTGCAATATATGAAATATTATATGGTTGAATAATATATGGTATTCATACATAAGCGCTGTTAATGTTTGACTTTTTAGTTTAACATATGTTTTATAGTTTTTTTGATTTTACAATAGCGGCTACAAGTGCAGGTTAAAATTTCCCCCATTGAGCGCTGGGATCAGAGTGTCTTAGGCCTTATACACACGACCGAACAAAAACAAATACAATGTGAAGAACCGGATAAGTAAATCACATACAATAATAGATGCTAAAAGTCAAGACACCACTGAGATATAAATCCCATTGATGAATAATAATAATAATAATAATGCTTACACTTATATAGCGCCAATTACACCGTTGCCGATGTGTCTAAGCGCTGATAATGGTTGTCATTATTACCCAACTCAATGGTCCTCATTTTACCGACCTCGGAAGGATGAAAGGCTGCGTGGACCCCGCTGGGATCGAACAGGCAATCACAGACTGCTGCAAAGGAGCATTAGCTCCCTGCGCTATCTTACCAGCTTATAACAGTAATACACACTTCCAATGTTTTATATTTACTGTTTTAAAACACAATATGCAAAAAATCCAATTAAGTGAAGAAACTTTTCTGTGAATTCCGTGTAAAGTTCACAGCAACCTCCTGTGCTCACCACCTTCCAAACTATGCGCTCACCTCCAAAAAATTACCTTCCACAGCTCAACATGCGCCTTCCCCTTTAAGGGGCTTAAAAACCTCTGGTGGGTGGATGGATCCTTAGTTTGTAAATCCACTATGTCCTATGGCAATCCTTAGTAGTGGTACTCATAAAGGAATCAGAAAACTAACATAGCGATGAACTGTTTAAAAACACTTAAAGTGGAGGTTCACCCTATAAAAAATTTCTAACAGTACATCCAGCCCAGTTCTGCCTATAAAATGACACTGACCTTTCCCCCCCCCCCCCCCCCCGTAGATAGCGTTTAGCCGTGGAATTCACCGCGGCTTCCGGGTAGGGAATCCCGCGGGAGTGGGCGTTCCTATTGACATGCCAATTGATTGACATGCTAAACGATGGCGCACACAGCGCGTCACGACTTCCCGAAAGTCGCAGGCGCCGAATAGAGCCGAGCCGACCCGAGCTTCCTTCGGGAAGTCGTGACGAGCTGTGTGCGCCGTCGTTTAGCATGTCAATCAATTGGCATGTCAATAGGAAGGCCCACTCCCGCGGGATTCCCTACCCGGAAGCCGCGGTGAATTCCACGGCTAAACGCTATCTACGGGGGAAAAAAAAAAAAGGTCAGTGTCATTTTATAGGCAGAACTGGGCTGGATGTACTGGAAATTTTTTATAGAGTGAACCTCCACTTTAAATAAAACATAAAAAAATTACTCACATTTTTCAGTGCACCTACTCTGGTGCACTCAGACAGCATGCATAGCACATTAAAGGTGTACAGCCCCCTTAAGGATCGCTTGAAAAACAAACAAAGGCGCCTCTAAGTGCAGAAATAAAAACTTTTTATTATCCTCAAAAGGATTAAAAAACACTTACAAGATAGAGGATGAAAAGGAGCATGTAGTAAGTGTATCCAGGTGATGTTCCGATAGCAGGACGGTCCCACTATGTAATACTTCCAGTAGGATCCAGAAAACAACAGTCGGTGGACGCTGCATTCTCTGGATTCTCTGGAAACACAATAACGCTGTCTGGGTCAGTGTGGAGTATGAAGCCCGGAAATGACATCAGTGGAAGTGGGACGAAAACCAGCATGGAACACAAACAGGAAGTGTGTCATCAGAAAGGGATGCGTTTCGGAACTGCTTATTGGTTCCTTCTTCAGCCAATGACAACAGCTCCATAGAAGATAGACTTCTTATAGTCTTATGGGTGATAATTAGAAAAGAAAAAACAGTGCTATGACAGCAGGAGGCCGCCAAATAGTCACTGCAAACCTTAAACACAAAACTTGGGAAGCAACAAAAACAGACACAGAAAAAACATAACACAAAGGTGCAGATAAACATTGCCTTAACAACATTAAAAAAAGAAAAAGGGCGTAAAAACAGACCAGCACGCTGAATTTGTGTCATCATAACTTATATATGGCAATGGGAGTAAAAATTATTATAAGCTTTATTAAAATTATTATTTATGGGAATCATTAAAATAATTATATATTATGAGAAAACATGAATTTTTGTTTTATTATACTGTAGAATATCTAAAATTTATTTTAAAAAATATATTTCTAAAAAAATATATATTTATTTTTATGTTTACGAAAGAAAAAATTTGTTAATTATCCAAATGGGGATGAGAGATTATTAAAAAAAAAAGAGGTTTTGTAATAAAGAAAGGTTTTATAATAAAAAATTTTTTTTTACACATATATATATATAAATATATATATATATACTGTGGGGTAGATCCACGTACAACGGCGCATTATTGCGCCGGGCGTAGCGTATCTAAGATACACTACGCCGCTGTAACTTACTTTTTTTTGTTTAGAATCCTCAACGAATTTCGTGCCGTAAGTTACGGCGCCGTAGTGTATCTTTTGCGGCGTAAGGGCGCGGAATTCAAATGAAAGTGATGGGGACGTGTTTTATGTAAATACGTCGTGACCCGACGTAAACTATGTTTTTTTTAAACTGTGAATGCGCCGTCCGTGGGGGTAACCCAGTGCGCATGCTCGAAATTAACCCGGAACAAGCCAATGCTTCCGACGGTGACGTCATTCTACGCAAATCCCTATTCGTGAACGACTTACGCAAACGACGTAAAAATTTCAAATTTCTAGGCGGGAAGGACGGCCATACTTAACATTGAGTACGCCTCATAACAGCAGCTTTAACTATACGCCGGTAAAAGCCGAACGCAAACGACGTAAAAAATGCGCCGGGCCGACGTACGTTCGTGGATTGCCGTAACTAGCTCATTTGCATACTCGACGCGGATTTCGACGGGAACGCCACCTAGAGCCCGCCGAAAAATTGCAGCTTAGATCCGACGGCGTACTAAGACGTACACCTGTCGGATCGATCCCAGATGCCGTTGTATCTTGTTTTGTGGATACAAAACAAAGATACGACGCGGGAAATTTAAAATTACGCCGGCGTATCTACCGACGTAATCCTTTTGTGGATCTGCCCCTGTATATATATATATATATATATATATATATATATATATATATACTGTATATAAAAAGGGGGATTATCCAATAAGAGATACACCAGAGATGAATAATGACACTGTGCAAATAAGCAAATTAAAGTAAGGTTTTAAAACAGCCTATTCCCACTATAAAGACACGTCAACTCAACCACGTCTATTGACCCATGTGATATCAATAATAAAAATGACCTACGGTTCATTACCCAATTTCATTCCCGTCATAGACAGATGGAGGGTATTGTGTGGAAACATTGGCCCTTATTGCTCCAGGACGAGCACCTTGTCCCTGCTTTACCGAAAAAGCCTAAATTTGCTTATAGAAAGACCCCCAATATAAAAGGTAAAGTGGCACCAAGCAAGCTCAAGGGAAAACCTTTACCCCCAGGCCATTCACTCCCAACCTTTTTAGCCACCTCAGGCATGTACCAGTGTCGCAAGCCATTATGCAAGACCTGTCGGTTTGTTAAAAATGGCCAGAAGGATTTTTGTGTAAAAGGTTAAAACATACCCCATTAAGGGTTTTTACACATGCTCCTCTGACCATTTAGTGTAGTGCTTAACATGCCCTTGTGGTCTTTTTTACGTAGGGCGAACCATCAGACCATTGCGTAAACGTTTTGGCAAACACCGCCGTTTCATTACCGATGGACTTGACATCCATAGTGTCCCTAGGCATTACCTTGAACACCATCAAAAATCCACGATGCCTGTCATAGAGAAATGTATTGGATTTTTTTTCTTTAAATGTTTTGGCTCCTGGAGGGTTAAATCAGGACTTTGAAATTATTGCTATACTTTAAAGCCTCACTTTAAAACCTTACTTGAATTCGTTTTTTAGCACAGTGTCATTATTCTTCTCTGGTGTATCTCTTATTGGATAATCCCCCTATATATATATATATATATATAAAAACTTTTTATTATAAAACCTTTTTTTTTTTTTTTAAATAATCTCTCATCCGCATTTGGATAATTAACACATTTTTTCTTTAGTAAAAAAAATATATATATATATTTATATTTTTTAAGAAATATATATTTTTAAATACATTTTAGATATTCTATAATAAAACAAAACCATTTTTTTTCTCATAATATATAATTTTTTTTTTTTTATCAAATAACTTTTATTGAAGATAAAAAAAGGAGTACATTTCTTACAATATACAAAGCCACATGATACAGCATGAGGAGATATAAAGAGACAAGGCACAGGTCTGCTTTCTTTTTTGCTTCCTGCTGCATCAGTGCAGATAGTAACGAATATGGACCGTCTGCACGGTCCTATACAATAACAGGCTCATAACTGAGGTTGAGGATGCCATAGCATAGCGACATATGTTAACATGTTGCAAAACTTTAAACACAGAAGGGTCAGGAAGGTACTCCCAATAGGAGGGAGAGAAAAAGAAAGAATGGAAAAAGAGAGAAAGAAAAGGTAAAAAAAAGAAAAGAAAAAGAAAGGGGGGGTAGGGAGAGGGAGAGGGAGAGGGGGAGGGGGAGAAGATCATCGGATTAGCTCAGTTACCTGGTCATGGTGGGTCCTCCCGAAGGCGCCATGGTTCCCAGACAGTGTCGTGGGCCTCCAGTCTGTCCTGTATCCTGGCAGTCATTCTCTCCATCAGCTCCACATCCTTGATCCTGGCGTGTAAAGCCTCAGGGGTAGGGGGGGGAGCGTTTTTTCCAGTTCAGGGCAACCAGACAGCGGGCAGCTGTGAGGACGTGGCGTAACAACTTTTTGCAGGGTGTGGAGATACTCAAGGAGGATAAGCCCAAAAGGAAAAATTTGGGGGACATGGGGACCTGAGTGTCTAGGAGGCGGCTCAGCAGTTGCTGCACCACGGTCCAGTAGGGGGTAATCAATGGGCAGCTCCAGTAGATGTGAAAGAGGGAGCCCCTGTCTCCTTGGCATCGCCAAACAGCGATCAGAACTAGCGGGATATATGGCATGGAGCACATCAGGAGTCATATACCAAAAGAGAAGGATTTTATATGTGTTTTCTTTGTATAAAGTGCAGAGTGAGCTCTTAGCTGCTTGGGACCAAATAGTCCGCCATTGCTCCAGGGATATTTCCTCGTTAAGGGCTTTTTCCCACCGTAACATGTAGGGCCGCGTACACACCAGCGGATCTATCCGCTGAAAACGGTCCGCCGGACCGTTTTCAGCGGACAGATCCGCTGCGTCCGCTGCCGGATTTCTGTCTGATGGTTGTACACACCATCAGACAGAAATCCACGCGTAAACAATACGCGGGGCGTGGCCGCGCCGTTGCCACGACGATGACACGGCGACATGGGCGGCCCTGGAAGGTCAAAGCTTCCACGCATGCGTCGAATCAGTACGACGCATGCGAGGGATGGCGGTCGGTCGGACGTGTCCGGTGAGTCTGTACAGACGACCGAACACGTCCGACGGACAGGTTTCCAGCGGACAGATTTCTTAGCATGCTAAGAAATTTTTATCCGCTGGAAACTGTCCGATCCGCCGGACAATTGTCCGCTTGGGCCTACACACGACCGGATCTGTCCCCTGAAACTGGTCCATTGGACCAGTTTCAGCGGATAGATTCGGTCGTGTGTACGGGGCCTAGGAGTGTTTGCCTAGGGATTCCAGGGGATAGGCATGTAGTATTTTATATATATAAGAGATTAGACCTTTCTGGGTCGATCCGGCCAGGACCAATCTTTCAAAGGGCCAGGACCAATCTTTCAAAGGGGGTTGGAGGGGAGAATTGCAGATTAGGTGTTATAGACAGGGCGTAGTGGCGAATTTGCAAGTAACTGTAGAATACTGTCTTAGGGAGATCAAATTTAGCCTGGAGGTTAAAGAAGGGCAGGAGTTTGCGTGACAGGGGATCCACTAGTTTCCCAAAATGAAATAGGTTCCGTGACGTCCACGGATGAGACATTTGGTGGGTGAGGCTATCTGGCACCTTGGGATTGTACATGAATGAAGTCAGGAGTGAACACTCCGCTGACAGTCTACACGGTCGCGACAGTCGACACCATAGTCGTCGAAGCTGAGAAACAGAGCCCAGCAAGCGGTCAGGGGGAACCTCCGCGTCTGTGCTCCAAAGTAGGTTATTAGGGTGAGTCAGGGCTAACCACAATTTCTCGATCTCCGTCCACTTGTTGTAGGACCGTTGGGTAAACCAAGAGGCCACTGCGTGCAGTTGCGTGGCCTGGTAGTACTTGACCAGGTTAGGAAACGCAAGGCCTCCGTCCGGGCGTGCTGCCATTAGTACCTTCTGGGGTACCCTATGTCTTTTGTAATTCCATGTAAATTTAAGTAGGTCAGCCTGAAGTTTTCTCAGGTGTTTGAAGGGGACAGGGATGGGCAACGTTTGGAAAAGGTAAAGGAGCTTCAGGAGAATCGTCATCTTAATTGAAGCGATCCGGCCAAGCAGGGAAATATGGTGTTTTTTCCACTGCAACAGCAGGGATCGGATTGAACGGAAAAGGGGGGAAAGTTTTCCTGGTACAAGGTAGTGAAGCTTGGGGTGATATGTATCACCAGGTATTTCAGGAAAGTTGTTTTCCATTGGTAGGGGAAGTTGGCCCGTAGGTGATCAACCTCCACGCTGGGGATATTGATTGGGAGGGCCTTTGACTTAGAGGTATTAATTTTGTAGCCTGACAGAGCTCCATACCGGGCTAACTCTGCGTGGAGATTTGGGAGGGAGATCCTAGGTTGTGTCAGGGAAAGGATGATGTCGTCCGCGAACAGAGAGATTTTGAATTCCCTGCCCCGGACTGTCACCCCCCGAATGGACGGGTTGCCTCGAATAGTGGCTGCTAAGGGTTCAACACAAAGTGCGAATAGAAGGGGCGAGAGTGGACACCCCTGTTGGGTGCCATTGGTAATGGGAAAGGAGGGTGAGAGGGCAAAGGGTGTCTTAACCCAAGGCGAGGGATCGGAATAGAGATGGCGAATCGCGTTCATAAATGGGCCCCGAATCCCCACGTGGTGTAGCGTAGCGAACATGAAGGGCCACCCAAGCCGGTCAAATATTGATACAGAAAAGATTCACTAGCGCTCTATGGGTTAACACTATAGTCCAATATAATATTTAAGACCCTCGTATGGGCTGTAAACGATCCGTGCTGCAGAAATCCAGGTACCTAGAAGCACCACCAAAATACAGTTACAACAAAAAGGAATTCTGCGCTCATAAAGGTTTACCACTCTAATTCCACATAATGTTTGTGAGGAATAACATTCAGTAGATCTCAGTTTGTTCGGAAGAACCAGTTCTTTATGTAGAAAAGATAAACAAATGTATACAGCACAACGCAAAAAAATGTTCCCAGTGCCTGCATGAAAATACACACAATCTTTCAGGGCTTCAAGGGTTAAAATTTTGCAATTTTGTTTCCAGCTGCATTCATAGAAAACAACCGTGCTGATTGTAATTGGAGTACATTACCCAGGACGTCACTATGGCGTTTGATGTCACTTCCTAGTTAATATCTGGCATCTGGGCTCCAAACGTGCTCCAGCCTCAGTGTTTGCAGCTGCTAGGAGCGCAGCACAGAGATGACAGCCACGGAGAGACGTTCTTCCTGTTGGAACGTGCTGACAAGCAGCAGAGAAAAGTTCAGCCGAATGTTAGGCGCCCTCCAGTGGACAAAGTGCAAATTGCATTGAGGAAAAAAATTAAGTTGTAAATGGCGATTATAAATGAAAATCTTTTCTTGATATTACTGACTTAGGTCTTCCAAAATAAAATAGGGGGTTTAAAACAGTCCCAGACTACGCGTTTCGCCCTATCCAGGGCTTTGTCACAGTCATTCTGTGACAATGACTGTGACAAAGCCCTGGATAGGGCGAAACGCGTAGTCTGGGACTGTTTTAAAACCCCTCTTTTATTTTGGAAGACCTAAGTCAGTAATATCAAGAAAAGATTTTCATTTATAATCGCCATTTACAACTTAATTTTTTTCCTCAATGCAATTTGCACTTTGTCCACTGGAGGGCGCCTAACATTCGGCTGAACTTTTCTCTGCTGCTTGTCAGCACGTTCCAACAGGAAGAACGTCTCTCCGTGGCTGTCATCTCTGTGCTGCGCTCCTAGCAGCTGCAAACACTGAGGCTGGAGCACGTTTGGACACATACAGGAGAGTGTCCAGGAGCCCAGATGCCAGATATTAACTATGAAGTGACATCAAACGCCATAGTGACGTCCTGGGTAATGTACTCCAATTACAATCAGCACGGTTGTTTTCTATGAATGCAGCTGGAAACAAAATTGCAAAATTTTAACCCTTGAAGTCCTGAAAGATTGTGTGTGTTTTCATGCAGGCACTGGGAACATTTTTTTGCGTTGTGCTGTATACATTTGTTTATCTTTTCTACATAAAGAACTGGTTCTTCCGAACAAACTGAGATCTACTGAATGTTATTCCTCACAAACATTATGTGGAATTAGAGTGGTAAACCTTTATGAGCGCAGAATTCCAAGCCGGTCAAAGGCCTTCTCGGCGTCCAGGCTAAGAAGCAGGGACGCCGCATTTTCCCTGTTCGCCACATCCACCAGATCACTCACCTTTCAAGTGTTATCGCTCGGCTGCCTAAGTGGTACAAAGCCCACTTGGTCCTTGTGGATGAGGGAGGGGAGAACCCCGTTCAAACGAATGGAGAGTCATTTTGTAAAAATGTTCAGGTCCGAATTCAGCAGGGCAATGGGTCTGTAGTTGGCGCAGAGGATGGGGTCCTTGTCTGGCTTGGGGATCAGAGTAATAAAGGAGCGTTGCATGTCTGCCAGGACAGGGGTGTCTCGGAGGAAGGCATTAAAAGGTTTGCACATGTGAGGGAGCAAGAGGAGCAGGAAGGCTTTGTAATATTCATAGGGCAGGCCATCCGGGCCTGGGGACTTGCGAGAGGGCAGGGATTTAATAGTCTGCTCTATCTCTTCCTCGGAGATCAGCATATTGAGGGGTGACAGGTCAGAGGGCTGGAGTCGGGAGACACCACTTTGTTTCAAGTATTGTCTCATGCTAAGGGAGATGTCTGGGGGAAGTGGGTTACCGGGGATGTCAGGGTTGTTGTAAATTTTTGTGTAAAATTCCGAAAACTTGTGTGCTACGTCTCTGGGGTGGGACTGTAGGCAGCCCGAGCTGTCTTTAATTTGATGAGGCGGCGTCGCAAGGTGTGTGTCATGTAGCTTCTTCGCTAGCAGGGAATGGGCCTTGTTGCCTTTGTCATAGTAGACCTGTCGCAATCTGACCAGGGCCTTTTCTACACAGCCAAGAGCTAGGTCCCTCAGGATCACTCAGAGATTTGTGATTTTCTTAAGGAGGACAATGGAGGGGGATAGCTGCAGGCGGCGCTCCCTTTCGGTTCTCTGTTTAGTGGCCTGCGCGTCCTTTCTCAGGGAGGCGGACAGTGCCATACATCTACCTCGAAGGACTGCCTTATGTCCTGTGGGGATCCATGAGGCCTTCAGCCCCTATGCACCAGACCCCCCCCCCCCCCCTAAAGCACAGACTTAAATTAAAGTCTGACAGTAGCTGATAAAGTAAAAAAGTAATGTTTTGCATTATAACTAGTTTGATACCTGTTGAAATCGAGCTGTTTTATTCATCTCCGTCACTCCTGAATCATTATTCTCACTGACTTCCTGGTTTGCGGTGCGCATTCATTCTTGCTACATCACGGCCTAATGGGAACTACAGTTCCCATTAGGCTTAGCCTCCATGCATGTGAGGGATAAGAGAGCATCTTCACGTAGGGCTGTGGTCATAGGGAGGGGCTGAGCACATTCTGCTTTCCACCATGCAAAACGGCTCAGATGCTGGTGGAAAGCAAGAAGAGGAGAGACAGGAAATGGCATTATCAAAGCAGGATTACTGTATTTTGGAGGTCAAAAGGAAAAACGAGGTAAGTGATATTTAAATGCTCTAGCTTACAGCAATTAATTGATCTAATAAAAAACGAACCTTTAGTGTTCCTTTAAAGTGGTTGTAAACCTGTTGCATAGACCCAGTGAAGGGACTATCCTCATGTGATAAACAGAAAGGAAACAAATCCTCCTACATAAGTGTTACCTCTCTATCTGCAGTCCTCTTTACATATGTTCATACAACTTGTCTGAAAATGTAAAAATGGGGGGGGGGGGTAGGCGGAGAGCTGAAGTTACACTCTGTAGAGCTCAATGAGGAGAGCTCCAAGAGCTGATTGGAGGAAAGAGACACACCCCTTTCACACAGCACACAAGAACAGAGCTGAGGCTGCTAATCTGCTGGTGCTCCATCCCATCGCCATTTTTCTCTTGGTGTCAGAACAAATTGTCAGACGTGATTCATACTGATAGCAGAGGAATGAAGCAGCAGACAGTAATAGCACTTTGTGCTTTTAATTGAGACAAGTACACAGTATATAGAGGGATTTTGTTCATATTTCATGTCTGAGGTTTACAACCACGTTAACTTCAGCCCTAATCAAACAATCTTACGGTCTTACCTCAGACATGGACCCAACTGGCTCCTCTTCAGTATGCACATGCACACCAGGGGCCATTTACTTCTATAGGGAAAGTCATAATCTAAACAATTGCTTTGAGGCCGGCCTTTGTACAACGGCCTACTGAAAAGAATAGAGCTGTGGTGCACATGCGCAGATTGAAGAGGAGTCAGCTGGGTCCATGTCCATGAGGTAAGATCATTGTATTGTGGGCTGAGGGTAAATATAAGAAAAATAGATAAAAACCAAATACGGAGTTTAGAGACACAAAGAGTTAAAACTTTAGACAGTGTTTGGCAGCTGCAAAGTTCACAAATGATGCAGAAGGTTTGCCTAGGTTAAAAGTCAGCTGAAATATCCAGAGCTCAGGAGCTTAAAAAATGGTGCTGCTTGTCTAGTAGACAGCCAGACAGCAATGACACCTAAGAGAGTTCCAGTACCTGCAACAATGTCTTTGAGAGCTACTTTTATCTACCGCTTTCAGAGATCTATGGTTCCTTTCCTCAGGATGGGAGCTGTCAGCGTGTGTTAGGCCTCTATATTTCAACTCCATTATTAACTAGAAAACTGTTCAAGTTAAATAGGATATACAGTTTTACTAGTTTTACTAGTCTACTTTTTGGATGTGGTGCTATACTTGAATCTTCTCCAACGCATACCATACCACACAGTATATCCTTCATTATTAACTCTTGTGCAGCTTCCTTAATAACTTCTGTAGTGCTGGTGGATATTATTTGGTGTATTTATTCACATTCAGTAGAACAATTGTTAATTCTCATCATCATAAAACATTATTTAAAAGAAAAATAAGAATGGGCTGCCTGCACTCAGGGGTAGTTGGCTTTATTCACAGACAGCAGCATTAAAGATGAAGTTGTCCTTTAATGCAACTTGTATAGATGCGTGCCATTCCAAATGCCAACTGAACCAAAACCAAGCTGGCTGTATATGGGACTCTATGAATATATACAATTCACAAATTCACCTTTTAAAGAGGTTGTGTAATGGCTCTTGAGCTTTTTAATGCAATTTTAACAACTTCAGCCCCGGAAGATTTTACCCCCTTTTTGACCAGAGCACTTTTTGCAATTTGGCACTGCGTCGCTTTAACTGACAATTGCAGGGTCGTGCGACGTTGTACCAAAACAAAATTGACGTCCTTTTTTTCCCACAAATAGAGCTTTCTTTTGGTGGTATTTGATCACCTTTGTTGTTTTTATTTTTTGCGCTATAAACAAAAAAAGGCCGACAATTTTGTTTCTGCTATAAAACAATTTCCCCCAAAAATATATAAAAAAAACAAATTTCTTCCTCAGTTTAGGCCGATATGTATTCTTCTACATATTTTGGATAAAAAAAATTCCAATAAGTGTATATTAATTGGTTTGCGCAAAAGTTATAGCGTCTACAAAATAGGGGATAGATTTATGGCATTCTTATTCTTAATATTGTTTTCATCTGTGATTTTTATCAGGAATGTAACATTGTGGCAGACAGATCGGACACTTTTGACAATATTTTGGGACCATTGACATTTATACAGCAATCAAAGCTAAAAAAAAGCTACTGATTACTGTATAAATGTCATTGGCAGGGAAAGGGTTAAACACTAGGGGCGATCAAGGGGTTAAGTGTGTTCCCTCAGCATGCTGTAACAGTAGGGGGGATGGGCTACCACTGACATGACAGAGATCGATGTTCCCGATGACAGGGAACAGAAGATCGTTGTCATGTTACTAAGCTGAACAGGGAAATGCTTGTTTACATAGGCAGTTCCCCGTTCTGCCTCTCCTCATCGTGATCCCGGGCCTCAGACGAACATCGAGTCTGTGGGAGCCACGGGCACACTCCCGCGGCGCATGGCGGGGTTTGCGCGCCCCTGATATCCTGATTTTGCGGACCGACGTACAGGTATGTCAATTTGCGCAGGAGTGCTTTTCTGCCAACGTATATTGTTGTGAATGGGCAAGCATTTAATGTTTTAATAAACTGAACTTTTATGTAATTCGTTTAGGGATCCATAACACTTTGTTTATAGAGCATACAGGTCTACAAATAAAGCTTAGCACTGACTTTTCACATTTTTTGTCAGGTTTTGTGTCCCTGGTGGCCACTGAATAAAAAACTAAGTTGTTTGAGTAAAAATAAAATAATAATTTATCCAGATCCTGGACATTCCAGGGATTGGGAAAGCACTCCAACAAACTACTAGCTCACATCTGCCTGTCTGCCAGATATGTTAAAGCTGGAAATATTGAAGAACTCTCCCATTTCAAAATAGAAAAATTAGGCAAAATTAGATGGATCCATAATATAAAACACTTAGGGCCACATCCTCAGAGCGAGTACGCCGGCGTATCTACTGATACGCCGGCGTACTTTCAAATTACCCGCGTCGTATCTTTAGTTTGAATCCTCAAACCAAGATACAACGGCATCTGGGTTTGATCCGACAGGCGTACGGCTTTGTACGCCTTCGGATCGTAGATGCAATACTTCGGCGCCTGCTGGGTGGAGTTCGTCGTTTTCCGCGTCGGGTATGCAAATTAGCTATTTCCGTCGATCCACGAACGTACGCGCGGCCGTCGCATTTTCTTACGTCGTCTGTAGTCGGCTTTTTCCGGCGTATAGTTAAAGCTGGTATTTTGCGGCGTATAGGTAGACTTGCCATGTTAAGTATGGCCGTCGTTCCCGCTTTTAATTTGAATTTTTTAAAAAAAAAAAATTTTTGCGTAAGTCGTCCGTGAACGGGATGGACGTAACTCACGTCTAAGTTAAAAAAATGATGTCCTAGCGACGTCATTTAGCGCAATGCACGGCGTGAAATTTCTGAACGACGCATGCGCAGTTCATTCGGCGCGGGGACGCGCATCATTTAAATGAAACCCGCCCCCTAATCGCCGGTTTGAATTCCGCCGCCAGAGATACACTACGCCACCGTAACTTACGGCGCAAAATCTTTGAAGATTGGAAATTCCGCCAGGTAAGGTACGGCGGCGTAGCGTATCTCTGATACGCTGCGCCCATCTATTTCTCTGTGGATCATAGTTTTTAAGGTTAAATATGGCCATAGTCTAACCTTATTTATGTTTTCCTATGACGGAGATGCAGTCGCTATCACTGGATACTAGAAAACATGTTCTTTTTTGGACTGACAGTGTACTGTCTTGTAAAATGTAAACATATTATAATATACTCTTTATTTATAATGAAATAACTACAAAAATTAAGATTTATGAGCTAAAATACCAATTCATGAGATTAAAAAAACTCAATGGTTAAATAAGTATTTCATGAAAATAACACTTATGTAAATTTACCATTTTGGTGAGAAAATGAATATATGAGAAAATGATAATGCTTATTGAACTTGTCCCATTGGCCCGCCAGCCTTTCCTATCAATGCTTTCTCCTGAGCAGAAAAGAGGCAAAATAAACATAAAACGAAAACATTTCATTCTGCCTACATTTACCTCTGGGTTTTTCCGAATAATTTAAAAGTAGAAACAAAACACTGAAAATAGCGAATTATAAAAGACAAACTTGCTATTGCACATTTTATGTGAAGCAGTTCCAGACATGGGACGTCTTAATGATTCAGCGCATGTAATCATAGGACACTGCTGTGTACTGTCTGGCTTCCTTTTCTTATCTTTGTTTGCAGTTAATGGATTTTTTGTTAGAAAAAATGGTAAAGCTGAAATGCAAAGGGAGTAATAATTTGCTGTGCTTATTCATGTTAGCATTTATACCTTGCTATAATAAATAGCTCCGATGTCTTACAGCTTTCCCTCACTCTTTGTTGGAAACTATCTTTGGGCTGTATTTCAGCAGAAAAATATATTAGTAAGTTCAGATAACGGTTAAAATAAATCATTTTTTATTTTGCATTTTAACACCTTCCTCCCAGAAATTCCCAAAGCAATGATTTGCAGTGCACTTGACAAGCCAGCAAATTGTGAACTCCTATAAAAGTACTGTCTCTGGATGTTAAGGAAAATCACTCTCAATGTATGGTATATCGCTGTATTTGCTGTCCACTTCTGCCCATTGCTTTACAGCTTTAGTTACAATTTCCTCTGATAAGCGTTCAGCATATTCCAAGAGCACTGGATTGGCAGGGGGGAAATCTTCCTTACTGTCCTCTTCATAGGCTTGAACCAAAGCAATATTTTCACCTGCGTGCTTGTCATTATTGTGGTTGTCCTGCAAATGGATGGTGTTCTTTACAGTGTAATCATGTTTCGACTTTATGCATCCCATAATAATAGCAACAAACTGAGCTGTAATTCCAGGAGTAGCTCTAGTAAAGTCAGTCTGCCTGGCATGCCTTATACAAAGCAGAGAGATCCCAGCAGTAGCTTATGACCATTCTTTCTCCCATCCCAAGTATGCCTAGAATAAAAGACATAACATGCATTATTACACAATTATTATTTTGAAGAGGGCTAATAGCATGTGACATGCAAACATATACTCCAGCAAATTTAATCTTATCTCCAGCCGAAAATTGAATTGAGTAGGGTTAAAACCTCTGTCAATATGTATACAGTATAACATGTTCCTAAGCACTCTCACATCACCCCCAAAGCCGCATCCACTGTGACAGCAGATAGGGATTCCTCTCCCCACAGCCACTGTCACATTTATTGGTGTGACTGTGTGGGACTCTGCCTGCACAGCTGAATCATTCGTTCACAGAGGTCTGTGAATAAATAAACAAGTCCTGTCTGTACTGCGGTAGACGGACTTGTAGTTCTTAAAGCGGAGGTTCACCCTCAAAATGAACTTTCCAGCATCCTTAAAGAAGAAGTAAACCCATCAATTTAACAGTTTGAAAAATAAGTTACATTCCTGGCATGCCGGGAATGCTAACTGTCACATTGTTTGTGCTCTCAACCAAACTGTCAAACCATCCAATGGCTGGTGTCATAACTGATCACATGTGCAGCATCATGGCAGTTGAAGATTAAACAGAGGCCAAGACGCGCCTTAGCAGCCGTCAATCAACTCCTCTTCGCCCATTCCCCGCAGGATTCCCCGCTCGGAGCCGGAAAACAAGGGCTCATATAACAATAAGTACAAGTAAAAAAAAAAAAAACATCATACTGCAGATGTTAGCAGTATGCTACAGCTAATGTCAAAAAGTGGATTTTTGGGTGAACCTCCGCTTTAATATGCTATGAGTGTGCCGATTAGCACAGTTGTAATCCAGTGACACTTCCTCCAGTTTTCTAACTGAAAATCCGTACATAGATACAGGCAGAAAGCTGGAGGCAGAGTGTGCAGGAGCCTGACATTGCATTGACAATCCACTGATCCCAGATGCAATGATTTGCAGGCTCCTGTGGAAAACAAAATGATAAATGCATTTTTTCCCTGCAAAAATCTGTGTATATATATATTTTTTTTTTATTAAAAGTTGAGCTCTTTAAGGTATATGTGAACCCTTACCTTGAAAAACAGCCCATCCAGTTTATAATAGAAATTAAAGGCAAAACATTTGATGTATTTTAAATAAAAATACATTTATCTTTTTACATAATCTTTGTTCTCAGCTGCATAAGGGGCTAAGAGAGTTGGGGGTGGAGAAACAGCTGAATACTGATCTTCCTAGTGAATGGCTGTGCAGGAGGGAGGGTCAGCACAAGCCTGACCATTGGAGGACAGGCCTAGCATGGTCAGTTTGAAATAGGAAAGCAAGGGGACTTGCAAGAATACAACATGTTTCACACAAAGGAGGCAATGCAAAAGGAGTAGGATACTTTTTAATGCAAGTACGTGTGGCCTGGATCCCAGGCTGAGACTGACATTCATTCCAATACCAGTGGGTCTGCATTGATGTTCAAAGAAAGCAATGTCACCAGCACACCAGGATCTCCAAAATTGGGTCCAAAACTTTAATCAGGGATCATATAATTACAGCAGAAAGCAAAGTTTCGGAGACATCAGGCATGTGACGTCAGGGGTCCTGCGTGGCTCCAAAACATTGCTTTCTGGTGTAATTATGTGATCGCTAATTAAAGTTTTGGACCCATTTTTGGAGATCCTGGTGTGCTGGTGACATTACTTTCTTTGACTATACACGGTTACAGCTGGTGGTCACTTCAGCACCCATTTATAAATACCGCCATTTCTACAGGGATGTGTGCATTGGGAATATGTCATTGGATGCATTGATGTTCAGCTTCATGGGATCCATCCTTTACTACAGTTGTTTGGAGCTGAGCTGCGCTCCTTCCCTGACTTGCACTCAGTGGTGGACATAGGATTGCTTTCCCTTTTAGCCTGAGCGGCACAAATTTTCTATTACTGGTACAACAGACACATATCAGGAATATGAAATGTTGGGGGTAACATATTCTTCAGGTAGCAGATGTGTAAGGATTATTTTTTGGAGAATAAGGATATTATTTAGTGTCACTTTAAGTTCAATATGAGATTTTCAGGGACCTGGGGTCTCCTTTATCAAAGAACATATTTGTCATCTTCTTTTGTAACATGCAAGCAGTCTCTGAGGCCCTGTACACACGACCGGTTCATCAGATGAGAATGGTCCGACGGACCGTTTTCATCGGTCCAGCGCTGAAGTGGCCTGATGGTCTGATGTGTGTACACACCATTAGTTCAAAAACCGATCGGGTCAGAACGCGGTGACGTAAAACACGCGACGTACTGAAAAAAACGAAGTTCAATGCTTCCAAGCATGCGTCGACTTGATTATGAGCATGCGCGGGTTTTGAACTGATGCTTTTGTGTACTAACCATCGGTTTGGCCCGATCGGTCAGAGGTCCATCGGTTCGATTTTAAAGCATGTTTTAAAATTTTGGACCGAAGGAAAACAGACCGATGGGCTATACACACGGTTGGTTTGGACCGATGAAACTGAACCTCGGTCCATTCTCATCAGTTTTGTCCGACCGTGTGTACGCGGCCTGACAGTCTTTCAGCAGTCAGTCAAAAACAGTAATTTATGACCTAGAAGCAGGCTTTTGTTATATGCAAGTAGTCTGGCAGCCTTTTCTAACATATATGCAGTCTCCATTAGTCTCTTGTAACATGTGATCAATAACAGAGGATGGCAGGTAGAATCAGCTATCCGGTTACTGAAAGAATGAGAACTTCTGGGTCAAAACAAGATATTTTCCTCAAACTGTCATGGCATTTCTTTACCGATTAGAAAAAAGTCACTACTGTTATCAAAGTCTAGTTAACCCAATCCACTCCAAGTAAGCCACACCCATATGTAAATGCAACCCACTGTGCTCATCACATGTAGGTGGGCACTCCCTCTCATTTCATTTTATGAGATCCAGGTGTCCCAATCTGACAAAGACATCACGTCATGCTACAAAAAGTAGGAGGGCAAATTGTTAGAGTCTGGCCTTATACAGTGAAAACCTACAGAGACTGATGGTGTACCTTAAAGCGGAGATTCACCCAAAAATCAACTTTCTGCCATTAGATCCAGCATACTGCTGACATCTGCAGTATGCTGTTTTTTTTTTTTTTTTAGTACTTATCGTTTTATCAGCCGTTGTTATCCGGCTCCGAGCGGGGATTTCTGCGGGGAATAGGCGTTCCTAAACCAAGCGGATTTGATTGACGGGCTGCTAAAGCGTGTCACGCCTTCCAAAAATACCCTTAGTGACACTCGGGTGTTTACAGCGCTATACGGCGCCTGCGCCTGCCGTGTAGAGCTGACTGCGCAGGCGCCGTAAACACCCGAGTGTCACTTCGGGTATTTTCGGAAGGCGTGACGCGCTTTAGCAGCCCGTCAATCAACTCCGCTTGGCTTAGGAACGCCTATACCCGGAAGGAATCCCCGCTCGGAGCCGGATAACAACGGCTGATAAAATGATAAGTACAAAAAAAAACAGCATACTGCAGATGTCAGCAGTATGCTGGATCTAATGGCAGAAGGTTGATTTTTGGGTGAACCCCCACTGTACAAGATACAGTATGTATTATTTAACACACACTAAGAATCGGTGAATCAATGAAACATATGCTCTGTAAACATATATTCCTGTGGCAGAGCTGACATACTGTGGTACTTAAGCTCTTGTTCTTGTTAATGGCCCCCCTGGATAGAAGGCCACTTCATGTGCTCTAATAGCTTGTTGATTGTTACAAGCACTGCTGTGAATTTGCAATGTTTAGACAGATTCTAAAGCTCAGCTTCAGACCAATTTAGAGGACCAGTTAAGTATTTCTTAGAAATTATTCAAAACTGTTTACAATACAGCTAATATAAGTACCCATATCTGTAAAAAAACAAAGATCGCTGCTACTCTGGACCAGCCTAGGTGAATTAAAGATAAGGAGTGGCCTCAGTTTACACACACTGGCCCGGATTCAGGTAGATTTGCCCCTTAGTTACGGAGGCGCAGGGCAGCGTTTTTGCCCTGCGCCCCCGCAAATTCCCTGCGCTACCCGCGATTCACGGAGCAGTAGCTCCGTAAATTGCGTGTGCGCTGTGTAAACTTGCCCTGCGTAAGGGCGCCTAATGTAAATGATCCCGTAGGGGGCGGGAATCATTTAAATTAGGCGCGCTCCCGCGCCGAGCGTAGAGCGCATGCTCCGTCGGGAAACTTTCCCGACGTG
The DNA here is from genome assembly GCF_905171775.1 of Rana temporaria. Lineage (NCBI taxonomy): Eukaryota > Metazoa > Chordata > Amphibia > Anura > Ranidae > Rana > Rana temporaria. The sequence goes on along the minus strand of NC_053494.1, from coordinate 108,768,817 downwards.
CATTGCGGCAAATGACGTCGCAAGGACGTCATTTGCTTCAAAGTGAACGTGAATGGCGTCCAGCGCCATTCACGAATCACTTACACGAACGACGTAGATTTCAAATTTCGCGACGCGGGAACGACGGGTATTCTTTAGCATTGGCTGCCCCTGCTATTAGGATATGCAACCTTACGCGAAACCCGACGTACGCAAACTACGTAAATTGCGTACGCAGGGCTCGCGCAATGTTGTGAATCGGTGTTAGTATGCAATTTGCATACTATACACTGAGCACAACGGGAACGCCACCTAGCGGCCATCGCTAGAATGCAGCCTAAGATATGCGTGGCATAAGAGCCTTATGCCACGCAGATTTTAGGCTGCAGTCGGCGTTACGATGTTCCTGAATCAGGAGCATTCGTAACGCCGGGGCAAGTAAGCAATTGCGCTGTGTAACCTATGGTTACACAGGCGCAATTGCTTCTTGAATCTGGGCCACTATTATTACTATACAGGATTTATGGCAGACAGTACAATTACTATACAATTTAATACAGGAGGAATCAGAGGGCACTGCTTGTTAGAGCTTACAATCTAGGATAGAGGGTCAAGTGATACGAAAGTCTAATAACTGTGTGGGGCATGAGCTGATGAAGAAAATAAAATAAAAGTTGTTAGGGGGAGGCAGTGTAGGCTTCTCCGAAGAGAAACGTTTTCAGGGATCGCCTAAAAGTAGATAGATTTAGAGATAGTCTGTCAGATTGGGGTAGGGAAATCCAGAGGATGGGAGAGGCTCGGCAGAAGTCCTGGAGATGAAATATGGGAGGAAGTGATGAGGGAGCTAGAGAGCAGGAGCTCTTGGGAGGAACGAAGAGAACAATTAGGTTGGTATTTTGAGACTAGATTAGTGATGAAGCTGGGGGCAGAGTTGTGGATGGCTTTGTAACTTATTGTTAGTATTATTTTGAATTTAATTTGTTGGGTGAGTGGCATGGCATGTGGGGATGGGTGGATGGTTGTGCCATTGATCTTGACAGAGAAGTCAGAGGAAGAGGCATGTGGGGGAGGAAATATTATGAGTTTGGTATGGACAAGTTGAGTTTGAGGAAGTGGTGTGACATCAAGATAGATACTTCTGTTAGTAAGTTAGTTAAACATGAGGAGACTGATGGAGTCAGTTGAGGGGTGGAGAGATAGATTTGGGTGTCGTCAGCATAGAAATGATATTGAAAGCCGTGTGAGTCAATCAGCTCACTCAGGGAAGAGGTCTAGATTAAAAATAAGAGAGGTCCAAGAACAGAACCTTAGGGGACCCTTACAGAGAAGAGATCCATAAAGGAATGGATGAGCAAATTTGGGGTGGAGGAACTTGACTGGCGTGCACAGAGTCCTGACCTCAACCCGATAGAACACCTTTGGAATGAATTAGTGTGGAGACTGCGAGCCTGGCCTTCTCGTCCAACATCAGTGCCTGACCTCACAAATGCGCTTCTGGAAGAATGGTCAAACATTCCCATAGACACACTCCTAAACCTTGTGGACAGCCTTCCCAGAAGAGTTGAAACTGCAAAGGGTGGGCCGACTCAATGTTGAACCCTACGGACTAACACTGGGATGCCATTAAAGTTCATGTGCGTGTAAAGGCAGGCGCCCCAATACTTTTGGTAATATAGTGTATCTCCACCAATCAACACACCCTGATGCATTTTGCTCTGCTCACTGGGGTTTAATCATAAATCTTAAAGATCAGCTTCGGGGCCAATTGAAAGGACCTGTTAAGTATTTCTTAGAAATCATTCAAAACTAATATAGGTACCCAGATATGTAAAGAGGAAAGGATCGCCACTACTTCTGATCAGCCCAGGTGAATAAAAGGTAAGAAGCGGCTTCCGTCTACATGTCTATACCAAACCACACACCCTGATGCATTTTGCCCCACCCACTGAGGCCTAGTCCTAGATCTTAAAGCTCAGCTCATTCAAAACTATTTAAAGTACAGCTAATATAAGTTCTAATTTCTGTCTTTTTTTAGCTTCCTGTAACTCTCTGCTCCACAGGACTTAGGACTCTGGGAGCGAAAGTCAGTACTCTTAACCAATCGGGTAATACATCACTGCATTTTGCTGGTAAACTCGCATTACCTTCCTGTATTGGGACCTAGCTATGCCACCTGGCAGGGCTGCCTGGATCAAAAGACTGGCTGAACAGCCAAATTCGTAACAAGCCTTTTGGTGGGAAATACAAGTATTTCATTTTTGTGTTTGGCTACTTTCCTGAAATTCAGCTATAAGATGCATGTTTTTATTTATTACCAGATGTTTACAAATGTCACACAGGTAGATACCAATAGAAAAGATAAAAATGATGCTATAAAAACCACAATGCACAAAAAGACAACTAAGATTTATTTGAAAAAGCGTAACAGCCCATAGCATGGTTTCTCAACCAGGGTTTTTCCAAAGGTTGTTAGGGGTTCCTTGATCAATGAGCAATTTCTATCTCTCAGATAAGTTCCCACTGACACCATTGATCTGTAAGGAGGTAATTCTTCCCAATGACCACAAGTGTAATGCCTTGTACACACGTCCGGACTTTCCAAGAAAAAAGTCAGACAGTCTTTTTTTTCTCAGAAAGTCCGGCCGTGTGTAGCCTTCATCTGACCTTAGATAGAGAACCTGTCCTTTCCGTCGGACTTCCGACGGACTCACAGTGGACTTTTGCATGGTCAAAAGTCCAACCGTGTGTACGAGGCATAAGGAGCGTTTTTCCCACTGACCATCATAATAATGTATCATTAGTTGTAGATATAGTACATTTTAGAAGGGACCGGAAAGTTATTTCAAGGGTTTCTCTGTAAAGAAAAGGTTGAGAAAAGCTGCCCTATAGCATATTGTGCAGTTTAAAAATTAAAAACAACATCTGAGCAACTACAGCACTGCTATTAAATGTGTTTTTAAAAACAGTTCTACAGTCATTTGGATAAATTGAGAAGAAGCATATGTGTCCTTAAAAAAACATATACTGTAGGGAAGACAAAGTTTAGAGCACCTTTGTTGTTAAAATGATTCTTGGCCAGGTCTTATCTACTTAGGGATTCAAAAATGTGGAACAGGAAATGTGAAGCTTGTGTTCTCCTACGTGGAATAAAGCTTGAAAACCTCATCCATCATTCGAGACTTAAAGTAGAAGTTCACACAAAACCTAACAAACTCTAATGCCAAGTACACACGATCGGAAATTCCAACAAGAAAACCGTGGATTTTTTTTTCGAAGGAAATTTGCCTCAAACTTGAGGTGAATACACACGGTCACACGAAATTCCGACCGTCAAGAACGCAGTGACATATAACACTACGACGAGCCGAGAAAAATTAAGTTCAATGATTCCGAGCATGCGTCAAATTGATTCCAAGCATGCGTAGGATTTGTGAGCGTCAGAATTGCAGACGATCGGAATTTCAGACAAAAACTTTTCCCGTCAGAAAATTCGAGAACCAGCTTTCAAATTTTTGCTGTCGGAAATTCTGACAGAAAAAGTCCAATGGGGCCTACACATGGTCGGAATTTCTGACCAAAAGCTCACATCGAACTTTTCTTGTCGGAATTTCCGGTTGTGTGTACGTCGCATAAATCTACTCACAGCCACATTCTGAAACTAATCTATCTAGCCCTGTAAAGAAGAAATCGCTTTGTATACATTTTCTGAAGGCAATCCGGTGTGGTCTCCAACGGCTGATGCTTTGGGCAGGAGAGAACCAACTACGGCTGTGAAATGCCAAAGTGACGTCACCCATAGAGTTACTATGGGGCTTCCATTGCCCGCTGCTTCTCCTGCACACTCCCACACACTGAAGCCGCTGCTGACAGCTCAGTTTGGGACTGGACTAGAGCGGCTCCAGAACAGGTACGTATAGCAATTATACTACTACTATTTTAAGCCAGCCATAGATGGATCAAAATTCGACTAGTTCAGCAGGGACCGGCTGAATTTTGATCCATCTATATGGGCAGGCTGGTTGTACAGAAGTCAATCTTTCAATCGACTTCTGTACAACCAGCCAGTTGAAAAAAAATTATACAATCAGTGTTGCTGGCTATAGGCGGCGGTGCTGATGAGTGTATTCGGAATACTAGAATACACTAGCCCTGCCGGAGGAATTCCCCCATCCACCTCAAATGTGCAAATGGGGGAATCAATGAATTTTCTTTCATTCAACCCGCAGATGAACAGAATAAAAAGAATCATACACAGTATGGCCTGTCTTAGAGAGCTCCACTCTCCACTCCAATGAAAGTTAGTCAATACACTTACTCTGGGATAACAGAATAGTTAGTTACACCTGTTCTTTGAACGGCTGTCAGTAGTTTTTTTTTTTTACTATGACTCTGTATCATTATAATGTACGCTTGTAAACCATTCCTTTCTGGATTGTACTTACAAAAGATTAAATAAAGTATAAAAAATGGATTCTTGGCAACCAAGCGAACAATGAGCGAGGAAGAACAAGGGTGGGACTTTAATTGAGGCATGTACCCCAGGAGATTAGCGATGATCTTTTACCTGCCATTTCCAATTGTCATCGCTAATCTCCTGGGGTGCATGCCTCAATTAAAGTCCCACTCTTGTTCTTCCTCGCTCATAGTATCGGGGATGGAAGCGCTTGGCTCTATGCCTTGCGCCTCATATAAAGTCCCACCCGTTTAGTTTTGTTTATAACCAAGCGAACAAGCTCTTGTCAGTATGTAGAGTTAAGTGATAGTCCCCGCTGCCTTCACAATTGAGTCTAGTTGGTCTACTCATTCCTCTTTTACCTTTTAGTTTTCCAGACAATATTACATTTTCCAAGGAACCTAATCCTCTCATTTAGTGTACAGTATAGGTGTATTAAATTGTGCAAGTACAACACTTGATCAGTGTTTAGTGTAAAAAAGGATACATCTTTAATGGATAAATTAGACCTAGGGTAAAATCCTGAAAACCTTACTGCTCATGAATACAGCTCTGGGGAATAGGGCATGCCCCATGCAACGTGCCAGCTTCAGACACACACCGATCTAGTGCTAGGTGTACAACATGATCACACAGATAGAGATTGGGTTTGCTAAGAAAGACCCTTGCATCTTTCATCCAGTGCTGCACTGACGTTTCTGGATGAAAGATGCAAGGGTCTGTCAGGAGTCCAGAAACTCATTGACCTTTTATACACACACACTAATTAAAAGCAAACAGATCACAGGTGAGGATGGATACCTTTAATAGCCATTCAAACCCCTTTGTGTCAACCTGTGTGCAAGTTATCAGGCCAAAATCACCAGGGTGATTTTTGATCAGGGTCATTTGGGTAGTTTCTGTTGTCATTATGATTTAAAAAGAGTAAACAAAGTTTTTGTGTTATCATTCATATTCTCTGAAAAATGCCCAAGAAATCATACATTCTGCCAGAGTATGTAAACTTAGGAGCACAACTGTAGAAGTCAGCAGCTACAAAAAGTGTAGCTGCTGACTTTTAATAATTGGACACTCACCTGTCCCATGCTCCAGTGGTGCGGGTGAACAAAGCCCCACTCCTCTTCCCCTCCTCTCCATGGCACCAACATTCTGTCTGTGGGCGCCCGGCTGTGGCTTCACAGCTGGGCACACACTAGGCATGCGCGAGCCGCACTGCGCCCTGTGATTGGCCCGGCTATCTTTTGGGAGCTGTGATGTGTCCCAGGTGATTGCATGGAGGGAGGGGGGAGAGGTGAACTTCCTTTTGACGTCATAGTGCTCCAGACGGAAGTGGGAGCTGGGTGCCCCTAAAAAAGAGGGTACTCGCTCCCCCCAAAAAAATAACATGCCAAATGTGGTATGTCAGGGGGTCACCTTCACTTAAAGTGGAAGTTCCATTTTTGGGTGGAACTCCGCTTTAAGTAAGATTTATTAATACTGAAACAAAACCCTATCCAACAACAGAAAACAGTAAACAAGGCAAACTTAAAAAAAAATTGAAAATATAGGTGAACAGTGAACTAAGTGGCAGAAAACCTAACAAACTAACTTACTATAATAACATTTATACAAAGGGGAAACGGTACAGGATGCAGGTACTGGGCAGGAGCAGGATCATGTAACAAATCAGGGTCAGGATAAATCAGACAAGCAGGCATCATATGGCTAACAGGCAAGGCAAAACACTGAAACACTGATGAAAGTCAAAGGAGGGGTTATATACCTTCCCAGCAGCCAGCCTCAGGCGGAGCCTAATTACTAGGAGCTTCAGGCTGCTGGCAGACACCCGAAATAAGGCCCTTCAGCTCTGGAAGCCACAGTGCCACTAGTAGGTGATCCAGGTCCTAACACCATGGCCTGTCGGAAGAAGTGACCAGATATGCTGGAAAGCCTTGTCTATATGCCTTTGTTCACCTCCAATAAGTCAGCACCAGAGTTATCTGCAGCAAATTCCATTATCCCTATGCAAATGATTTCACAATGTGACCATTTGTGTTAAGGAACCTGGTGTCCAGCATGAATACCCTCAGCTAACCACTAATATCTATGGTGCTCTTAAAAGCAGAACTAAACCCTCCTATCCTTTACAGCCAAGGACATGGCCATCTTAGTCTGTTTGAACTGCAGCTGCCATGGTTATGCACATGTTATCAGTTATAACACCAGCCATGTGATGACTTGATGGTTTGGCTAAGAGCACAAACAATTGTGATTTTTAGAAACCATTTATTCGATGGGTTTTGTTCTGCCATATAGCACTATTAAACCCAACAACAAAAATATTATTGCAGATTACCACTCCTCAAGTGTGGTGGCTGCATTCCTTTTTTTTTCTCCTTTATTTTTACCTGGTGATCTGGCCAGTAACACACTTCCTGTCTTAGGGTGTCCCCATTCTGGATGGGGGAGCCTCCTTCCGACAGCATATTGTCAATCTGGGGGGAGGGTAGTGTTCGATGAACTGGCAGATTTAGACTAGACTGGACTAACAAATTAATGTCGAACTCCAGCTAAGACCTTTTAAGCATTTACAGCAACAGTATTTTCCTTATTATATTATAGTATAGTTTAGTATTTTTAGGTTTTACCTAAAGTCCACAGAAAATGTGCCATTGTTTCAGCAATGCAACCATTGGATCTCTCACCGGCTGTTGACATGACATCTTCCTGGGCTTCATCTGCGTACAAGGTTTTTAGCCTGTTAATTGGCTAGTGGGTATGTTGTGACTCCTGCATGTGCACGTGGGAGTCATTCATTCATTCATTCAGGCTGCATATGACAGGTACAATAGCTGCATTTTATGGGAACAGTGGCTGCATATGATGGGTACAGAGGCAGCATTTTAATGGCACAGATGCTGCATATGATGGGCACAGTGGCTGAATTTTATGGGCACAGTGGCTGCATTTAATGGGTACAGTGGATGCATTTTATGGGCACGGTGGCTACATATGATGGGCACATAGGCTGCATTTTATGGGCACAGTGGCTGCATTTTATGGGTACAGTGGCTGCATTTTATATGCACAGTGGCTGCATTTTATGGGCACAGTGGCTGCATTTTAATGGCACAGTGGCTGCATTTTATGAGCACAGTGGCTGCATTTTATGGGCACAGTGGCTGCATTTTATGAGCACAGTGGCTGCATTTTATGAGCACAGTGGCTGCATATGATGGGTACAGTGGCTGCATTGTATGGACACAGTGGCTGCATTGTATGGTCACAGTTGCTGCAATTGATGGCACAGTGAGGCTGCAATTGATGTTTTTTTTTTTTTTACAGTATTTTTCAGTCTGTTTGCGCCCCCCCCCCCCCCCCCCAAAATTTTGAGCACCAGCCGCCAATGGTCCACGGGTGACATTTAACAGCTAAGTGAACCTTAAACACCTCTAAAATAATATAATTCTTAATTTTCAAAGAATGTGGCAGAAAAGATCAACTAAAAAGAAAAAAACTAGTAGGTAAAGTCTCCAAAACTCCAACATTTTGTTGCGGGTGTAATGTTTGAGGTCAAAGTACATCAAGCTGAGATTGCGCCAATCAACCTGCATTAGAGGTGTTGTGTTGCAATTGATATTTTTGGGTGATTTTTTAGCATAGATATTTAAGTTAAATAAAGGATCCTGCCCTTATTCCTCTACCTCTCAAATATAGTGAACAAAGCAATTGATGCAAATCACAAACAAAAGAAAACTGCAACCAAATTAGTCAGAACACAAAACTTAATAACCAGTAATTGAAATAAGGTGCGCTATCGCGTGCCAAACTCTGAATAACTTCAGATAATTGTGAAAGTTTTAAAAACAGTAAAACTAAAGCTAAAGTGTAAATCATTAATAAAATCAAACACTCTGAAAAAAGAAAAAAAAATAGTAAAAAGAAGAGTCTCTTCAAACAAAAAAGGTGTCCAAAAAAGAGGCCTTTAATAGGGGATTGGAAATAGTGGACTCCCAAAATTGTGAAATATGGATAATTCAATGATGCCAAAAGTTCATACAGCAATCCAAATACACACTCACTGCATGCATACGCCTCTTACCAGATAGTGGATCTTAGATAGTAGAGATCACATTCACTTGTTTAAATTTCAGAGCACTCAATTGCAGGGCTGGAGAAGAGGTTTTGATTTACCGGTATTAAAGATGTTGACTCCATGATAGCCAATGCTTGGATATCCAAAAACAATTATTCCCAATATATGATGAGAAGAGGAGAGCCTCGTAGTGTATTACGTTTGTAAAATCATTTATTAAAACAAGTAAACACTTACATCTAGGCAGCTTAATGTCAGCATAAACAAACACAGCGGTGGTCAGCACCAGGCTGTTTGTGCGAGATGACCTCACTAATTATGGCTCCGGCCGACACATTTCCCCATAACAGGCTTTAACTGGGAAAGGAGACTCACATGGGATGTCAGCTAACCCCACTTTCATTAATCAAAACCTTTTCCCCCAGCCCTGCCATTGAGTGCTCTGGAATTTATCTGAGATCCACAATCTCTGGTAAGAGGCATGTGCAGGCGGTGAGGGAATCTATCTGAGCACCGTGTGTATTTGGACTAATTTATGGAGTGTTTGAAGTGTCTTCACGTAGATAAAATAATATAATTAACTTATAATTAAAATCCAATAACTAAAATTTCCATAGCTGTCAGCCCATAGTGAGGGATTTTGGTATCACTGAGTCAAAAAGACCCACTGCACCAAAATAAATTGTGCAAACAATGCAGGTGTGCATATGGATCAAAACTAGGGTTGTCCCGATACCACTTTTTTAAGACCGAGTACAAGTACTGATACTTTTTTCAAGTACTCACTGATACCGATTACCGATACTTTTTTTTAATGTCACGTGACAGTGTTTTTTTTTTTACAATTTTTTTTATATATATATATTTTTTTTTACAAAGCTTTCTTCTTTTTTTTTTAAGGGGGGGGTGGATGGTGTCTGCGTGTGTTTTTTTTTATTATTTTTTACAATAATTTTATTTTATATTGCAATACTTTTTTTTTTTTTTTATTAGCCCTGTTGGGGGGCTTTGGTGAGATCTCAGGGGTCTTAACAGACCCCTGATATCTCCCCCTTGAGACAGAGAAAGGGACAGAGGATAGAGATTCCCCAGTCCCTTTCTCTGCAGCCTCAGCTCCACTGAAAATGAATGGAGAGAAGACAGTGGCTCCTCTCCATTCATAAACTGAAACATCGTAATCACAGGAGGTTCTAATGTTTCAGTTATGTGAATGGACAGAGTCAGTGATCACTGACTCTGTTCATACAGAAAAGGAAGAATGAGGACATGGAGAGGGATAGCTGAACTGAGGGGGACACAGAAGAAAACTGGAGTGGGACAGCAGCAGATTGGAGTGGGACAGCAGAAGAACGGAGTGGGACAGCAGCAGAATGGAGGAGGACAGCAGCAGAACGGAGAGGGACAGCAGCAGAATGGAGGGCAACAGCAGCAGAACGGAGGGAGACACGGAGGAACAATGGAGGGGGACAGCAGAACGGAGGGGGCATGGAGGGGGGACACGGAGGGGGACTGGAGGAGGATACGGAGACAGTCAGTGGTGATTGTGTGTGGGAGAGTTACACGCACCGATCACCGCTGTATAGATTTCACTAAAGAAGCTTGAAAGCCGTTGGGGGAGAAGCTTGTAACTCTCCCATGCACCAATCACTGCTGAGTGTCCAGGTATCGGGTGAAGCATCATAAGCATTTGCCAGAGTACAAGTACTTGGGCAAATGCTCAGTATCGGTGCCGATAACGATACTAGTATCAGTAAGAGGACAACCCTAATAAAAACATTTCCAGGCAAAAAAGCACAGAAATTAATACAAAACAAATGAAGTGCACTAATACATGACAAATTAAAAAAGACCATACCTAATGGAGATCTGTGATCAAGGCTGGAGCCACACATGCACTGTCCATTCCCAGCTGCAGATGGAAAGCAACTGAGTCAAGCCATGGGCTAATAAAGCCCAGGTGCTTGACAACCCCGTCCCTCTAGCATCACCATGGCAAAAATCAGCCAATGGGTATATGTCAGAGCATAATGTAAGGGGGGGAGGCAACAAGTGCCGCCACCCAAACAATGCGGCCGATAAAAATGACATACAGGCCAGGGATGGGACGGGGTCACCAGGCAGCCACGTCACATCCGCTGCACTAGATCCCAAGTCTCACGGCAAGCACAATGCCAAACCCCCCGCACACATGCTCTCCACATCCCCTTATGCTCTCCACTTCCACCTTGTGCTCTCCACCTCCCCCATGCTCTTGGCTGCCCACTGTGCTCTCCACATCCCCCCATGCTCTCCGCCACCCCCCTGTACTCTCCACATCCCCTGTGCTCTCCACATCCCCTTATGCTCTCCGCTGCCCCTCTGTGCTCTCCACTTCACCGTGTGCTTTCCACATCCCCCCATGATCTCCACTGCCCCCCTGTGCTCATGCTCTCCGCTGCCCCCTGTGCTCTCCTCTTTCTCCCTCTGTTTTCTGCCTCACCTGTGCTCTCGCCCCACCCCATGTTCTCAAGGTTCTTCCCTGTGCTCTTCACCCACCCCCATGCCTTTTCCTGGTCCCCCCTTGCCCCCCTCCCACACACACACCTCTGCTGGGTTTCGTCAGTGTAGAAAGTGGGGAAAGGGATGGTTAACATGTGATGGCCTGCTCAATCCAAAATGCCCGTGCCTATTTTTTCCAGTCTGGGCCTGATTCTAACCCTGCATTCACTGCAAGCTAAACATTGCCCCTTTACTTTGAACTGTGTAATACCTTTACCTCCCTATAGACATCTAACATTTGAAAGATGACTTGGGTCTTAGTTCTGATTTTGGACAGAGGTCAGGATAAATGTTAATGGTTAAGTGCAGGGCTTTTTTTCAGGGGGAACTTGGGGGAACTCAGTTCCACCACCTCTGGCTCAGACCCTTTGGTGCCTGCTCACCACAATCACTTGTAAACACAGAAGTCCGGTTTCTGTGTTTACAAGTGACAGATCTGCATATGTAACCCCCTGAACTCTGCAATCTGTATGTAATGCAATCCTGGTATTTAATGCCCCTTTAAGACCCTTCTACTGTTTGTGAAATCTGAACGGGGTCGTGGTTGAGTCCCTGCACCTTTTTTCTGAGAAAAAAAGCTCTGGTTAAGTGTTAAGGCAAAAGTTAAGGTTCAAGTGTTAGGGGTTAAGAGGTAGCACATTGAGAGATTACTGGTGAATGGAGACCTTTTAAGCATCTTTGAATGCATAGGAATTGCACATAAATCACAGATCTATTTAGAAAGGAGATCTAAGATTTATAGCGTAGTAAATCCATATCTTTCTATAACTTCCTCAAATTCATGACTATGAGAAATAATTATGCATCATTTAGGCTCAGTGGGAAAGTTTTGTTTTGACATAGAAGATATAAACTGAGATCGCTGTTTCATAAATTAGGCACTTGATGAATAATGATAGTTTAATACATTTTTATAGCACTGCAGTCATTCACACAATCTATGCGGTAGAGAACAGTTGTATATTTTTTGATCGTGAGAAAAAACCTCACTATACCACAAATAGAATATACCAACTCCAGTTGATATCAAACAAAGGGCCTTGGCACTGCAAAGCATGAGTGCCAATCACTAAAACAACATGTTTATACTCTGAGGCCCGGATTCTTGTACGAGTTGCGCCGGCGTATCTCCAGATACGCCGTCGTAACTCTGAGTCTGAGTCGTCGTATCTATGCGCCTGATTCTTAGAATCAGTTACGCATAGATTTGTATTAGATCCGACCGGCGTAAGTCTCTTACGCCGTTGTATCCTAACTGCATATTTACGCTGGCCGCTAGGGGCGTGTACGTTGATTTACGCCTAGAAATATGTAAATCAGCTAGATACGCGAATTCACGAACGTACGCCCGGCCGACGCAGTACAGATACGCCGTTTACGTTAGGCTTTTCCGGGCGTAAAGTTACCCCTGCTATATGAGGCGTACATGAGGCGTACCAATGTTAAGTATGGACGTCCATCCCACATCAAATTTAATTTTTTTTACGTCGTTTGCGTAAGTCGTTCGCGAATAGGGCTGGGCGTCATTTACATTCACGTCGAAAGCATTGGCTTCTTGCGGGTTAATTTGGAGCATGCGCACTGGGATACTTTTAGGGACGGCGCATGCACCGTTTGTAAAAAGCGTCATTTACGTGGGGTCACATAAAATTTACATAACACACGCCCACATCTACCACATTTGAATTAGGTGGGCTTACGCCGGCCTATTTACGCTACGCCGCCGCAACTTTCGTTTGAGAATATGGCACTTGCCTGTAAAAGTTGCGGAGGCGTAACGTAAATAGGATACGTTACGCCCACACAAAGATACGCCATTCTACGTTAATCCGGGCCTAAATGTGTATATGTTACGGTACAGACAGGACTAGGAACATGGAAATCTATTGGTGGCCGGTGCTCAAGTGTGCAAAAAAAAAAAAAAATACTGAAAAAAAATCCCCCATCAATTGCAGCCTCACTGTGCCCATCAAATGCAGCCACTGTGCCATCAAATGCAGCTATTGTGCCCATCAAATGCAGCCACTTGTGCCCATCATATGAAGCCACTTGTGCCCCATCAAATGCAGGCATTGTGCCCATAAAATACAGCCACTGTGTCCAGGGCCGATTCTAGGGTCACAGGCGCCTGGGTGCAGAAATATTTCTGGCGACCCCACACGGGCGTTGTCATTTTACTAACTACTAACTTTACTAACTTTAAAAATACAGGAAGAGAAGCAGAGTACTTTATTGGGACCTGGAGGGGGGCCCCTCTGATGGACACAGAGAGGGCTTCTGTTAGAGCCCCCAGACATACTACATACATGATACAGGAGATGGTCAGAGACTGCAGACATAGCACAGTAGATGGTCATAGACTGCAGACAAAGTACAGGAAGCGGTCAGAGACCGCAGACAGAGTACAAGAGACGGTCAGAGACTGTAGATATTGTCTGCGCTTTAGCTTTAAAAATAGCGCCTGAAAAAAGCATCATCTGCAATTCCAGTGTGAGAGCCGAGTGCTTTCACACAGGGGTGGTGCACTGGCAGGATGTCCAAAAAATTCCTGCAAGTAGCTTCTTTGAGGCGCATTAGGAGCGGTGTATACATCGCTCCTAAAGCGCCCCTGCCCATTGAAATGAATGGGCAGTGCCTGCAAAGCACTTCGGAACTGGCACCTTTGAACCCTTTATTTGGCCTCTAGTGGAGGTCAAATGTACCTCTAAAATTTCAGTAAAGCACTGCTAAAACTAGGAATGGGAATGGGCAGGGGCTGTGTATCCTATGCAATCTATCATGCCATAAAACATCTAGAGCAGGGGCAGCCCAGAGCACGTGCAAAGGGATGCTGGGGATGCCATCCCCCAGCACACAGAACACTGTGACTTACCTCTCTCTGTGCAGCCCAAAATAGAGATGGGAGGGGGAGGCATTCCAACTGGAGTTGGTGGAGACAGTGTGGGATCCAAAAATCCCAGTGTGAGGAATTCATTCCTGCACATCAGCACTCAGCAGCCACTGAAAACAAGAACTCTCGTGTCAGGAAGAGGAGCGGCCCCTCCCCCGAGCACTGTCAGGCTGGATGGGCTTCCCTATGCTCACACATCAGTTTTGTACGGACACACACCTATGCTCAGAACACTAGTTCTGGACGGACACAAACAAGGAGAGAAGGAGGGAGGGGAGAACTCTGGCACTTGCAATGCACCCTGCCTAGGATTGGCCCTGACTGTGTCCCATCAAATGCAGCCACTGTGCCCCCTCAAATGCAGCCAATGTGCCCCCTCAAATGCAGCCACTGTGCCCCATCATATGCAGCTACTGTGCCCCATCATATGCAGCCACTGTGCCCCATAATATGTAGCCACTGTGCCCCATCAAATGCAGACAGCGTGCCCCATCATATGTAGCCATTGTGTCCATCATATGCAGCCACTTGTGCCCCATCAATTGCAGCCATTGTGCCCATCAAACGCAGCCACTTTTGCCCCATCATATGCAGCCACGTGTTCCCATCCCATGATATGCAGCCACTTGTACCCATCATATGCAGCCATTCGTGCCCCATCATGTGCAGCCACTTGTGCCCATCAAGTTCTGCTCTCCGAGTCCACCTTTTTTTAAGCCTATTAGAGCCTATTGCTTTAATCAAGGTGCTTAAAAAAAAAAACACCTGTCATGGATAGGGGGGTGACGTAAAAGAGGGGGCGGCACCTGTGCACCCTGAATGAATGCACCGCCACTGTGGAAATAGATTGGAAATCTAGAAATTACATACTCTAGCTACTAGGATGAACTAAAAATTCAAAACAAATTATCTTAAAAAATGAATATCTATGAGATTAATTTATTCCTGGGCTACGAGCTTCAAATTTAGTCCTGCACACAGTGAGGGACAAAGAAAACAGAAGATCCTATGGACATTTTATAAATTTGTTCTTTGGACTGGAGTTTTAATTATTTTATTATTTAAAAACTTTAATACTAATTAAAATAACATTTTAACAAGAGGTACATTTTAGGACTTTCTTCTTAAAGCTGCTAGTAATGTTAAACTATTATCATCAGTAACTGAAGCCAGTTGCCAGTCTTTTTACAAAATAGATTAGTTTGTAAAAAAAAGAAATTTGTTAGTTGTTTGCAATGGACTTCATAAACGCAGGCAATTCAAACTAAACACATGGAAAAAATACATAAAAAGAAGTTACCTACTATGAAAATCCCATGTCAGAATGATCAGTAAGTCCAGGAATAAAGGAAGCTGATGTAAACCCTGTCTGTTCCTATAAAAGTAAGTTGAGGGTGGCAACGATCCCTCCTGATCCTTTCCTACTGGTCAATGAGGCACCCAATTACATGGATGGAAGACTCTAGAAATGATTTACATATATCAGTTGTTTGTATCTCTTGATCTACACTCTATTTTGACATGGTGTTTTTATTGGAAGTAACTTCTGCATATACATTCATTTTTTCCACACTGGCTTGTGACAAATATGCTTTAATGAGAATATCTGGAAGTTGCCCTGTATGGAAGCTTGAGCTGCACACAGCCTCGGATCTAGGCCTGTCTGCAGGGGGGCCCATCTCCCCAACTCCATCTGGGAGCTCAGAGGATTTTCCCTCGCAGCTGGAGCAATATGGAGGACACACACCTTAGCAGGCATACCACCCTGCATCTGCCCCCCCCCCCCCCAGCCACAGAGACAATCTCGCCCTAGAGATCCCAGGTCTAATGAAAGGGGAAAAAATAAATGTTCCTGGACTGCCGCACTCTGATAGGCGATTTATTGAAACAAAATGAACAAAGGATAAAATCCAAAGCTGTATAACATCCAAAAATTCATGCAACACTGCAATCAATGGTAGAAAGTGGACATAGGGGACAAAAAAGCTAACATGTTTCACATCATGGATAGATGCTTAGTCATGATGTGAAACATGTTAGCTTTTTTGTCCCCAGTCTGCACCTGTCAGTACTACAGGGCGGGAGCACAGCATAGGTCGCAGGGCTTGGAGCGGTACTTTTCCATTGTTTTCTAATGAAAGGGGGACAGACTGCAACATTTCTTATGCTCAGGCAGCCAGCTCCCATGTAGAGGGGTAGGCAGACAGGCTCATTTCTCCACCACAGCCCCTGGCATGGTGTGATCCGCGGGACCAACAGATGCAGCTTTGGGCGCAGGCCCAGAATGTGACCCCCCCTACATTTGCAGAATGTGCCCTCTACATCTCACCTTTCACAGCACCACCAGCAGAACCCCCCCCTGGCAGGCCTACTTCCAAGCCATACCAACTAAAGGGGACTTTAAGCTTGAGGAGGTTAAGTCCACCTGCTGTGCTGAAATTGAAATACTTCACACTAACTGTAAACATCTTTCAGAGTGGAGATGGCGGAGGAGGAAATACAAGAAACCAAGCTGGCTGTCCACCACACCCAACTACAATCTGCTGACCATCGCATGATGCTCAGAGATATGCAACGCCACGTGGAGGTCCTGGACAATAGGGGGCGCAGAAACAACATTTGTGTCAGAGGCCTGCCTAAATCGGAGGGTCCTGAAGACTTACATGACACCTTACAAACCTTATTCAACAACCTCCTGGATGAACCCCCAAATAAACCCATCGAGATGGATCTGGCACACTGTGCCCTTCGTCCTAAGGGACCTGCCTCCAGACCCCGTGATGTCATCTGCAGGGTCCAATCCTACCCCTTAAATCAGGACATCATGTGCAAAGCCTGCACTATTAAGAAGGTGGTCTTTGGCAATGCACAGATTCAGCTGTACCCGGACCTCTCTTGGATCACCTTGCAGAAACACAGACTCCTCCAATCCCTCCTCCTTTCGCTATAGGAAAACGACATAGTCTACCGTTGGGGTTTCCCCTTCAGCATTACAGCCCGCCGGCAAGGACAGTCAGCGGTGCTGCGATATCCTGCTCTCAAGTCTCTTCCCATTAGAGACTTGAGAGTGGTTACCCTTCCGATCACTAGTCCCCTTATAGGTTTACCCTACCAGAGTTCCCTTATTACCTTACTGTAGATTTTGGTTATCGAACACTGCAATCCTCTGTGTCCCCCAGGCCTGGTTCCTCCTTTTGGGCCCTGGTGGACTTATAAGTCCTGGTGGACTTATTGGAACTTACTGAACCTCGTGTGGCACAGGCTACCCAGTGCTTTTTTGCACTGTTTGTTTTTGTGTACTATGGGCTAGATTCAGATACCTTTATGCGGGTGTAGCGTATCTCCTATACGCTACGCCGCCGTAACTTTGAGAGGCGAGTATGGTATTCAGAAAGATTTTGCGGCCGAAGTTACGGCGGCGTAGCGTATCAGGCCAGCGTAAGCCCGCCTAATTCAAATGTTGAAGCTGTGGGCGTGTTTTATGTAAATTAAGTGTGACCCCACGTAAATGACGTTTCTAACGAACGGCGCATGTGCCATCCGTGAATGTATCCCAGTGCACATGCTCCAAATCACGTCACAAATAGTCAATACTTTCGATGTGAACGTAACCTAGGCCCAGCCCCATTCACCGACGACTTGCGCAAACAACGTAAAACGTGAAAAATTTTACGCAGTTCCGACGTCCATACTTAACATTGGCTGCGCCATGTTTTTGGTGGTTTATCTTTACGCCTGAAAATGCCTTACGTAAACAGCGTATCTTTACTGCAACGGGCAAGCGTACGTTCGTGAATAGGCGTATCTTGCTGATTTACATATTCTAGGTGTAAATCAGCGTACACGCCCCTAGCGGCCAGCGTAAATAGGCAGTTAAGATACGACGGCGTAGGAGACTTACGCCGGCCGTATCTTAGCAACATTTAAGCGTATCTCAGTTTGAGCATACGCTTAAAGTTGCGACTGCGCGGATTCGGGCTTACGACGGCGTATCTACTGATATGCCCGTCGTAAGTCTATATGAATCTGGCCCTTAGTGTTTAATTAACATGTCTTTCTTTTTTCTCTCTGTTTCTGCTTTCTTCCTTCTTTTCCCCACCTCCCTGGCTCGGCCTCTGCTCCTGGCAGACATACAGACTTTTCCTGGGAACTGGCAGCCCCCCCCTCCTTGGCACCAAGGCATCTCCGTGACTGGATCAGGTGAATATCTTTCAGTTTGCACATACCCATGACCATGGCTAAGATTATGTCACTTAATGTACACGGCTTAAACTCCAATAGGAAAAGGCATCTTGCACTGCGTGAGTTCAGGCATTCTGGGGCGGACATCGTCCTGCTTCAGGAAACGCTCTTTAATAAAGGAGACTCCTTTGCGTTTGCTTCCAGGTAATACCCTCAGGTTTACCAGGCATTTAATCCCCGTAAGCGCGCAGGAGTAGCCATCCTCTTCAAACGTGGCTCCCCCTTTACAGGCTCTGAGTCATTTGTTGACCCGTGGGGTCATTAAATTATCTTACGGGGTCAATGGCACACGCAGGCTATCACTTTATGCGCCCTCTACGCCCCCTAACACCCACCAAATTCACTTCCTAAATAAAGTGTTTGCACACCTATTCCAGACCCCTAATGAATATTTGATTGTTGGTGGTGATTTTAACTTGTCCCACTCAGTGGCGCTAGATCGCCATGTGCTGAACCCCATGGATCCACAAACTCGAGCCACTAGGGACTCAAAACAGTTTCGCCATATCACTAAACGTTATGAGCTATTTGACGCCTGGCGGGTCCTGGGGATAGGCAGTTTACGTTCTATTCCGCACCTCACCGCATGCATTCCTGCATTGACTACTTTTTTGTCAATAATGCCACCCCCCGCATTACCTGGAATGCCCAGTTCCTACTGATCTTCTGGTCAGACCACGCTCCTGTACTTATGTCTCTGGAAACAGGCGCCCCCAACCACAAAACATGCCACTGACAGTTAAACAACTTCCTTCTCCAACACCTCCCCTCCAAAACGGAGTTGAAATCCACATTGAAGCACTACTTCCTTGAAAATGATACCTCTGAAATCTACTCTTCCACCCTCTGGGAGGCCCACAAGGCGATTATTAGGGGAGGCTGTATAGCGATCTCCTCGGCCATGAAAAAGGATGCGAAAGCCTCTAAATTGCAAGCTGAAAGGGACCTCAGGGCCCTGGAGCTCCAACTATAAACCTTGCCGTCCCTATCCCTTTTTAAAAAAAATGTCTGCTTGAGTACGACTCTTCGAGACCTTGTAATGGGCCAAGTTGAGAAGGCACTTCTTAGACTGAAGAAAATTTACTATGACAAGGGAAACAAAGCCCACTCCCTGTTAACACGCAAACTGTCGGAATGCTCCCATATGACCACCCCCACCAAATAAAAAATAGGGTGGGCTGCCTTCTCTCCCACCCTCAAGACATAGCTCAGGCCTTTGAGGAGTTCTACACTGCTCTATAGAGCGACCCAGAGATCCCACATGAGCCCCCTCCCCCGACTTGACCAACCGCAAGTATCTGGAACGCAGTTGAATCTAGAGGTCGACCGATATGGGTTTTTCTCTGGCCGATGCCGATATTTGGAAATCGGTGCGGCCGATGGCCTGTATGTGTTGCCGATTTTTGCGGCCGATATTTTAGGCCAATTTTTTTTCCTTTATCTCAAAAAACCTAGGGTGGAGAGGTGGGGAGGAGATAATTGTTTAGTGTGGAGAGGTGGGGTGCAGCCTGTCAGTGCCCACCAGTGCAGCCTATCAGTGTCCATCAGTGCCACCTCATTGGTGTCTATCAGTGCCCACCAGTGCCACCTCATCAGTGCCCACCAGTGCAGCACATCAGTGCCACCTCATCAATGCCCACCAATGCACCAGTGCATCCCATCATTGCCCACCAGTGCATCTCACCAGCGCATATCACCAGTGCATCACATTAGTGCCAACCTGACCATTATGAATGTTCTCACCAAACATAGGGAAATGGGTCTCCCCAGAAACCTTTAGCAATGTCTGCAATCCCCAGCTTTGCAGATGGACCTCTGTCTTCCGCTCTCACTCGGCTCAAAATGGTTTCTCCTTTATACATATGGACTGTGCATTTGGGACTCATCAGTTTTTCTTTTTCAGTCTTTTTTCACATACAATTTTTTACTGTATTAGCGCTGCACTTTATTTTAATCTAGTTTCTGACTTGAAGGTGCTAGCAGCTGTAGTCTGTATTCTATATTTCTAGTGCAGCATTAGCCTTTGGGCTATAATTTCTTGCCCTTGACACTAAACAAATCTTAGAACCTACCTGGCCCTGACGTGCTGCCCCGCCTCTGCCTACAATCCCCAGAATGCAGAGCGGGCCGGTAACAGCCAATCTTGGCCACCGCTGCCGACATCCTCCACTCTGAAAAAAAAACGTCCCCTGACGGGCTGCGCGCCCTGCAGAGGTGCGCAGCACGTCAGGGGACGTTTTTTTTATAGTGGAGGATGTCGGAAGCGGCGGCCGCCGATTGGCTGTTACAGGCCCGCTGGTTGGCTGCCGACTTCCTTAAACTAAAAAAAAAAAGAAAAGTCAGCAGATAGCAGCGAGCGGGCCCCTCCTCCTCTGTGGGTGTAAACAGAGAGGAGGGCCGCCGCGCTGGGTGTACCAAGATGGCCGTGGCTCCGTAGCTAGGCCGAAGCCGCGGCCTTTCCTGATGCTGTGACACAGCATCAGGAAAGGTCGTGGCTTCGGCCTAGCTCCGGATCCGTGGCACCGCTAGCGGCCATGTTAAATATCGGCCTAATTTGGATAAAAATTGGCCGATGCCGATTTCTCCAAAACGGCCAAATATCGGCCTGCCGATATATCGGTCGACCTCTAGTGGAATCCCCAGACTTCAGGCATCTTTCCCTTAATGCATCTATCACGGTAGAGCAACTGATGGCCACCATCAAGACCCTGCCTACACATAAATTCCCCGGCCCTGACGGTCTCCCTTATGAATATTACAAATCATTTCTCCCCATTCTCCTTCCACATGTGTGTAACCTGTTCAACGCCTTTCTTCAGCTAACCCCTATTCCCTCAGATATGCAAAGGTCATTTCCCAAACCTGACAAGGATCCTTCCCTATGCGCTAGTTATAGGCCAATTGCACTCTTAAACCTGAAAATTTTCACTAAGCTCCTCTCGATGCGTCTCAACCTGATACTGCCCTCTTTGATACACAAGGACCAGGTAGGCTTCGTACCGCTCTGTCAGGCAGGGGACAACATGAGACGGGTTATTGACCTAATAGATGTGGCGAACAGGGATGGCCTGTTTGAGAACCCCCTTTGAGAGACTAGTGATGGAGGGATCCGCACGCCGAGGTTTGATTACTTATATGTACCAACTGCTAAATTCTTACTCCATTCCCACTCAGGGTAAGCATGCATACAGTATATGCTTTGCTGGGAAAAGATATTAGGAGAGGAAATCCCAGAGGCGACATGGCAGACCATCTGGTCTCAGGCGGCAAAAAGCTCTTTCTGTACACTCTACAAGGAGAACACTTTTAAAATTCTCTATTTTTGGTACCTGACACCAGATGTTCTCCACACTATCTATCCCTCCAGCTCAAATGGGTATTGGCACTGTCAGGGAACCAAGGGGACCCTATATCAAATTTTTTACTGGACTTGCCCCAAGATAGAGCCCTTTTGGATGGATACACAGCTCTTATTGTCCCGCCTTTTAGGAGTACAGGTTCCCAGGACCTCAAAATCCTTCCTCCTAGGGGTTTCACCCCTGCAGATGCCCAAACATTCCAAAAAGCTGCTTAGACATGTCCTGACGGCTACGAAATGCCTGGTTGCCCTCCATTGGAAGCGACACTCCCCGCCCTCCCTGTCAGATCTGTATGCTAGAATAAAAGACATAGAGCTGATGGAAAAAATGACAGCCAGATTACAGGACAGACTGGAAATACATGACAAGGTTAGGGCAGAGTGACACTGGCAAGGGGATCCGCCCTGAGCAGATGGTCAAGCCTCCCTATCTTTTTGCTGTGGTCTATAGAAGACCCTATTCGATAATTAGCACTTTTTATATGGCGTCAGCCACAAACCCCTACTGTCTGTTTTGTGGTTCACTGTTACTTGATACGCACTGGCACCACTGTGGTTATACTGATGTTTGTGTATTACAGTGTCGACTTCTTGTATGTTTCTCAGCTGCAATGATTAATAAAAATTGTTATTTGAAAAAAAAAGAGAATATTTGTGTAAATGTTATGTCCCACTTTAAATATGTTAAATTGTGCTGTATGGTGAGATATCAGGATAAGGGAAACCCTTGGCCTTCTGTAACTGGAAAACTGAGCATATCCAGGTCTCTTTTACCAGTTTCTGCGGTAGAAAACCCTGAAAAAAAGTTGTGAGACAACTGCAATACCACTACCAAAGATGAAATTCACACTTCATATTTATAGAATTAAGTTCCTAGTAATGCTTTGTGTAAACTATGTAACATATTGCCAAGCAGGGATGGACTGGCCATTGGGACTACAGGGAGTTTCCCGGTGGGCCGATGGCTCAATGGGATGGCATCAATGACAGCAGACCGCCGCCCCCCTCCGCTCCTCTGTCTCTCCCTTCCTGCAGCTCTCACCTCCTCTGCCTCCCCACGGCGCTCACCTGGGGGGAACAGAGAAGCAGGGGGGATGACAGAGGAGCACGGGGGAGGGGACAGACAGCTGACTCAACAGCATGGCCTGGGAGTGTCTCACTTCTGCCTAATCTTGTCCCATAAGGGGGGGCACCGAACTGATTATTTTCCCCGGGTGAAATAATGTCTAGCTTCCCCACTGGTACTGCCTATAAGAGTACCAGTACCAGCCGCTCTACTCTAATAATGTAGAACGGCTAGTGGCTAGTGAAGGGGGAGAGGGGGCTTGGGTGACCAGGGGGGGGGGTGCGGGAGTTGTCCGGCCGCCATGGGAGAGACCTGTCAAAGTGGGCCAGTCTGGATGAAGTCCAGGGCCAAATTTTTGTCCCAGTCCAGCCCTGTTGCCAAGTAACATATTAGGTTTGTCTGCATGCAGCCTGAAGCAGCACTGATTTTTCAGCTTCTATTTATGAGCATGCAATGTCCTACTGGTGTCTTGGCAATGTAGTTTTGGTTGTGAGCTCGGAAATGTATCATATAATGCGTCAGACATGGCAATGTACGGTGTTTGGGCCTATTCTAAAGATTTAAGTTCTTCCTATTTTTCATTTGAAAAAAGATTCTTAGAGGAGCCTTATTCATGTCAGGTGCATGTCCAAGACATATTAAAACTATTTATGACCTAACACTTATGTTAGAAACGATAGACATTTGCACCCTGGAAATAATGAATGGACCTGAAGACTTTCTAGAGCAGTGGTTCTCAACCTGGGGGTCTAATGATTATTTTCCAGGGGTCACAGAATCCTGGACTGTTCTTGAAGCCCACACCGCTCTCCCAGCCTTTGCCACCACTCAGCTGGGCTTTACCTTGAGCCTGTGGTCGCGCACTGGGCCTCTTCGCAGCCGCCCATTCAGTTCACAGCATGGCTGGGGGGCAGAGACTAGAGGTCAGCTAACTGGTGAGGAATGTGAAGTAGGGGGGGCTGGAGGAGACCCAATCTCGTGATTTGCGGCATAGGTGTCACTGCTACGAGATGCCATGAAGTTGGAGACACAGTAATAGTTGCCATTAAAAGTCCCCACTACAGTTTTCAGATCAGCAGATGACCTTGATCAAGAGCACCTAAGTTGGCTGATCAGAACTCCCCCCAGCACTGCCACTCATCCCCCCCTTCCCCCTCCAAGGAGTAATAGAAGGAATAAAATAGAGAATACATGGAAGGAAGAGGAAAAGAGGGGGAGGAGCAAGGAAAAAGGGAGAGAAAAAATAAGAGAAAGAACAAGAAAAAATGGCTAGAGAGGGATGGGGGAAAAAACAAGAAATTAGGATAGAGAGAGATAAAAGGGAAAGAAGGGAGAACAAAGAGAGTGGTACATCCTAAAATGTACCAAAAGGGGTTTTAATACTGTATGAGTGGAAGGTGCTGAAAACCCACGCTACGAAAATACTTTTACTGTTAGGGGACCCCACAACGTAGAACATTTTATCAAGGGGTCACGGCACTAGAAAGGTTGAGAACCACTGTTCTAGAGGATCCGCTTGACACACAGGCAACGTCCTGAGGAGTTTTACTATAACTTTGATTATAACTAGGACTTAGTCAGAGGACTAAACTTAGCGAGCATTCCTGCTTTGAAGGGAAAGATTTTCTAAGCTCAAAACTATCAGCATGCAGAGACACTGTTTAGTAAGCATAACCTGCTAGCCACCTACAGGCAAACACCACAGAAGTCAATTGTACAACCGATAATTGACAGTGTGTAAAGTCTAGTACACACTATTCGTTATTTGGAAAAATTCCCGGGGTGCGAGGGCCACATGAAATGCCCTAGCGAGCTGGATTCGGTGCATGGGCATTGTGTTTGCCACGTACTATAAGATGTCACTGTGCAGATGCCACTAAAGATTCTTGCCAGTAAACAGTGCTGCAGGATGTGGCTTTTAGGCCTCATTCCTACGGACTGTCGGGGCAGAAAACGGGCAGTTACTGCCCTTGATTGCCCACCTAAAGAAGAATATTCAGCCGCTCAGGGCTCTGCATCTCGCAGCTGCGATGCTTTACTTTGTGGCTGCAGCAACAATGAAACCCTCATTCAAGTGAATTGAGAAACCTGGCAACTGGAAGCAATGCCCATAATGCCTCCCAGCTGCCCCTGAAAATCCATCCACTGTGGATGGCTTTTCAGAAGGGCAGCAAGGGCTGCTGCCCCTGGGAACTAGGTCTTATGGAGAAGCAAGTATGAATTGGAGGTGGGTGGTTAGTTCAGGACAAGGGAGTAATGTTATAGAGGTTTTTGGTAAAAAAAACTAGTTGTTCTTTAACCACTTCAAGTTTGGACTGTTTTACCCCCTTCCAATCCAAGCCATTTTACAGTCTTTAGCCCTGTCACACTTTTAATGACGATTACTCAGGTATGAGACATTGTACCCTAATTATTTTTATATCTTTATTTTTAGACTGAGAGAGCTTTCTTTTGTTGGTTTTTAATCACCAGTAGGTTTTTTATTTTTTGCTATCTAAAAGGAAAAAAGACCAAACATTTTGGAAAAAAATATATTATTTAGTTTCTGTAATAAAAAATTTCAAACAAAAGATATAAAATCGTTCTTCATAAACTTGGGCCAAACTGGATTCTGCTACATTTTTTTGGTGGTATAGAGTCTACAAACTATACTACATATACTTGAAAATTGATCAATCCTGCCTAATCTAATTTTCTGATTATCTATCATACATTTTGAGACCCTGGATCACCAGGACAGTGGAAACACCTATACACTTACCACATTTCGGACAGTAAACACCCCAAGGTATTTTTAAGAGGCATTGTAAGTCTTTTGAAGAACTCAATTTTTGCCAAACATTTTTGGAAATACGGAAAGAAAATTATTATTATTATATTTTTTTTTTACAAGTTGTAATTTTTGAAGATTTTTTACACACAGCAAGGGGAAAATTAGAATTACAACCCCCCAAACAGATTCTGCTACTCCTCCTGATTAGGAAAATGTATTCTTACCTGAAATTTTCTTTTCCTGTAGTCCGTAGGCGGCACACAATGGGTTAAGCTTTCCATCTAACCCCTAAAGGAAGAAAACTTAAACTAGCAGTGAGACAAGTTAAATCAATTAAACAATTAATCAAGCACAGCAAGTCCACCTGTCCTGAAGCTATAAACCTCCCCCAAGAACACACACAGACGTATCTTATGCAGCAATAGAGTCATTTTAATGGGAGGGTAAACTTGTGCCACCTACGGACTACAGGAAAAGAAAATTTCAGGTAAGAATACATTTTCCTATTCCTGGGCGTCCTACGGCGGCACACAATGGGATTTGCAAAGCAGTGCAAGAAAGAAAGGGAGGGACATCAATGGTTTATGGCACCTTGAAGCACTCTCGAGCCAAAGGCCGATCCCTCGGACGAAACTACATCGATTCTGTAGTGTCTTATGAACGTGTTCGGTGAAGCCCACATAGCTGCCTTACAGATCTGGTCCATTGGAACATGATACCTCTCAGCCCAGGACGTAGCTGTAGACCTTGTGGAGTGAGCTCTTAAGAGAAGAGGGGATTCTTTGTCTTCTAGAAAATAACAGTGCTTGATGGTATCCCTTATCCATCTTGCTAGCGATGACTTACTCGCTTTTTTCCCCTTGTTTGGCCCTTGGAACTGTAGGAACAGGGCCTTGGACTGTTTGAACCCTGAGGTTCTCTGTAAGTAGGTAGAGATGGTTCTTTTTACGTCCAAGAGGTGTAGGTCATCCTCAGAATCATCTTCAAACACAGGCAACACAATTTCCTGATTGATATTCGTGGACGTGGAGACTTTGGGAAGGAAACCCGGCATAGTCCTTAGAATAACTGCATCCGATAGAAACCTGAGATAGGGTTCTTTGGATGAGAGGGCCTGAAGCTCACTTATTCTTCTGGCGGATGTAATTGCCACTAGGAAGATGCATTTGAAAGTCAGGAACCGTAAGGATGAATTCTCCAGAGGCTCGAAGGGAGGTGATGTTAGCCTTTTTAGCACTAAAGGTAAGTTTCAAGCTGGTAATGGCTTATGGAAGGATGGTCGTAATTTATTAATTGCTCTGAAAAACCTGCTGACGAGAGGTGTTTTTGAAAATATTCCGTTCAGGCAGGAATTAATGGCGGTAAACTGTACCCTCAGAGTGTTCGGCTTCAGACCCTTTTGGAAGCCCTCTTGTAAGAACTGCAAGAGAGATGCCACTTGCTCATGAGAAAATGAATTCCTGGCGCACCAGGCCGAGTAGAGGGTCCACACTCTACTGTAGACTTTTAAGGTAGCAGGCTTCCTAGAGGCTAGAAGGGTAGCAATAACCTCCTGAGATAGGCCTTGAGCCGTCAAGGCTTTGAGTTCAAATTCCATGCCGCCAGCTGGAGTTTCTCGAGGTCTGGGTGGAGCATCTCCGATTGGAGAAGAAGGTCCTTCTGGAT
Source organism: Rana temporaria (assembly GCF_905171775.1). NCBI lineage: Eukaryota > Metazoa > Chordata > Amphibia > Anura > Ranidae > Rana > Rana temporaria. The sequence goes on along the minus strand of NC_053494.1, from coordinate 108,741,778 downwards.
GCGTAACTTCCAGACCTGATTCTTTGCCATATTCAAGGCTAGTGGGAACCATGCCCTCCTGGGCCAAAATGGCAGGATTGCTATTGCTCTCACCTCCTCGTCCCGAATTTTCTGCAGCACTTTCGGGATCAGTGGAATCGGGGGAAAGATATAGACGAAAAACTTCCTCCAGCTTATCGACAGAGCGTCTATCGCTAGCGGATTCCCCTGCAGGAAACGTTGTGGGTGCACCCACCAAAGGAGATCCTGCTTCACTGACAGAGAAATGTTGATAGTCCTCTGCAAAGAGTCTGGGCTCTTGTCCCATTGGGTCAAAATGCAGTCCTGTAGCACTCTGAAATGGGCCCTGGCCCAAGGAACAGCTTCCAAGGATGATGTCATCATTCCCAGTACTCTCATTGCCTTCCTCACTGAGCAGTGATCGGTTTTCAGGAGATCTTGTACCGCCTGTTGAAGATTGGTAGCCCTCTGATCTGAAAGGAACAACTTCATTTGAAGGGTGTCTATTGTGAACCCGAGGTAGGGAATCACTGGAGTAGGGTTCAGAGAAGACTTTTTTATGTTTACTATGAAACCGTGGGCGTCCAGCATTTGTAGAGTCTTGTGAAGATGTTGTTTCAACATGGCTTCTGAGGGAGCTCTGACTAGCCAGTCGTCTAGATAGGGTGTCACACATATCCCCTGTAGCCGCAAGGCTGCAGTCAGGACCACCACCACTTTCGTAAAAACTCAAGGTGCCGAGGAAATGCCAAATGGCAGGCATGTGAACTGAAAATGGAGAATCTGGTGATTGAAGAGGAGAGCGACCCGTAGATATTTCCTGTGTGCTCTGAGAATAGGGACGTGCAGGTATGTGTCCTGAAGGTCGACTGACGCTAGGAAGTCTCCTTCTTCTATGTTCGCAATGGCAGACCGAATTGATTCCATTCTGAATTTGCGTTTGACAAAAAACTGATTTAGGTAAGACAGGTCTATTACTAGCCTCCATCCTCCTGAGGCTTTGGGTACTGGAAATATCGGGGAGTAGAGACCTTGGAATCTTTCTTGATCTGGAACTTTTTCTAGAGCGTGCTTTCTTATGAAATCTTCCACCAACTCTAGAACTACTGGGTTGGAGGGCTTGTTGAGCATGAACCTCTGGGGTGGAAAAGACCCCAGCTCTAGAGAGTACCCTCTTGAGACGATGTCCGTTACCCAGGAGTCCGACGACGTCTTTTGCCAGATCTGAGAAAAAAACCTCAGCCTGCCTCCCACTGGAGGAGAGGCGCTGATGGCGTCAGGCTTCTTTGGGCTTATTGAAAGGCTGCTTCTTGGCTGTCGCTGAATCTTGCCTTTTTTTATAGTAGGACCTTCTGCCCCGAAAGGAATAGTTCCTTTTTGGGGAGTATCTGGATCTCCCGTAGAACGGCTTACTCAACCTTTTCTTCTCTAAGGGAAAAGCAGCATCTTTCTCCTCATTGTAAGATTTGAGAATATCTTTCAGATGAGGGCCAAACATGGATGAAGGATGGAAGGGCATGTTAACAAAACTGAACTTTGATGATATGTCACCTGACCATTGCCTCATCCAAAGCGCCCTCCTGGTCGCATTGGATAAGGCGAGGGATCTGGACGAAAATTTTAGAACATCCACAGGAGCATCACATAAAAACTTTGCGGCCGACTTCATCATGTCAACTCCTTTCAACAAAGAGTCTCTAGACAAGCCAAGCTATCTGCCTTGCACTCTAAAGGGTCGGACAATCTGGAGGATTCTTCTGAGGGAAACAGAGACTTTTTAACCATCCGGGCAGCCGCCAGATCCAGCTTAGGTGGATTTTCCCACCCAGATGAAAATTTGGAGTCCAGCCTATAAGAGGATTTAAAGTGGGCCCCCGCATCAGATTTTCTGTCAGGATTGGCCCAGTCCTTTTTGAACCAGTCACTCAGAATGGGATGAGAAGGGAATCTCATATCTGGGATCTGAGGAAAATAATATAGCTGATCCTTCTTTAGTCTAGCTTTGGAAGATTCTATAGTGTCCTTTACCGCAGACAGTAACTTGGGAATCTTATCTTTGGGTAACAAGTACAAGTCGTCATCCAAATCATCAAAAACTATTTCCGGATTGGATGAGGAGGCACTACGTTCCCCAGATGAGGAGTTAGATGCAGCAGGGGATATATCTCTGGTACTTCTTTTTCTCTTTTTGGGCACCAGAGAGTCTTTAATCTCTTTGAATGTGTTACACATTTCTCCCTTAAACCATGACAGGAAAGAACTAGTATTATCAGATTGATTCAAACAAGATGCGCAGATGTCACTTGTATATGATTCTGGCAGTGGCTGTTCACATTTGTGTGCTTGGACTTTCTCTTGACCTTTCCAGACGCCATCTGGGAAAAACAACAGAGAAAGGCCCCCCCACTTAAATAATATGCTGCTGCAGATTTTAAGTATAAAATAAGTATAAAATAAGGACCATGCCTCCTACCTCTGACCGGCCAAGGGATCTGCTGCCTAGGCTGAGTGCAGCCATTTGCAGATCCCGCCGGTCAGAAATAAGCCAGGGACCCGGACCGGAAGTGACGCGGCAGAGCACTGGGATCTCCGGACCCCTGCCGCCTATACTGTACACCATATTAATGCGAGCCGCCGGTCAGCAATCGCTACCAAAAACGAGTACTTAATTCGCCATCGGCGCTTACCGTTTCCTCCGGTCCTAGACGCGAATTCCGGAACTCCCGGAAGTGCGTCATAGGTCTGCGCGGTCCTCTCCGGCGACTTCCGGCCTATGGAGCGCAAACATCCCCGGTATCCATTCAACCGCTGAACAGGGAATACATGGCGGCCACCTCAGGAAAAAACGTCCTCTATTGCCGGACCAGGGGATGTCGGGGTGCAGGCTGAGGGACCGAGGTAAGCACCCGGTATATGGCCGCCCCTAAGCTCAGGAACCCAGAAGCACCGGGTGTGAGCACTTGCCTCACGTCTTCTTCATCTGTGGTAAGAAGAAAGAAAAAAATACATCTGTGTGTGTTCTTGGGGGAGGTTTATAGCTTCAGGACAGGTGGACTTGCTGTGCTTGATTAATTGTTTAATTGATTTAACTTGTCTCACTGCTAGTTTAAGTTTTCTTCCTTTAGGGGTTAGATGGAAAGCTTAACCCATTGTGTGCCGCCGTAGGACGCCCAGGAATATGAAAATACCACATGTGAGACTTTGTCACTATTTGAACTGATTGGGCCGGATTCAGGTAGGAGATACGACGGCGTATCTCCAGATACGCCGTCGTATCTCTGAGTAGCGGCGTCGTATCTATGCGCCTGATTCATAGAATCATTTTCGCATAGATTTCCCTAAGATCAGACTGGCGTAAGTGTCTTACACCGTCGTATATTAGGCTGCATATTTACGCTGGCCGCTAGGTGGCGCTTTCGTCGATTTACGCAAGGAATATGCTAATTAGGTAGATACGCCGATTCACAAACGTACGTACGCCCGGCGCTATTTTGTTACGTCGTTTACGTTAGGCTTTTTCGGCGTAAGGTTGCTCCTGCTATTATGAGGCGTACGCAATGTTAAGTATGGACATCGTAATTTGATAAGAGAGGGACCTATTTTAATGTGCATACAACGCGTGGTGACACCGCGAATGCACTAGTGAGTAATGTGCCAACGCCCCGAAATAATGATATTTGAAGAAAGGACTAATAAATTGGGCTTTAAGGGCACACAATACCAAAAGATGTAGAAAACTAGAGATTTATTTAGTATGAAATATCATAAAAGTGGAATGACATAAAATCAAACGAGAATAGGTCAGCAACTAATACCACAGCTGTGATTACAACACTATACAATCATATCATATATAGGCTTCATTTAGAAAGCACGGTTACAGGTACAATGTTGAGTTGCATATCCAGTGTAGTATTCCAAGATTTGGTGAAGAGCTTGCTCTACATGTTACGCGCGTTAGCGCTTCCTCAGGAGCATAAGATATTGCATCTAAAAAATAGGTCGCATTGGGGGTAACCAAGCGATAATAGCGTGTTAGCCCCACAGTGGCTGGGCGGACAAGCTATATCAAGCCAGCCAAACGTGGGGAGATAATCAAAAACACTGATTTGTAAGCATACAAGTGTTCGGACAGTCAAGTGCTGGTAGGCACTAGAAATTCGGATCCAGGGATCGCTAGCATGCGGTTATTTCAAAATTTCACAGAGCTGGGCTGAACAGGATATATATTAACATATCATAGGGCAATCCAAAAAATCCTGGGTATATAAACCCAGAGGTATTGTATAGGATTCCCAGAGCTAGTTCCTGCAGCCTGATCAGCAAGGTGAAAATCGCATGTGTCCCCAGGAAAGCGATGACGCCGATACATCTTCACCAAATCTTGGAATACTACACTGGATATGCAACTCAACATTGTACCTGTAACCGTGCTTTCTAAATGAAGCCTATATATGATATGATTGTATAGTGTTGTAATCACAGCTGTGGTATTAGTTGCTGACCTATTCTCGTTTGATTTTATATCATTCCACTTTTATGATATTTCATACTAAATAAATCTCTAGTTTTCTACATCTTTTGGTATTGTGTGCCCTTAAAGCCCAATTTATTAGTCCTTTCTTCAAATATAAGTATGGACATCGTTCCCGCGTCAAATTTTGAAATTATTACGTCGTTTGCGTAAGTTGTTCGCGAATAGGGCTGTACGTAAGTTACGTTCATGTCTAAAGCATTGACGATTTGCGGCGGAATTTCGAGCATGCGCACTGGGATTCTTTTTGCGCCGTTCGTAAAAAACGTCATATACGTGGGGTCACACTAAATTTGAGTAAAACACGCCCACATCATCCAAATTTGAATTAGGCAGGCTTACGCCGGAGCACATACGTTACGCTGCCGTAACTTAGGGCGCAAGTTCTTTCTGAATACGGAACTTGCGCCCTAATTTACGGCGGCATAACGTATCAGAGATACGTTACGCCCGCACAACATTACGCAGGGCTACCTGAATCTAGCCCATTATATACTAGACATTGGCCTGGATTCATGTAACACTTACGCCGGCGTATCTACAGATACGCCGCGTAAGTGTAAATGTGCGCCGTCGTATCTATGCGCCGTGCCCATAGAACTAGATACGCCTGAAAATAGGCTTCCTCCGACCGACGTAACTTTCCTACGCCGACGTATCTTGGGCGCATATTTACGCTGGCCGCCTCATAGCAAATATGCAAATGAGGGAGATACGCCGATTCACGAACGTACTTGCGCCCGTCGCAGAAATATATGCCGTTTACGTAAGGCGTACGTCCGGCGTAAAGTCATTCCACCTAAAGGAGGCTCATTCCATGCAAAGCCGAAGCGCTTCACTATCTGGTTCCCTCACCGAGGATGCCGGGGGGGGGCAGCAGAGTGATGAGCGATCGCTCGTCCTCTGCTGCGGACGGCGCTGGACTCCAGGACAGGTAAGTGTGCTGATATTAAAGGTCAGCAGCTGCAGTATTTGTAGCTGCTGGCTATTAATATTTTTTTTTCAGCGGACATCCGCTTTAAGTATCATTTCATGAGATTTATGAGGGCGTGTCTAGGGGCGGGATTAGGGGGCAGGACATGGTAGGGGTTGGGCGGGGCAACTGGTGGCAAGTACGCCTGGCTAGTAGCTCAGGACTTGAAATTTTGAGCCCTGCTGTACATCACACTAGTCAACCAATTTAATCAAATCCAATGTATTTTTATGGTCACCTCTGTACGAGTGATCAGGGAAAATAGTTTAGAATAGCATCACCTATAGCAGTATCTGTTCCTATAAATCAAGCAAGCCAGCCTACTGGTCTGTGGCTGCCCCCAGGAATGCCATGTTTACAGGCCAGGAAGTACAAGAGGCTGAAGGAAGGAAGAAAAAACAGTATTGCTGGGGTTGTAGGAGTGCAGTTAATGGCTGGAATTGGAGACATGATCATCAAACAGGCAAAGGATCGGTCCAGGCAGCAGGCAATAACATAGTAAAAAAACAGGCCAAGGTCAGTACAGGCGGCAGATAGAGGCAACACTGCACTGAGTGAGTGAGAAACTTATATAGCGCAACACATGCAAACTGAATCGCCTCTGGGTGCTTGGCATCCAATCCCTGGGCCCTCAGAAGAGATGGGTTTTGATCTTTCTCCTGAAGGCCAAGTGGTTTACCAGCATCCGGTTGGTAGAGCGTTCCATAATCTGGGTCCTTGGACCGCAAATCTTCGTTCTCCTTTGGACTTGTATCTGGTTTTGGTATCTGGAGTAGATTTTGATTGGTGGATCGCAGAACGTGATTGGTGTTGTGAGCTTTTAGGTTTTTTTTTTTTAGAATTGATTTGATTATACCTTGTTTCAGCAAGGATGTCACCATGCCCTCCTTGAATGACTGGTTTATGAGCTGCATGATAGCTGGTGCCAAAATATCGGCACATTCTTTCAGCAGTTTAGTGGGGATGATATTGTTAGGCGCTGGCTATTTCGCAGAGTCCCGATGATATTTTTAGTGGCCTCGATAGAGATGGGTTTTAGGGTGAATTTAGATGATTGCGGCGGAGTTATGTGGGTATTAGGTTTGTGATTTAGGGTGGGGGGTAGATGGAGGTTCTATTTTGCTGAATATTTTCACAGATTTTTTAAATTTTATTAATGAAATGATCCGATAATTCGTTGCAAAATTCTTGTGAGTCAGAATTAGGGGCTTCTAGACAGACTGGGTTCATGGTCTGGGTGACTAGATTGAAGAGATCACGGGGGCGGTTTAGGGCATTAGTGGTAATATTGGAAAAATTATTTTTTTTGGCCATGAAGATTTCTTTATGGTATTTTTTGGCTATTGTCTTATAAATGGTGTGGTTTTCCTCTGAAGAGCTTATTTTCCAAGCTGCTTTCGCTCTTCTGCGCTCTTGCTTTAGCAACGACAGCTGGTCGTTAAACAAGCTGGAGTTGTTTTTCCAGATGCACGTTGTGCGTTTTGGCGCTACTAGGTCGGCTGACTGTAGTAGAGCCTTGTTTATGGCATCAAGAGTTTCTGTGGCTGTTTGGTGTAGTTGGATTGTTTTTATTTTGTTCCCTAATGTAGTTTTGAAGAGTTCTGAATAGAGCTTCTTCTGAGATCTACAGGGAGTGCAGAATTATTAGGCAAGTTGTATTTTTGAGGATTAATTTTATTATTGAACAACAACCATGTTCTTAATGAACCCAAAAAACTCATTAATATCAAAGCTGAATATTTTTGGAAGTAGTTTTTAGTTTGTTTTTAGTTTTAGCTATTTTAGGGGGATATCTGTGTGTGCAGGTGACTATTACTGTGCATAATTATTAGGCAACTTAACAAAAAAAAATTATATACCCATTTCAATTATTTATTTTTACCAGTGAAACCAATATAACATCTCAACATTCACAAATATACATTTCTGACATTCAAAAACAAAACAAAAACAAATCAGTGACCAATATAGCCACCTTTCTTTGCAAGGACACTCAAAAGCCTGCCATCCATGGATTCTGTCAGTGTTTTGATCTGTTCACCATCAACATTGCGTGCAGCAGCAACCACAGCCTCCCAGACACTGTTCAGAGAGGTGTACTGTTTTCCCTCCTTGTAAATCTCACATTTGATGATGGACCACAGGTTCTCAATGGGGTTCAGATCAAGTGAACAAGGAGGCCATGTCATTCGTTTTTCTTCTTTTATACCCTTTCTTGCCAGCCACGCTGTGGAGTACTTGGACGCGTGTGATGGAGCATTGTCCTGCATGAAAATCATGTTTTTCTTGAAGGATGCAGACTTCTTCCTGTACCACTGCTTGAAGAAGGTGTCTTCCAGAAACTGGCAGTAGGACTGGGAGTTGAGCTTGACTCCATCCTCAACCCGAAAAGGCCCCACAAGCTCATCTTTGATGATACCAGCCCAAACCAGTACTCCACCTCCACCTTGCTGGCGTCTGAGTCGGACTGGAGCTCTCTGCCCTTTACCAATCCAGCCACGGGCCCATCCATCTGGCCCATCAAGACTCACTCTCATTTCATCAGTCCATAAAACCTTAGAAAAATCAGTCTTGAGATATTTCTTGGCCCAGTCTTGACGTTTCAGCTTGTGTGTCTTGTTCAGTGGTGGTCGTCTTTCAGCCTTTCTTACCTTGGCCATGTCTCTGAGTATTGCACACCTTGTGCTTTTGGGCACTCCAGTGATGTTGCAGCTCTGAAATATGGCCAAACTGGTGGCAAGTGGCATCTTGCCAGCTGCACGCTTAACTTTTCTCAGTTCATGGGCAGTTATTTTGCGCCTTGGTTTTTCCACACGCTTCTTGCGACCCTGTTGACTATTTTGAATGAAACGCTTGATTGTTCGATGATCACGCTTCAGAAGCTTTGCAATTTTAAGAGTGCTGCATCCCTCTGCAAGATATCTCACTATTTTTGACTTTTCTGAGCCTGTCAAGTCCTTCTTTTGACCCATTTTGCCAAAGGAAAGGAAGTTGACTAATAATTATGCACACCTGATATAGGGTGTTGATGTCATTAGATCACACCCCTTCTTATTACAGAGATGCACATCACCTAATATGCTTAATTGGTAGTAGGCTTTCGAGCCTATACAGCTTGGAGTAAGACAACATGCATAAAGAGGATGATGTGGTCAAAATACTCATTTGCCTAATAATTCTGCACTCCCTGTAGTCCAGTGTGTTGTCACCGTTTTTACCGTTTTTTTGGAGGGGGCATTTATAGTAATTGTGAATTTGATGGCATGGTGATCTGTCCATGGTTGCGGCTCATTTTTCAGAATATTGATTTCCAAATCTTGTCTGAAAATGAGATCAAGCGTGTGACCTGAAGCATGTGTGGGCCCATATACTAGTTGCTGCAGACCTAATCCTTCCAAATGGTCAATGCAGGCCTCGGCGATGGGGTCCTGTGAGGAGTTGGCCCAGAGGTTAAAATCCCCGAGCAGCAGAAGGTGTTTGGTGTTTAGGGTATAGGTAGAGATGAACTCTGTCAATGACATGAGCAGGTGCGTTTTTGGACCCGGTGGTCTATAGCACAGTAGTATGTGCACGGTGTCCTGGGGATTTGTTTGTAGTTGCAGAGTGAGGGTTTCCATAAATGGAAGTGCGTTTTGCCGGTCTGGTTTGGTGATCGAGAGGTGAGTCTTGTGGATCACCGCCAGACCTCCTCCCCTTTGCCCCACTCTGTTTTCTGTTAGAATATGATAATTATCTGGCACCAGTTCTCCTAGAATGGTGTTACAGTCGCCTGTGAGCCAGCTTTCTGTGATAAAGAGGCAATCTACATCGTTTTGTAGGATGAAATCATGGATTTCTTGTCAGTGTTTTATTGCTGATCTTGTATTGACCAAAGCGTATGATATGTGCTTAGGTTGGGGTAAGTGTGGATAATTTTTGACTGTCGATCGTCGATTGATTCTTAACAGTTGCTCATTCCTTAGAGCTTTTTTGGTGACGGCTGGTAATATTGAGGCAAATGGCTTTAGACCCCAAATGATTTGTGCAGAGTATCTCAAATTAGACATAATCGCAAAAAAAAACGCCGGGGAAGATGCTATTGATCAGGGAGGTATTCAATGAATGATGGGGAAGGGAGATTTTCAAGTGGGTTCCACTCATCAAACCTTCCCTTCCCGTTTGATCTAGAGGAAGGCAAAAAAAAACCTTAGCTGTGCTGTGCCAATTGCAGTGGCAGGGGAAAAATTCCTTCCTGATCCCTCTAGGTCAATTCCCAGCTTTTGGGCTGGGGAAGAGGAGTGGGGGTACGTCCTAGAGATCTCTCAGTTGCTGGGGTGTAGCAAGATGGCTGCCGACCGGGCCTAGGCCCGAGCCGGGGGCTGTGCAGCTGAGTGAGGCCCGGTTATATGAGGGAGGAGGTTCTGGGGCGCTGGGGGGAGACGGTGGAGATACTCCTGGGGCAAAAAAGGGGGGTTGAATGATGTTGAGTGGGGTTTGACTGGTGCGAGAGCGGCGCGCCGCTAGGCCGCGGGTGAAGCCGCGGACTTTCCTTAATGCGGTCGCCGCAATCTTGCCACGGAAATTTGTGCGGGCCGAGGTGGGATTTGAGGATGGTGGGAGCAGTGGTGGAGAGGTGGCCGGGGGATGTAGCAATCGTGGCTGGGGGGTGTGAGAGGATGTTGGGCCAGAGCCGCGGCTTATCCTGAAAAGGACGGCCTCACACTTGCCCAGGGAGGGTGGATAGGGGGTGGATAAGCCTGAGTAATAAGGCTTTACCTTGCGGATGCTTCCAGGGAGGAAGAGGGAGGCCAAAGGGGGAGGAAGATCGGTTGTCCTGGATCCTGGCTGGGGTGAAACCCTGCCTATCTGGTGCTCGAGCCACACGTCCTACTCCTAGGAGCGAGCGCCGTTACTGGCAAGCACCAGTTCTCGCCCTGGGAGGGAGAGCAGACTCAGGATACAGTCTCTCCGTGATCAGCTCCGTCAAAAGCAGCATGGAGGTCTTCTAGGCTTTGCTGAGATGGTATGGTGGGGATCAGAAACTTATATTTGAAAAATTATCAATCTTTCCTCATCTTAGTTCTTGAGACCCTAAAATATAAAAAAAGTAGAAATACCCCCCAAATAACCCACTTTTGGAAAGTAGACAGTCCAAGGTGTTTAGTAAGAGGCATGGTGGGGGTTTTATTTGTGTAGTTGTAATTTTTTGTCACACTTTCTTGGAAAATGAAGAAACTAAATAAAATTTGTTATGCCCTGTACACACGATCACTTTTTGTGATGAAATAAAATGACATTTTTAAAAAATGTCATTTAAAATGATCGTGTGTGGGCAAAATGTCATTTTATGTCTTCTGAAAAATGACCAAAAAAAAATTCGAACATGCTTGAATTTCTTATGTCATTTTTTAAAATGTCATTTTTTGTGTCATAAAAAATGATCGTGTGTGCGCAAAAATTACGTTTTAAACCCGCAGTAAGCACATTCATCACGCTGTAACAGACAGGAAAGCACGAATCGTCTTTTACTAACAAGTAACCAGCTAAAAGCAGCCTCAAGGCGAATAGAAATTCCCCTTTAGAGTGCCGTCACTTTGTTCATCATTTTTCAAAAACGATGGTGTGTAGGCAACATCATTTTTAATGATGAAGTTGGAAAAATGTCATTTTTTTTCATGATAAAAAATGACATTTTTTTTCATCACAAAAAGTGATCGTGTGTACAGGGCATTACAAGTTATTTCTCACACACTACAGACCATACACAAAGCGCAGCTCGGCTTGATAAATGGTTTTAATTTTTTTTTACAATAAAATATGTGAAAAGTGTGGCGTGCATTTTTATTCAGCTTAGTCAATACTTTGTAGAACCACCTTTTGCTGTAATTAAGTCTTTTTGGGTATGTCTTTACCAGCTTTGCACACCTAGAGAGTGAAATTTTTGCCCATTCTTCTTTGCAAAATAGCTCAAGCTCTGTCAGATTTAATAAAGAGTGTCTGTGAACAGCCATTTTCAAGTCTTACCACAGATTCTCAATTGGATTTAGGTGTGGACTTTGACTGGGCCATTCTAACACATGAATATTCTTTGATCTAAACCATTCCATTGTAGCTTTGGCTGTATGTTCAGGCTCATTGTCCTGCTGGAAGGTAAACCATCGCCCCAGTCTTTTGCAGACTTCAACAGGTTTTCTTCTAAGATTGCCCTGTATTTGGCTCCATCCATCTTTCCATCAACTTTGACCAGCTTCTCTGTCCCTGCTGAAGAAAAGCATCCCCACAACATGATGCTGCCACCACCATGTTTCACGGTGAGGATGGTGTGTTCAGGGTGATGTGCAGTGTTAGTTTTCCCCCACACACAGTGTTTTGCTTTTAGGCCAAAAAGTTAAATTTTGGTCTCATCTGACCAAAGCAACATTCTTTCACATGTTTGCTATCCCCCACATGGCTTCTCACAAACTGCAAATGGGAGTGCTTATGGCTTTCTTTCAACAATGGCTTTCTTTGGCTTTCTTCTTGCCACTCTTCCATAAAGGCCAGATATGTGGAGTGCACAACTAATAGTTGTCCTGTGGACGCATTATCCCACCTGGGCTGTTGGTGTTTGGAGCTCCTCTTTACCATGGGCCTCTTTGCTGCTTCTCTGGTTAATGTTCTCCTTGCCTGGCCTATCAGTTTAGGTCAGGGGTGTCCAAACTTTTTTCAAAGAGGGCCAGATTTGATGAAGTGAACATGTGTGGAGGCAGACCATTTTGCCTGACATTCTTTGAACCATTAAAATGCAGTCTGCCCAACAAGAATTCTCCTGCCTTTGTGGCTGTGTGTGGTAAAGAGATGAGCTGAGGCGTGTTATTTGGATATACCATATTTATCAGCGTATAACACGCACCTTCACTTTAATAGGGACGTTTCAGGGGAAAAAAAAGTATGTTTTAAATAATCTGTAAAGCAAAATAGGGGTCAGTGCCCATCAATGCAGCCTAATCAGTGCCCATCTGCACATCACCATTGCCAGGAATGCAGCCTCACCATTGACATCAGTGCAGCCTGATTGATGCCCATCTGCAGAATTGGAGGGGGACATGCAGGGTGGCGGGTGACGACAGCCGACAGATTATATATAGGAAAATCTCCTGTTTACATGCGGCCTCTTTAATACAAAGTCCCGCCTCCTATGATAGACAGAACAGTCATCCAATAGCAGCCCAGGAGACAGGACTTCCAATTACAGATGCTGCAGAGTAAACAGGAGATTCTGCTGTATGTAATCTGATGGCGCACATCCCGCCCCCTTCCTGTCCCCTCCAAGGCAGCACTGATAAATACAGCATATATCTTTTGTGGCCCTGGGGGCCACAAAAGATATGTATATGCAAACTACCAGAGGGGCCACATTAAACCGGAACGCAGGCCGCAATTGGCCCACGGGCTGGACTTTGGACATGCCTGGTTTAGGTGGTCAGCCATGCCTTGGTAGGTTTGCAGTTGTGCCATACTCTTTCCATTTTCGGATGATGGATTGAACAGTGCTCCATGAGATGTTCAAAGCTTGGGATATTTTTTATAACCTAACCCTGCTTTAAATTTCTCCACAACTTTATCCCTGACCTGTCTGGTGTTTTCCTTGGCCTTCATGATGCTGTTTGTTCACTAACAAACCTCTGAGGGCTTCACAGAACAGCTGTGTTTATACTAAAATTAAATTACACACACGTGGACTCTATTTACTAATCAGGTGACTTCTGAAGGCAATTGGTTCCATTAGATTTTTGTTTGGGGTATCAGAGTAAAGGGGGTTGAATACAAATACACGCCACACTTTTCAGATATTTTATTTGTAAAAAAAATATTTTTTTAAAACCATTTATGATTTTCCTTCCACTTCACAATTATGTGCCACTTTTTGTTGGTCTATAACATAAAATCTCAACAGTGGCGGCCCAGAAATAGGGGGCGCTGCCCCCCCAAAGCTACTCATCATTTAAAAAAAATGACGTGCTGCAATCACTAAAAATATAAAGTAAAATAAATAATGGCCCTTTAAGAGCGTGTGGGGTACTGGATGCACAGGTGCTATGGGAAGCATGACATGTTTGCAATCACGTCCCACGGACACCTGGTGTAAAGGGGGACTCTGATGGGGACACCTGGTGTAAAGGGGGACTCTAATGGGGACACCTGATGTAAAAGGGGACTCTGATGGGGACACCTAATGTATAGGGGGACCCTGATGGGGACACGTGATGTATAGGGGGACTCTGATAGGGGCAGCTGATGTATTGGAGGCCTCTGATGGGGACACCTGACCTGATGTAATAGGGATGCTGATGGGGACACCTGTTGTAAAGGGGGCTCTGATTGGGACACCTGGTGTAAAGGGGGCATCTGCTGTAAAGGGGGACTCTAATTGGAACAACTGATGTAAAAGGGGACTCTGATGAGGACACCTTGGGCCAGATTCATGAACAATGGTGCAGATTTGCACCGGCGTGGTGCATCATTTTTAGACTACACCGGTCTAAAGGAGAGGCAGTTAGGTGATTCAAGAAACTTTTTTTGTCTACGATGGACCAGCGGGGCGGATTTTAGACGGCGTAAGGCCAACTGGGAGTCACCCTATGCTAATGAAGTGCCGACCGTGGCGCAGGGGTCACGCCAGGGCGCATCTTAGACCGCACATGCTCAGTGACATCCAGGGGTAAATGCCCCAATCTGCACATGCTCAGAACTGCGCCCCGGCGTGATCCCTGAGCTACGCCGACCCACTACCAAAGCCCAGTCCATGAATCAGCCCAGACTTCCGCCCTGCAGGTGCAAATGTACTGAAGCTTTTTTTTTTCTAAGCTAGGTCGTTTGCATTGTGGTGGGGCAGTTATGGCTGATGAGGAATCCTCAGGTGGGCGGATGACCAATTTCAGCCCAGAGGAGAGGGCTGTAATTATTGAGGGCCTCTCCCAACATGGGGACCGCCTCTATGTGTTGTCCAGCAAGTGTTGTTGCTCAGTTCGTTTGTAACGCTGCTGCTTTAGCTGCTCTCCAGCTGACCTATGCAAGTTTGGTGCAAAGTTACCCCTGCTTTTATGAGGTGTAACTTTGCACCGGAAATTTCAGCTCCGCTCACCGGGAGTAGCCTGCGCCGGTCAAGCTTAAGTTGATGAATCGGCCCAAAAACCTCATTTGCATATTTAAAACACAAAAACCATGGCCGCGCCAGATCCGACCAGCGTAAATCTGCGCCAACGCCGCGCCGGCGTGGAAAGGTTACACCGAGGCGATGAAGTCTATTTGGAGGCGTAATCTGGTTCTCTGGGTAAGGCGCAGCGATCCGCCGGCGCAAATCTGCACTTACGCCGTGCATCTACCAAAAAAACGGTGTAAGTGCTACATGAATCTGCCCCCTTATGTTAAAGCGGGAGTTCACCCATTTATAAAAAAAAAAAATTTCTCCCCTTAGATTCCTGCTCGTTCGGTCTAGGGGAATCGGCTATTTGTATTAAAATATGAGCTGTACTTACCCGTTTTCGAGCTGCATCTTCTTCCGTCGCTTCCGGGTATGGGTCTTCGGGAGCGGGCGTTCCTTCTTGATTGACAGTCTTCCGAGAGGCTTCCGACGGTCGCATCCATCGCGTCACTCGTAGCCGAAAGAAGCCGAACGTCGGTGTGGCTCTATACTGCGCCTGCGCACCGACGTTCGGCTTCTTTCGGAAAATCGTGACGCGATGGATGCGACCGTCGGAAGCCTCTCGGAAGACTGTCAGTCAAGAAGGAACGCCCATTCCCGCAGCCCATACCCGGAAGCGACGGAGAGGATGCATCTTGTAAACGGGTAAGTACTGCACATATTTTAAAACAAATAGCCGATTCCCCTAGAGAAAACGAGCAGGAATCTAAGGGGAAAAAGTGCCCTCTAAGGGTGAACCCCCGCTTTAAGTGTTTTTTTTCTTTTACTTAAAATGTGGATGTGATTGGCCTAATGTGACGTGCACAGTGAGGCTGCATTTGATGGGCACAGTAAGGCTGCATATGATGGGCACAGTTTTATTTAGCAGTATTGATACATAATCACTTGATAAATGGCTATTTACAGTCCTGAATTTCTAACAGGTTAATTTTTCAGATTTTTTGTGCCCCTCAAAAATTGTAAGCAGCAGCTGCCACTGCATTTCAATAAAATACTTTTTACATATTTGGTTGTAACATGACAACATGTGGACATTCAAGGGGTATGAATACTTTTTCAAGGAACTGTAAGTCTTTAGAGATTTGTTCAGGAGTTACATTTTAGTTGGGTGTCACAGCAGAGGTAACCAGGTTTCAAATTGTCAATAAATCAATTGAAAACTCCAACAATACATTTATCTTAATTGCTCCATTATGGTCTGTTAAATATGCCATTGAAAGCATTTTGTTATATCTGTTCAACAAGTACAAAAAAATAATAATAATTGTTCATCCAGCCAGAAATTGCATAAGCTGACAACTTCCTGTAGTCTCTCCCTCTATAGACAGTCATCAGTTATTGTTCCCAGCTCTTTCTGTTAACTACAAAACACCTCCCCCTATTTTATGAAGAGGGGGGTGTGTTATACAGTCCTAATACACTCCCTTGCTAAGGTGCACTATGATTGTAATTCTGGGACAACAGTGTTTCCTGGCAGGATAACCAGGTAAAAATAAATAATGTGCTAAAGCAGGGGTCTCCAAACTTTCTAAACCAAGGTCCAGTTTACTGTCCTTTAGACTTTAGGGGGGCCGGACTGTGGCTATTGTGAGTAGAAAGGGTCCTGGGGTCAGTGGGAGTAAACGGTGCATCTTTAGCATTGTGGGGAGGAATAGTGCCCCAGTTTTGGTGTCAGTGGGGGAAATAAATCCTGCTGTTGACATTAAAGCGGTGGTTCACCCTCCTTAACATCATTCTAGCATTACATTCGGCATCGTAGCGCGAGCTACAGTATGCCGGTCTTACATTTTTAATCCCCGTACTCACTGTGCTATTGCACATTGAAGATTCCGACTCCCGCGGGGAATGGGCGTGCCTATGGAGAGGGAGGATGATTGACGGCCGGCTCTGGCACGTCACGCTCCCCGAAGACAGCCGGAGTAGGTCTCGGCTCTTCACGGCGCCTGCGCACAGGCTATGCGCAGGCGCCGTGAAGAGCCAAGCCTATTTCGGCTATTTCCGGAGAAGCGTGACGTGCCAGGGCCGGCCGTCAATCACCTTCTCTCACCATAGGAACGCCCATTCCCCGGAATCTTCAATGTGGAATAGCACAGTGAGTACGGGGATAAAAAATGTAAGACCGGCATACTGTAGCTCGCGCTACGATGCCGAATGTAATGCTAGAATAAAATTATTATTATTTTATTTTTTTAATAGGGTGAACCCCCGCTTTAACAACAGGGCACTATGTCCCATTGTTGTGTTTTGCATCAGTGGAAGGAAAAGGGACCCGTCTGGCCCCTGTGACACAGTTTGAGGACCACTGTGCTACAGAGCCAGATCAATACAGTGCTTGTGAAGTGTTCCTTGGTCTATTGGAGGGTTCATGAATTAGTGAAATTACCTCTGTATATTGTTTGAGAATCCTTCATTTTCACAATATATTTATATAGTGTACTTTGATAGCACTTGTTTATGTGTTATTGTCACTGTTACATTTGTCGCTGTGTGTTTCTTTGCTTGAACACTTTTCAGTATATATTTGGCTATTCACACAGCACAGGTTTTTGGTGCTTCTTGACACCATTTGGTTGCAGTAGTAAGCACTGGGGTTTAAGTTTGTTTCTTTGATTTATCACTCTAAGATGAACTTGTGCCCAGATCATGCATGGAAATGTGTCAAAATAGTGTAGTTGTGTATTCTGAACAAGCAGTAAAAGCATGAGCCCTCATTCAACTCTGTATGTATAAGCATTGTGGATAAAATCATTTTTAAATGGCATCACATAGGTACAGCTTATTTTCTTTGAAAACACATCTTGGCAGGCTGCAAGCCCTATAATATAAGGTGTTTCTAGGCTGTTAGAAATTAATCGACTTTGGGGCTAATGTACCCAGGCACAGGGTAAAAAACAGCATTATTTCTCTAGCAACAGGTGTGTCCTACAACCACCTGTACAAATCAACCACAGGATGCAATTGTACACTCGTACATGCAGATCTGATATATTCATAGTTATATTACAAGTCAAGTTGAAAAAAGTCTGTCATGTTCAAAAAACGTCAATATATAAAATCCTATACCCACAGTTGATCCAGAAGAAGGTAAAAAGAAAAAGAACGAACAAATAACAGTACAATTTGCTCCACCAGGGGAAAAATAAATTATTTTGTGATCCCCAGAAGGCAAATGGATGTTCCCTGGATCAACAATCACTGATGTTAAACCTCTAAAAGTTAATGTGCAGTTATATTTTATGTATTTAGGAATGCATCCAGGATGTACGCCCTCAGACAAAGCAATAAACAGAATCTAAAGTTCAAATCTCAGGCTCTATGATTAGTATATCCATCTTGTCACCAAATAAGTATGTTTTATAGGAAGACTGGCAGGTTTCTCCAAAATAGTGGGATTATGCTATAAATATTTTTGTTCTGCCTACAAAAGAAACCAATAAGATTACAGTTTACTAAAATAAACAAATTAAGGATACATTTTGAGTGGTTACTGACTATTATGGCGCGTACAAACGATCGGGTTTCTCGGCGGTGAAAACACCGCCGAGAAACCCGACGGGAAAACCAAGGACCGGTTTGGTCCCTTTTCTCCGTGTACACACGGCTGGTTTTCCTATGGGAAAAACTGCAGAGGAAAAAAACGCTGCAATTCGCGACGAGAAAATTTAGAACATGTTCTAAATTTTCTCGTTGTGATTCTCTGCGGTTTTCTCGTCAGGAAAACTGCTGGAGTGCCTACACATGGCCGGTTTTCTCGTCCAAGAGAAAAAATTACAGTTTTCCTGACGAGGCTTTAGGGTTTAGTGGAATTCTATGAAATTAAGCATTTGTGCATTTCTTATTAGGCTAGGTTTACACTGCTGCGATCTGATTTTCAGTGTGACTAACTGATGTAATGTAACTTGGATGCAGTTTGCATGTTCTTTGGGGACAAAATCGTGCTAGAATCACACCATAGTAGTACAGGAATATTTTCCAAAATTGCCCTGTGCTGTGTTTTATCGATGTGAACAGGCACAATTAAAAACAATGGGCCGGATTCAGAAAAGAGATACGACGGCGTATATCTCCTGATACGCCGTTGTATCTCTGAGTGCGGTCGGTCGTATCTATGAGCCTGATTCAGAGAATCAGTTACGCATAGATATCCCTAAGATCCAACAGGTGTAAGTGTCTTAGGCTGCATTTTCTGGCTGGCCGCTAGGTAGCGCTTCCGTTTGTTTACGCAAGGAATATGTAAATTAGTATTTACGCCGATTCAGAAACGAACAACCGCCCGGCGCTTTTTTTTTACGTCGTTGGCGTTCGGCTTTTTCCGCCGTATAGTTACCCCTGCTATATGAGGCGTAGCTAATGTTAAGTATGGCCGTCGTTCCCGCAATGAAATTTGAAATGTTTACGTCGTTTGCGTAAGTCGTTTGCGAATAGGGCTGGACGTAATTTACGTTCACGTCGAAAGCATGACGATTTGCCGACGTCATTTGGAGCATGCGCACTGGGATATGTCCACGGACGGCGCATGCGCCGTTCGTTGAAAACGTCAAAAACGTGGGGTCATTACTATTTTACATAGTACACACCCCCAACCAGCCTATTTTGAATTAGGCGGGCTTACGCCGGTCCAGTTGCACTGCGCCGCCGTAAGTTTAAGCGCAAGTTGTATGTGAATACACAACTTGCTGCTTAAACTTACGGCGGCGTAGTGTATCTGAGATACGCTACGCCCGCCTAAAGATAGGAAAAGCTATCTGAATCCGGCCCAATGTGATTTCCAATGTCATGTGAGTCTGTGCATCTCAAGTCGCATATGAAATCACACTAGTGTGAATGAAGCCTTAATGTGAAAAAGCAAAAGTGTGTTTTCTTTTAAATTAAGTTAGAAAAACATTTGTGCTTGATAAATCCTATTCATCTACCTCCTGCTCTTAAAATGACCATACACTATACAATCTGATTGTACGATCAAATGACACATTGTATTTAATTTTATTGCGCAAATCATATCGCCCAGCGCCCAGGACATGCAGTTCTGGGTGCCAGACAGGTGTTTTTTTTTTTTTACATTTAGCCCTGCTGCGGGCAAGCAGCCAGTTTGCAGTGCCTTGAAAAAAATGTAATCTCAGTATAAATACAGCTGTTCTGTGAAGCCCTCAGAGGACTGTTAGAAAACCTTAGTGAGCAAACAGCATCATAAAGGCCAAGGAACACATTAGATATGTCAGGGATAAAGTTGTGGAGAAGTTTAAAGCAGGGTTAGGTTATAAAAAATATCCCAAGCTTTGAACATCTCATGGAGCACTGTTCAATCCATCATCTGAATATGGAAAGAGCACAACTGCAAACCTACCAAGACATGGTCGTCCACCTAAACTGACAGACCAGGCAAGGAGAGCATTAATCAGAGAAGCAGATAAGCCATGGTGACTCTGGAGAAGCTGCAGAGATCCACTGCTCAGGTGGGAGAATGTGTCCACAGGACAACTGAGTTTAGTTGTGCACTCCACAAGTCTGACTCTTATGATAGAGTGGCAAGAAGAAAACTATTGTTGAAAGACAGCCATAAGAACTCCCATTTGCAATTTGTGAGAAGCCATGTGGGGGACACAGCAAACATGTGGAAGAAGGTGCTCTGGGTCAGATGAGCCCAAAATTGAACTTTTTGGCCTAAAAGCAAAACGCTATGTGTGGTGGAAAACTAACACAGTACATCACCTTGAACACACCACCCCCACCGTGAAACATGGTGGTGGTAGCATCATGTTGTGTGGATGCCTTTCTTCAGCAGGGACATGGAAGCTGGTCAGAGTTGATGGGAAGATGGATGGAGCAAAATACAGGGCAATCTTAGAAGAAAACCTGTGATGCCCCGTACACATGTGAGGGATTTCCGACAGGAACTTTTCCTGTCGGAAATCCCGAGGGGAAAGCTGAGAACCTGCTCGGGCAGTCCTTCCCCCTACACACGGCCTGTTTTCCCGACAGGAAAACTGCAATGGAGATTTGGTCGGGAATCCCGGCCGTGTGTATGATCCATCACAGTTTTTTCCATAGAAAAACTGCCAAAAACCGTCGGAAAAACTGCAAGGAGCATACACATGGCCGGGATTCCCGGCCAAAAGCTCTACTCGCAGTTTTCACGTCGGGAAAACCAGTCGTGTGTACGAGGCATTAGAGTCTGCAAAAGAATTGAGACTGGGGCGGAGGTTCACCTTCCAGCAGGACAACAGCCCTAAACATACATCCAGAGCCACAATGGAATGGTTTCGATCAAAGCATATTCATGTGTTAGAATGGCCCAGTCAAAGCCCAGACCTAAATCCAATTGAGAATCTGTGTCAAGACTTGAAAATTGCTGTTCACAGACGCTCTCCATCCAATCTGACAGAGCTTAAGCTATTTTGCAAAGAAGAATATGCAAAAATACTCTAGATCAGGGGTGGCCCGCGTAATCATTCTATCCGCCCCCCCCGTGCCGCTGAGTGTGTGTCTGCGGAGCTGTCAGAAGGAGCCGATGTTTACCTTGTAGTTCCGGCTCCTTCTGACTAGGGGTGCAACGGATCGTCACCGATCCGTGATCCGAACAGGTCACCCCGTTTGGATCGGCACACCCCGCGATCCGCGGAGCGTTCCGGAGCCTCGGCCTAGGAAAGTCCCCGGCTTCAGCCTAGCTCCGGAGCGGTGGCCATCTTGGTACACCCGGCAGCGGCCCTCCTCTCTGTTCACACCCACAGAGGAGGAGGAGCCCGCGCTCGAGGGAAACACACGCTGCTGTCTGAGGTCTGAGGTCTGCACTACTGTGGGGGTTACTGTCTGAGGTCTGCACTATTGGGTGGGTTACTGTCTGAGGTCTGCACTACTGTGGGGGTTACTGTCTGAGGAATGCACCACTGTGGGGATTACTGTCTGAGGTCTGCACTACTGTGGGGATTACTGTCTGAGGTCTGCACTACTGTGGGGGTTACTGTCTGAGGTCTGCACTACTGGGGGGGTGACTGCCTGAGGTCTGCACTACTGTGGGGGTTACTGCCTGAGGTCTGCACTACTGTGGGGGTTACTGTCTGAGGTCTGCACTACTGTGGGGGTTACTGTCTGAGGTCTGCACTATTGTGGGGGTTACTGTCTGAGGTCTGCACTATTGTGGGGGTTACTGTCTGAGGTCTGCACTATTGTGGGGGTTACTGTCTGAGGTCTGCACTACTGTGGGGGTTACTGTCTGAGGTCTTTTTTACATGTCCATTGTGTTTCCTTTGTTCTTTATTTGTAAAAATGGAGTATATAAATAAAGATTATACAAAAAAAATGTTTGACCAAATATAACAGGCTAATTTTTAAGTTGATCATTTTGTACGGCCCCCGAATGATGTTACAAAAATCCAAATGGCCCTTGGCAGAAAAAAGGTTCCCCGCCCCTGCTCTAGATGTACAAAACTGGTAGAGAAATAAAAAAAAAAGAGTTGCAGCTGTAATTGCAGTGAAAGGTGGTTCTACAAAGTATTGACACTTTTCACATATTTATTTGTAAAAAATAATAATTTCTGAAAATAATTTATCATTTCCTTCAACTTCCCAACTATGTGCCAGTTTATGTTGGTCTATCACATAAAATCCCAATAAAATACATTTACGATTTTAGTGGTAACATGACAAAATGTGGAACATTTCAAGGGGTATAAATACTTTTTCAAGGCACTGTAGCCTGGGTTCTCACATATGCATGCTGAAATCATAATGCGATTTAGCCCTGGTTCACATTGATGCTACTTTGAAATCGCACTACTTCACTTGAAGTAGCGCGATTTCAAAATAGCAAGGTCCGCAAGCTTTCAGGTGCTACTTGATAGACATCTGTGTGGCTTCATGCACAGATGTCTATTTGAGTCACATCCGGAAATCTGCAAAAGTAGTGCAGGAACTACTTTTGCAGATCGGTGTCGTACGATTGGAACAGTGCCATTGCCTCCAATAGGCTGCGACTTATCATGCGATTTGATTCCTCAAATCGCATGACAAATCTCCCCAATGTGAACCTAGGCTTAGGCATGCATTTCTTTGTGACTACCATTCCAGTTTCTGTGCAATTTCCGTACAGGTGCGATTTTGCCGTCTTTCTCTCTCTCTCTCTTCACAACTGCCTCCCAATGACTTCAATGCAAACTCGCCTCCCATTGACTTTAATGCAAAAATGTCTCCCATTAACTTCAAAGCAAAAACGCCTGTCAATAGCAATCCTATGTAAACACTTATCTCTGCATGCCATTATACTCTATCACTTGCGAGTCTCCAAACTTGCACAGGACCTATTTCTCAATTGCACTCAAACTGCAATGCATATGGATGGTATCTATGTGAACCACCTCGGTAGAAACACATAATATCTAGCCTGTTATGCAAATCTGTAAATTTGAAAACGCCTCCTGAATCGCATATGAGTAAACTAGGGCTTAGGCTTCATTCACACCTGGGCGTTTTGGGATTGCAGCATAATCGCTGCAATTCTGCTTGCGGTTGCAAAAAGGTAGGTTCAGGTGCCATTGTGTTTAATGGCACCTAAAACGCAGGGCCGAGGTGCCAAGATTGTTGTGCGCTTTATCTCACGGCAAAATGCTTTGCTTGAAGCTTGTGACCCAAAAGAAGCTCCTGCCCCTTCTTGGGTGACAAGTTTCACAACATGCGATTTGCCTCGATTGCGTTTTAGGTGCCACTGAAAGTAATAACACCTGAACCTGTGTTTTGTAATTGTAGTGCGGTTTGAGATCGCGGGCAGAATCGCAGCAATTCTACTGTGGTCCCAAAGCACCCAGGTGTGAACGGGGAACAGAACAGACACCAGAGTTTGATTTGGCTGCATAGTGTGTGCGTGTACTGAGCCCCCAAGTGCTTCCATGTGCGAGGGTAACCTGGAAACCAGATACGCTTAAATTTAGCCAAGATACGAGCGGCGTAAGTCTCCTACGCCGTCATATCTTGGGTGCATATTTACGCTGGCGGCTAGGTGGCGCTTCCGTTGATTTCCGCGTCGAATATGCAAATGAGCTAGATACACCGATTCACGAACGTACGTGCGCCCGTCGCATTTAGTTACGCCGTTTACGTAAGACATACGCCGGCGTAAAGATAAAGCAGGTCTCTAGGTGGCGCAGCCCATGCAAACTATGGACGTCGGAACAAGCGTATCTTTTTACGACGTTTGCGTAAGTCGTACGCGAATAGGGCTGTGCGTAAGTTACGCTCACGTTGTAGGCAGTGTTCGTCGTATCTTAGGCATTCTATCCGACGCATGCGCACTGGGATACGTCCACGGACGGCACATGCGCCGTTCGTTTAAAACGTCAATCACGTCGGGTCACGATTCATTAGCATAAAACACGCCCACCTCTTCACAATTTGAATTAGGCGCGCTTACGCCGGCACATTTACGCTACGCCGCCGTAACTTAGGACGCAAGTGCTTTGTGAATACAGCACTTGCCGCTGTAAGTTGCGGCGGCGTAGTGTAAATACGATACGCTACGCGATTTGGATGAGCTCCCTATTAAAAGGTCTTATTCTGATCCCAATATTAGAAATGGCTTGAAATCCCTGTGCGAGAGGAAGGATCTTGTAGTCCGCCCAGCGGACAAAGGGGGGGGTATAGTGGTCCTTGACAAATCTGCTTACAATCTAGAAATGGCCAGGATCTTGGGTGATCACCGGACATATGTAAAGTTACCATCTAATCCTACTACCCGTTTTACCACCTCTTTAAAAAAACTTGTGGAAAAAGGCGTACAGAGAGGTATACTTGACAAAAAAGAGAGATGCTATTTAGTACCTAAGGTGCCACGTATACCCGTCATGTACTACCTGCCAAAAATTCACAAAGACAACATGTGCCCCCCAGGGCGGCCGATTATTAGCGGCATTAATTCTGTAACATCGAGGCTAGGGAAGTACATAGACTTCCATCTCCAACCCATAGTCAAAAAGATCCCGTCTTATCTTAAGAACACTCGGCACACGATTGCCAGGTTGGGTGAAGTGGAGTACACGGATGACATTATTTTGGTCACTGCAGATGTGGCATCCCTGTACACCAGTATAGCACATCACTTGGGGTTTCAAGCGGTAGACTGTTTCCTTAATAGATCTTCAGAACTTCCCATTGCACAGAGGCTGTTCATTATGGACCTTCTTAGATTCGCCACGACCCATAACTATTTTTGGCATGCTGGCGACTTCTATCTGCAACAAAAGGGAGTTGCAATGGGAGCTAAATTTGCTCCCAGTTTGGCCAATATATTTATGGCCAAATGGGAGGAGGATGTCGTCTATGCTGTAGAGCGGCCGGAGATAGTTCTCTGGGCGCGATACATAGACGACATCCTCCTCCTCTGGCGAGGAGATCGAGGATCTCTGGATGAATTCATGACTTACCTTAATGGGAACCAAGTCGGAATTAGTCTCACCTATGAGGCTAGCACCACCAACATCAATTTCCTGGATCTAGAAATTTTCGTGCAGAACAACCAATTACAGACTAAAACTTATTTTAAAAAGACCGACCGTAACGGGTTTATCCCGGTTGACAGCTGTCACCATCCGTCATGGCTGAAATCAGTCCCGCGCAGCCAAATTCTGAGAATTAGGCGCAATTGCTCTAATTTAGGGGACTTTAGAGATCAAGCAAATGTCCTTAAAAGGAGATTTGTAGATAAGGGTTACTCCGAGAGCAATATTGAGGAAGAAATAGAAAGAATTTCATACACGGACAGAACAACTTTGATAAAAGAAAAAACTAGGTCGGTACAAGAAAATAGGTTCAAGAACTCCTTTTTTACAACATTCTCGATACAACACAGGCAGATCAAGTCCATTATCCAGAAACACTGGAATGTACTGAAGAGTGATTCCACACTAGGACCGACCCTCCCTAGTGATGCTGCCGTGATTTATAGGGGTGCCATGTCTATGAGAAACCAGATTGCGCCTAACGTTCCTGACCCCCCTGTCAAACCAACCTTCTTCCCTCTTTCTAAGGGGTATGACCCCTGTAGGAGGTGCAAGGTATGTGTTTATAATGTCATCAAAAAGAAGTCTGTTAACTTCAGGTCCACCGTCACTGGGATGGAATTTCCCATAAAACAATTTTCCACATGTGCTACGAGGTATGTAGTATACCTCCTCACCTGCCCTTGTGGAAAACAGTACGTTGGTCGCACCATACGGAACTTTTCCACAAGGGCAGGTGAACATATTGCCAAGATTCTCAAGGGCTATCCGAAACACACGGTGCACAGACACTATTTGGAACACCATAATAAAAAAGTGGAAGGGACCACGTTCCAAATTATTGACCATTTTGTCCCCCACTGGCGGGGTGAACCCGGTACCCGTGGGGTGTCAAAATTGGAGGTGTTTTGGATCTACCAGCTCAAGAGTTACACGCCCCACGGCCTTAACGTGGAATGGGACGTGAACTCATTCATCAATCAATCTTAATAGCTTAACCAACAGTCCAACAATATCCTTCCAGAATTTTCTCTGTTGGAAAATCGTTCTGATTGTGCCCTTTTATGTATAATATTGTAGCATTTTTTCTGTCTTCCCATGAAATCCATCCATCCACTTGTTATTCTATTTGTTGGATGTTGCACACCTGCATTCGAGCACGCACACGCCAGCCCTGGCCTTTCCATCTATGAGACACTGTGTACACAGCTACT
Organism: Rana temporaria; assembly: GCF_905171775.1. Classification (NCBI taxonomy): domain Eukaryota; kingdom Metazoa; phylum Chordata; class Amphibia; order Anura; family Ranidae; genus Rana; species Rana temporaria. The sequence goes on along the minus strand of NC_053494.1, from coordinate 108,715,410 downwards.
GTTCCCATAGGATGTAATGTATCTGCTCCGCAGCTAAGGGTTAATGCTACTGCGCTAACCCTCTTTTTTCCCAATGAATCCTGGGATGCTAATGATGGAACGCACGGCGTCATTACGTTTTGCGTTGATGACACGCATGAAGCGGTCACATGATTTCGGCGTTTCCGTCATCGCCGCCCCCTGTGATGACGAGTTCAGTGATGGACAGCTTTGGTGCTGAGCCCTGGACTCCGATTGGACGGTGGGTGCTAGGCGGGGCCATCCACTCACACTCCCTCACATTGGACAGAGGGAGACATGTGAGACAGGAGGAGTGGATGTCTGTAGGATTACCCCTTACGATCCATCTGACCATCGCGTCACACTTCCGCTGCGTGCAACGCAGGAAGGGGAAATCACAGGCTGTGGAACGCACGCCGGATGGGAATGGCGTGGTATGCATGGATGACAGGTAGGCAATTATGGGGGTTATTTATAGGCGCAGGGAAGTGAGTGAGTCCAGTTCCATGCCCCAGTAGAAGTCTGTGATGACGAAACCGGTCGGGTACACTGGACTCTAATCATTTCCACTGCGCTATTGATCTCTGATTCTCTTGATTTGCTGTGGTGATTTGATCTGCTGTGGTGATCCCAGCGTGGAACTTTTTATCTTTTGGGATTTTTATACATACATTTGTACTGCTTTGGATTCTCTCCCTGCTGTGAAATATTTTTATAATTTTTGAGAGATTTTATTAAACTTTCTACACTATGAGGAGGTGTTCTTTTTCCCTTTTTTCCCTCTGAGATTTGGAGTGTTCACTCCACACCATCTCACGGACGCTCCTGAGGCCAGTACATCCAGCTCCTTCCGGAACATCTGAATCAGGATTCTTTCCTTCATCGGTGCGGTTGGAGGGTATCTGAGCCCACATAAGCCTTGGAGACCTACCCACCGTATGGTGAGATGTGGGTCAACGGGAGCCGGTAAGAGTATTTATCCTTTAACTTACCAGGGAATGTCCATGAGAAGAGGTTTTTTTTCTCCGTGTGAAGATGTGTTGTCTTTCAACTGAGGCCCCATACACACGAGAGGATTTATCCGCAGATACGGTCCAGCGGACCGTATCCGCGGATAAATCCTCTCGAGGATTTCAGAGGATTTCTATGCGATGGCGTGTACACACCATCGCATTGAAATCCGCGCTGAAATCCTCTGCCGATGACGTGTCGCGCCGTCGCCTCTATTATGACGCGGCGACGGGCGCGACGCTGTCATATAAGGAATTCCACGCATGCGTCAAATCATTACGACGCGTGCGGGGAATCCCTTTAGACGGATGGATCCGGTAAGTCTGTACAGACGAGCGGATCCATCCGTTGGAATGGATTCCAGCAGATGGATTTGTTGTGCATGTCAGCAAATATCCATCTGCTGGAAATCCATCCCAGGGGAGATTTATCTGCGGATAAATATCCGTTGGCATGTACACACCATAGGATCTATCCGCAGAAACCCATTTGATGGGATTTATCTGCGGATAGATTCTATGGTGTGTATGGGGCCTGAGGGGAATATTTGAACACAGTTATGAGCTATGAATGTATCATAAGGAACCACCCTCACACATATACATGGGACTAATTCACTTGTGTGCTAATTCATTATATCTGTGGCCACACAGATTTAACAGGACTTGTTAGTTGTTTTTGTTTCACTTTTTGAATTTTCACCCATTCATATTAGCCTTGAACGGTATTCTTTGTTGGTATATATGATCTTTTTTCCACTGTGTGCCCAGTGAAGTCCTTGGACATATCTCCCTACAGGGCGTTTGTCCATTTGGGGCCACTCTGTGGATAGTTCTTTCACATAGGTTGGCGCTACATTTTTTATTTTATTTTCAGCTTGATACGCTACGCCCGCCCACACTTACGCCGCCCTACGTAAATCTAGGCCAGTGTTTTTTTTTTTTCTCATTGGGGCCAGTGTCCTGCCGAGAAAAGTCCCCTGGCAGATAATGGCCGCACTGTACTGCACAGGAGCAGCGTTTGCGCAGTACGGAGCACAACGGAGCCGCCGAAAATGAACAGCTGTGAATCAGCTGTACACGGTGCCTGCGCAATGAGCACTACATTGTGCCACACACTGCCGCACGCTCCCGATGCCCATGCAACTCTGCAAGGGGCGGGTGTATTACTATTATATCGTGTAAAAAGGCGGATGCCATCTCTGTCAATCAATTTAAAATATGGCCTCTTCTGTACCCATCTGCCCCTTACACGCTTCTCAATAACACATCCGCCTCATTGTGTTACCTACAGTATGTAGCACTACCTCTGTAGGAGCTGCTGAGAATGATTTTGGTACTGCCGTTACCCCACTGTTCACCGTCCCAGAACCAAAGAGTCTATGTTAGGAAAAATGTCAGACAGATGTGAGCGCCAATCACTTCAGTCTTTTTTCCAAATGCTTTATTAAACACAACTTGCAGTAGTAGAGGTAGAGGGATGGAGGGTTAGGTGAAGTTCAGATACCTTATTGCAGATCACTGAGGAACTTTAGGATCCAAAAGACAAATACCACTTTCTATCAGTGGATTTCTTGCACACCCGCATAGGCCTCTCTCACCGACCTAGCAGCCGGTATGATGCACGGACAAAGTCTCTGCCACAGACTTAACGATCGGTATGATGCACAGACAAAGTCTCTGCCACAGACTTAACGATCGGTATGATGCACGGACAAAGTCTCTGCCACAGACTTGACAAATATAACAAAACTGCTGGATAATCCTCTGCCACCGAATTGCATGACCAGTAGTTGGTAGATTGAAGCACAACTACACAGTACCAGAGCCTTTAAAGGGGTTGTTAATGAAAACATATTTTTCCCAAAATAGCTTCCTTTACCTTAGTGCAGTCCTCCTTCACTTACCTCATCCTTCGATTTTGCTTTTAAATTTCCTTATTTCTTCTGAGAAATGCTCACTTCCTGTTCTTCTGTCTGTAACTACACACCGTAATGTGAGGCTTTCTTCCTGGTGTGGAGAAAGCCTCTTGAGGGGGGAGGGGGCAAGCAGGAGTGTCAGAACGCCCACTTACAAATAGCTCCTTTCTCAATCTGCAAAGTAGAGTGTCCTGACTTGCCTGCTTGCCCCCTCCCCCTCAAGAGGCTTTCTCTACACCAGGGAGAAAGCCTTGCATTATGGTGTGTAGTTACAGACAGAAGAACAGGAAGTGAGCATTTCTCAGAAGAAATAAGGACATTTAAAAATACTTACAAATAGCTCCTTTCTCAATCTGCAAAGTAGAGTGTCCTGACTTGCCTGCTTGCCCCCTCCCCCTCAAGAGGCTTTCTCTACACCAGGGAGAAAGCCTTGCATTATGGTGTGTAGTTACAGACAGAAGAACAGGAAGTGAGCATTTCTCAGAAGAAATAAGGACATTTAAAAGCAAAATCGAAGGATGAGGTAAGTGAAGGAGGACTGCACTAAGGTAAAGGAAGCTATTTATGGGAAAAAAATTATTCCTTTACAACCCCTTTAAGCTATCCGGCAGTACTGTGAGGGTAACTTGGTTTAGGTGCCTCCTCCAAATGAGTCACCAGGCTCTTCCTGAGAAACCAGCCTTCCGCTCGGTTCTCTCCAAGAAAAGTCCTCCCCTGGGTCTTCTCAGAAGCTCAGCTTCTTCTCGCAGGCAAGACAGCACAGGACCACATCTGGACACCTCTGGACTAGTAGGCCCCCAGCCAGACTTCTGGGCCTACGTGTAGTAACACAGCCTCGAGCCAGCAGGGCCTGGGGTAGAAATGGTGACAACAACACCTACTGGCAACAATGAGAAATCTAATTTAGCTTTGAAATATAACTTCTGAACTATTTACAATTCAGTAAAACACTAAATTTACATTATAGTGTCTATTCATTAGGAGCAGGGTGCTACACTTATTTAAATAGGTCCTGCAAACCCGCCCATCAACATTGCAAAACCCGCCCTTCAGTTGTTTAAACATTCCCCGCAAAGACCTGTAGTTTATTGATAAAACCACCCCCAACTTATCAGCTCAATTTAAAATTCGGCCTCTTCTGTAGCCATCCGCCACCTAAAACTAATAACAGTAATACACCCGCCCCTTGCAGAGTTGCACGAGCATCGGGAGTGTGTGGCAGCGTGTGGCACAATGTCGTGCTCATTGCGCAGGCGCCGTGTACAGCTGATTCACAGCTGTTCATCTTCAGCGATTTTCGGCGGCTCTGTTGTACGTACTCTATAGGGCGGGCATTATCTGCCGGGGGGACCTTTCTCCGCAGAACACCGGCGCCTCTGTGCATTAAGAGAGCCTGACACTCCCCTTTCCTGACGAGCACCCAATCAGTGATTGTCACACTGCAAGGTCTCTTCCTTCCTTGCTAGTCCTTGGGTACGGTGCTGGAGACAGACAGGGAGTGGAGTAGGAGATAAAAAGCGCAATGTTAAAAACATTCAAAGTTTAAGTCACCATAAACTTCCTTTCATTTTTAAAAGCCCCAGAATTTCTTAAAAGCACCTCTGCCTGATAAAAAACATCAACCTTTCATATTTTATTTTTCATCGGGACAAAGTAGATTGGGACCCTGATTTAGTCCATTGGACAAGTAGTTTTTTTTTTAAATTTCCACACCCCAGTATATATTGAAAAGAAGGTCAACCGGTAGGCATTGGACATGGAAGGCTGCTATTACTGAAAACATGATAATCACTACAGTGAATTGAATCTTCCCCATTGATCGCTCAGATTTTAGATATCAATACTTACCTTGGTTCAAGCTAGACAAATGTAACTTGTATGAAAAAAATACCTATACTTCAGCTTTACCACCTCTGTCAATATAAATACAATTATGGATGTGTGCACACTTTTTAACGCTAAATGCTTCCTCATTGGCACATCTCAGGGCCATAACTATGTATTGTGGCAGAGTGAGGCTCTGTTCCAATGACAATAGGAATAAAGTGGACACAGAGGCTGCATATCGGCAGAGCGTAAATTTAAAAACAGAGAAAACTGCTCTGGTAGTTTTCTCGGATTGTTCTTTTTCTGCATGGGGCTCTGTGGCTTGGAGATCCTTCAGCGTCTTGGGTGGGATGGGATCTCCAACCCTGTGTCCGGGTTTTAAGGACAGCCTGCAGGGTGTGTGCCCAGGTGCACACAGCTCATATAATGAAGGTCTGGGGAGAGCAAAAGTGAGAGGAAGGTGGAGTTGGAGCAGTGGCTGCTAGTGAGTGTCTATGTGTGAAGATAGATGCTGTGTGCATTAAGAAGCTCAAAGCTGTATGCGTTAAGAAGCTCAAAGCTGTGTGCGTTAAAGGGCTTGAAGCTGTGTGCGTCCAAGGAGCTAGAAGCTGTGTGCATTGAGGGGCTTGAAGCTGTGTGCGTTTAAGGACCCCTAAAACTGTATGCATCCAAGACTGGGGGCCTGGAGGAGCCGGTGGTTTAAGGGACCAGTACCTATGGCATCAGTGCTGTCGAAGAGTAGCCAGGTGGGCTGGTATTTTTAGTTATCTCTGAACATTGTTTAAACCCCTGCGTGGGATTCCTGAGTGACTTTTGTTTTGTTTTTCCTCATTTAATAAACGTGGGCTACCAGGCCCTTAACGATATACACCTGTTTGGTGTGGACTCACTACACGAAAACACATCTACCACGAGAGCTAACAACCCCCTATGTCACAGTATGATGTGATCCCATAACAAAACGTCTAATGCCTCGTACATATGGTCAGACTTTTGACCATGCAAACGTCCGCTGTGAGTCAGTCTGAAGTCCGACAGAAAGCTAGAGAACAGGTTCTCTATCTAAGGTCCTTCGGACTTCCGACCAAAAAAGTCTGATGGAGGCTACACACGGCCGGACTTTCCGAGAAAAAAAGCCTGTCTGACTTTTTTTCCTCGGAAAGTCCGACCGTGTGTACGAGGCATTACGGCCTCCCTGCGTCTCTAACGTCCGTCTTAAAGACAATTCCTGCACAATATGAATTGCTTGCAAATAATTTTTATATAGTTTTCCAAACTATATACGCCCTAATTTTATCTAGGTTTATTTGCTAAATGCTAACTTTTTAGACCCTTCCTAGAAAGGAACGTGGCCATTCAATACAATAAAAATTAGGCCAACAAATAGGAAAGTAGTTGTCTGCTGAGATTCTTGGCAGTATAAAGTTGTTTAGGGACAGTGGCGCCAACTTCTTTCCATTGTTCAGTCACAGATGTCATTTGTTGCCTTATAAAAGGAAGTCTGGCCTGAAAAAACATCAGTGCAAACACTTTAACAGTAATGAAGTACAACAGTAACATCCACAACTCGGTCCCCAGCTACGTCACAAACCTAGGCTCAAAATACCAATCTATTCGTTCTCTTCGTCCCCCCCCCCAAGACCTCCTACTCTAGCTCCCTCATCACCTGCTCCCATGCTCACCACCTTGAGTTTTCCCAAGCCTCTCCCATCCTATGAAACTCCCTACCCCAATCTGTTTGATTATCTCCTACGTTGTTTGCTTGTAGACAATCCCTGAAAACCATTCTCTTCAGAGTAGCCTATTCTGCCCCTTTCTAACAACTGTACTTTTGTTTTCTTCATCAACTCATCCCCCACAACTATTACGTTTTGTATCACTTGACCCTCCCTCCTAGATTGTAAGCTCTAACAAGCAGGGCCCTCTGATTCCTCCTGTATTGAATTATATTGTAACTGTACTGTCTGCCCTCATGTTGTAAAGTGCTGTGCAAATTGTTGGTGTTATATAAATCTTGTATAATAATAATAATAATGAAGGTGCAAACTGTACAAGGTGTATAGGCATGAGCAGCCGGTTAAGTGGCCAGCAACAAGTTGAACTTTAATGGGAAGCTTGGAAACCCAATGCTAATATTACCCCAAGGAGAGCCATAACCTTTTACATTGTCCCTAGTTGCATTTTTTATTGGACTTAGAATTACAAATACCGTATATAATCGAGTATAAGCCGAACCAGAATATAAGCCGATGCACCTAATTTTACCACAAAAAAATGGAAAAACGTATTGACTCGACTCGAGTATAAGCCTAGGGTGTCCATCTGCATCCCTCACTGTGCCTCACTGTGTCCATGTGCATGCCTCACTGTGTCCATGCCTCACTGTGCCTATGCCTCACTGTGCCCATGCCTCACTGTCCATGACTAGACTGACGTTTAACATGGGAGTCTATGGAAGGGGTGCCCGGTTTGAAAAATCAGTGCTCCCCAGTCGTAGGTCTCCTAGACAACAAACTTTGCATGCTTGTAGAGAAGAAATGGGGCTACATGTGTGCCAAGTTCCAGGTCCAGAGAACCTACGATCGGCCGGTACTGGGTCCCCAAATTCACCAGAGAAATTACCATTTAACATAGGAGTCTATGGAAGGGGTGCCCGGCTTTGAAAAATCTGTGCTCCCCGGCCGTAGGTCCCCCGGACAACAAACTTTGCACACTTGTAGAGGAAGAGTGGGGCTATATGTGTGCCAGTTTGGGGTCCAGGGGACCTATGAACGGCCGGTCTGGGAGATCAGGCACAAAAAGATGACTTGAGTATAAGCGGGGGGCATTTTCAGCACAAAAAAATGTGCTGAAAAACTTGGCTTATACTTGAGTATATACCGTATGTATTTCTCTGCAGATATGTTTCTATGATTAAAGCCAAACTCCAGGTAAACATCTTTTCCGGCACCAACCTACAGTATAATGGATCAGAGTCATAGTTTCCTTTATAAGCTAAACTAATATCCAGTCCTGAGGACCAGACACTTTTGTCTGCTAGTTATCTCCATAGGCACTGGTCTCCTCACTGCCCTGTGAGTTCTCATGCCTCCAGAGCCTATGACAGAGGACCTGGCCACTAGAGGGGTTTCCTCCACCTATAGGAGGTGTCTACATCATACAGACAGTGCTGTGGACACCCTAAGAAGGACCAAACTAAACAAAAGAAGATAGAAGGATTACTACATGACTGTAGCTTCAGATGAGTAAAATACCATGGTTAGGTGAAGGGAAATGTTCAGGGGGCATGGGGAGAGAAAGACCACAGTTAATTAAAGGAGGTGGGGAAAGGCTTCACAACTGGTAACCCACTGCACATGTGCGAACTACGGAATCGTCCCCTAGTCTATGACCTGTGACATTTCCTTGACGGGAGGGGGAAGGTAATCTGAGCGGTAGTGGGAGCGGGTACCTGTCAAAACTAGTTAACCACCCCCCCCACTCCAAATTGACATGCCAAGTTAGGTAGAGGAGGGGGAAAAATATGTCTTAATGGGGAACTTCCCCTTTTGGGTGGAGATCTACTTAAAGTACATGCAAGCCTTCAGTTGTGGGGTTAGATGTGGTCTGACATTGGCCAACACACGGCTCTGGAAGCTTTGAGCAGTGTGCACCTGTTGTCACAGCCCAGCTTGAGATGTTGCCCACAATAATCAGCTTTTCTCATTTAGTCATTATGCCTTGCTCACAAGGGCATACTTAGGCTGGGTTCACACTAGGGCATAGAGCGGCTCACAGCAGGGGTCCGGTGCATCTCCATTCACCGGTTCAGGTCTGATTTCAGCCCAAATTTTTGGCAGAATTCAGACGTGAAACAAACCGAATGACACACAGGACTCTTCTGCAATTCACACCAGGGCCACTCTGGAGATGTGCAAACCGGCTCCATAGAGAGAATTTGCAATGCAAATTGGATGTGGGGAAACCTGCTTCCAGTTTACATTATTGTGAGCCCAGCATTAAAGCGTAACTCCACTTTTGTTGAGAAAAAAACATTCCCCTCTGGGTGATCTATGTACATTGCAAGGATTGTAACAAACTTTTTTGCAGATTCCTACCTTTTGTTATTTTGAAGAAATCCATGTGTGTTTGTCTGTGTCTCTGTACCAAGTGGGTCTAATGGGAGTGGTTTCATAATTAACTGTCAGATGTGCAGCTGCAGGGCACTAATGAGGAAATCTGCTGGGCCTGCATCCCTTTAGACATTCTTCTAATGAAAGTATCTCTTCAAAAATTATATTTTTGTTTCAGGGGATGCCAGAAATCTGACTTACTTAGACAGACTTCACACAATCAGGAAATTATGTTTCTGGGGAGTGGTCAGTACACACTCTGTGTACAGAACAACTCCAAGGTAGCCATAATGCAATGTATTCTCAGAAAATTACAGTGGCTGCAGATTGAAAGGTCATTTTTAATAACATTTAATTACAACATTAGTGCCGCAATTATTTGTGCTATATTATTATTTTTTTATTTGCTATTTTTTCCCCCCACGAAATCTGAGTTACCTTTTAAGCGTACATCCATGTGAGGGCTGTGTTTTCCCGGCAGGGGGTGCCTAGATGTTCTGTGCATCCCTGTGCAGGCTGTCCTATTCATGTGAAATCGGATGCGGCCTAATTTGGCATCCGTGTGTCCCTGAATTCACAATATTTGAATTCGAAGACACACGCCTGCACTCACACAAGAAAACTGTGTAATGTTGGGCCTATAAACTTTTCCCCAAACCTTTCTATGAATCTACAATATATCCCCCTTCTTCCTTGGACTGTCACTGAAATAGAAAATACATAGAAAAAAATAAAAGCAGTTACTATAGCTAAAGGAGTTTTGAAAAGTAACTTGCGATTGTGTATGTTTTGTTTTCCAAAAGTTACAATTGTAACAATCCCAGCATTGGGGGGTCCTAGGAAACCCCCCAGCAAGTATATGTGTTCCATATTTGGAGTCTCTCACCTGGGGATGAAACCTGGTCTGCTGTGTGGCAGGAAACTCCCAGTCTGCATGGGTTTGTCTTCTTCTACAGCTGGGTCAGCGGGCGCACACACATTTGGGGAGCGGTGGTGCCCCAGTCACTTGACTTCCTTTATGGTGTTCTGGTCAAGCAATCTTTTTGATTGTAGAAAGGAGAAGAGTACAAAGCTTGAACTTGAAGAATGAGCTGAGCTTCTTCCAGCAGTTCTTCCTGTCCTTGCACCTGTGCTTTTCTTCGGCAGATCCTGCTTGGCATGGCTAACAAACAATAAATGTGTTCACTGGATTACCTTCAGAGGTGTAACCAAACGCATCTGCTTTGCTCTCTTGCCAGAACTGATAGAGCTGACTGAATTCATTTCCCTGAGAAGTCACATCTTGCACACAGTAAACACTGATAAGGTTGAAAATTTCTGGGCTGTGATGTGGTCAGATCAGAAGCTACATGGAGCCACCTAGTGGTTAACCTTCATATTGCTAATACTTTCCATGTTTCAAAGTGCTATGGCTAGGACTAGAAGGTACTTGATAATGTGTGTTCGATTAATCATTCAAGTATGACTAAAAAATTATTCACACACATAAATGCATCATTCTACTTTCTTCAATTAACCTCCTGTTGACTGTGTAACATACAGTTGTGGTCAAAAGTTTTGAGAATGACACAAATATAAATGTTCACAAAGTCTGCTGCCTCAGTTTATGATGGCTATTTGCATATACTCCACAACGTTATGAAGAGTGATCAGATGAATTGCAATTAATTGCAAAGTCCCTCCTTTCCATGACAATTAACTTACTCTTATAAAAAACACTGCATTTGTGAAGAAGGCTTCAGGCCGCCCAAGAAAGTCCAGCAAGCGCCAGGGCCGTCTCCTACAGTTCATTCAGCTGCTGGATCGGGGCATCACCGATGCAGAACTTGCTCAGGAATGGCAGCAGGCAGGTGTGAGTGAGAGGACTGGGGTAAAGTCATTTTCTCTGATGAATCTCCTTTCCAATTGTTTGGGGCATCCGTAAAAAACCTTGTCTGGAGAAGAAAAGGTGAGCACTACACATCCATGAATAAAGAATAGTACAAAAACATCCTTCAAGAGAAACTTCTCCCAACCATCCAAGAGCAGTTGCCTTTTCCAGCATGATGGAGCACCTTGGCCATAAAGTAAAAGTGATAACTAAGTGGTTTGGGGGAATAAAACATCAACATTTTTGGTCCATAGACAGGAAACTCCACAGACCTTAATCCCATTGAGAACTTGTGGTCAATCCTCGAAAAAGGCGGGTGATCGACTTTGAAGGAGCAAGCGGATAAAAATTGGAAGATCTGGACTCATATTTTGCCTACAGAGACCAGACGCTACTGGCTTCACAACCACTGGAGCATCCTGGGGAGTGATCTATCTGGTCAAGAGGGCTTGCCTAACCCTGCCCTTCCTTACTCCCCAAACCCCCTACCCCCCATACGCCTATTGCACGTTTTTTGACCAAAAACATGCAGAATACTGATGAATAAATTCGTTTTTTTTTTTATATTTTTTGGGGATATGTATTATAGCAAAAAGTTAAAAAAAATGTTTTTTTTTAAAATTGTTGGCCTTTTTTGTGATCAAATACAACCAAAAGAAAGCTCTATTTGTGGGTAAAAAAGGACATCAATTTTGCTTGGGTACAGCGTCGCAAGACCGCACAATTGTCAGTTAAAGCGACGCTGTACCGTATTGCAAAAATTGGCCCGGTCATTAAGGGGGCAAATCCTTCCAGGGCTGAAGTGGTTAAAGTATATCTAAAGCCAGTGGCGGCTAGTGTTTTTTTCTTTTGGGGGGGCCGCAAACAGCCACCCAGGCGATTCAGTGTTAGAATAGTGAATATTCATTTGCTTTTCTAGGGTGGGCTCTGAGCGCAGTGTTCTGTGCTCTGAGTCCACCCTATTTTGAAGCCTATGGCTCTAATCAGGTGCTTCAAAAAACACCCCAGCTGCTATAATCCTGAAGGGGCCAGACTCATGAATATGGGGTGGCCGTGGATAGATTCACCCTATGCATGAATCAATCGATTAACCATATAGGGGGTGGCGTGGATAGAGGGAGCCACGCCCATGCACCCATAATGGATGGGCTGCCTCTGTCTAAAGCTAAACACTTTTTTTGGATAGGGGAACAAATGGTTAAAACCCCTATCATTTTTTTTCTTGCTATCTGTGCCCCTTTGGGGGGATTTTTCTCTACTTCCGATCTGATGATTATTTTTATTATACAGGATTTATTTGGATTTATTTGACACCAGCAGTTTGTGCACCACTCATTTAGACAACCAGAGCAATCTATTGGAAGATTACTTTTTTTTTTTGCCTGATCCAGTGACAACTCAGAATTTTAGATTTTCACTTTACTTTCAGTCCCAATCAGTTGACAGCTCAGCCTAAGGAGTTAAAGAGGTTGTGAAGGCTAAAGTGTTTTTACCTTCATGCATTCTACAGCCCCCCAAATTCTCACCTGAGACCCCACCCGATCCAGCAATGTGCACGAGAGCCTTGGCTGTCCTGGATCTCTCTCCTCATTGGCTGACACAGCAGCAGGAGCCAGTGTCAATCACAGCCAGTGAGCCAATAAGAAAAGAGCAAGGATGGGCCCGAGCCACAGCTCTGAGGGGGTTATTTACAAAAGGAAAATACACTTTGCACTACAAGTGCATACAAGTGCAAAGTGCACTTGAAATTGCACTGAAAGTGTACTTGGAAGTGCAGTCACTGTAAATCTGAGGGGAAGATCTGAAATGAGGGGGAGCTCTGCTGATTTTATCATCCAATCATGTGCAAGCTAAAATCCTGTTTTTTATTTTTCCTTGCATGTCCCCCTCGGATCTACAGTGACTGCACTTCCAAGTGCACTTTCAGTGCAATTTCAAGTGCACTTTGCACTTGTAGTTTGCACTTGTAGTGCAAAGTGGATTTGTCTTTAGTAAATGGCCCCCAAAGTGTCTTATGGATGAATAGAGCAGAGCTTGGGAGCGAACACACACTAGTGCCCCCATAGCAAGCTATTGAGGGAGGGCACTGGTTAAGGGGGAGAAGCACCAGCAGGGGACCGAAGAAGAGGAGGATCAGGGCTGCACTATGCAAAACCACTGCACAGAGCAGGTAAGTATAACAAATTTTTTTTTTTTTAAAGCTGAAGCTTTAATATCACTTTCATTGTGGATAAGCAGAGAATATTTAATTGGGCTGATTAGGTAAACTAGCACCAAGTACAGGTCAGTAAAATAACAAATCAGTGTTACAGGTTAGTTTGTTACATTTATTTGTGTCAAAAGTCAAAATGTAAATCACAAAACTTTTGACCACAGCTGTATGTTACACAGTCAACAGGAGGTTAATTGAAGAAAGTAGAATGATGCATTTATGTGTGTGAATAATTTTTTAGTCATACCTGAATGACATTATCAAGCATTCTGTACTTTTACACACATATATATGTACGGACATTTACAATTTGACAGGCACATTCCTGAATGCACACAAGCTGCATTTGGGACTATTCACCCATTCCTGGACACCTGTTAGATTTTGACAGGCAGCTGGGCCTATGCAGTCGCTGAGGCCCGGATTCACGTAGAATCGCGTATCTTTGTGCGGGCGTAACGTAACCTATTTACGTTACGCCTCCGCAACTTTTACAGGCAAGTGCCGTATTCTCAAACGAAAGTTGCGGCGGCGTAGCGTAAATAGGCCGGCGTAAGCCCGCCTAATTCAAATGTGGTAGATGCGGGCGTGTGTTATGTAAATTTTATGTGACCCCACGTAAATGACGCTTTTTACGAACGACTCATGCGCCGTCCGTGAAAGTATCCCAGTGCGCATGCTCCAAATTAACCCGCAAGAAGCCAATGCTTTCGACGTGAACGTAAATGACGCCCAGCCCTATTCGCGAACGACTTACGCTAACTATGTAAAATTTTAAAAATTCGACGCGGGAACGAGGTCGATACTTAACATTGATAGGCCTCAAGTACGCCTCATATAGCAGGGGTAACTTTACGCCGGGAAAAGCCTAACATAAACGGCGTATCTGTACTGCGTCGGCCGGGCGTACATTCGTAAATTTGCGTATCTAGCTGATTTACATATTTCTAGGCGTAAATCAGCGTACACGCCCCTAGCGGCCAGCGTAAATATGCAGTTAAGATACGACGGCGTAAGAGACTTACGCCGGTCGGATCTAATACAAATCTATGCGTAACTGATTCTAAGAATCAGGCGCATAGATACGACGGCTCGGACTCAGAGTTACGCCGGCGTAACTCGTTTGAGAATCCGGGCCTGAGTCTCTATCCACCTCCATAGGCTTATACAAGCAGAAAATTACCTAGCACAACCGCACAATTGAGAAATACTTGCTGAGATTCGGTGCTTAGGCTGGGGGGATACCAACTCCCCTAAACGAACATCCAAACAGAAATTCAGCTGGCAACTCGATAACTCCTTAGTATTATCCTTTATTTGGCTATATCATATACACAGGATCGATGCTGACATGTTTTGGCCATTACAGCCTCACTCATAGGCTGCAATGGCTAACACATGTCAGCATTGATCATATGTATATGATGTAGCCAAATAAAGGATAATACTAATGAGTTATTGAGCTGCCGGCTAAATTTCTGCTTTGCACCTCCAGTAAGTACAGTAAAACCTTGGATTGTGAGCATAATTTGTTCAACAAACATGCTTGTAATCCAAAGCACTTGTATATCAAAGCAAATTTTCCCATAAGAAATAATGGAAACTCAAATGATTTATTCCACAACCATTTTATTCATTGGTCCTTCAGTTTATAATCCATATAAAAAGTTTATAGCAATGTGATGGGTTGGGTGTGTAACCATAAAATGTCCATCCACACATTGAAGCCTTCACAAGGGGATTATAAGCAAAATCCAGGAGGAGCTACAGAGTATAAAAGAGAAGAGAAGCGCCTCAAAGTGTAGCAATATGTTGCTAAATGTTGTACCTTCATTAAATGTAACCATATTGCTACACTTAGAGGTGCCTCTCTTCTCTTTTATACTCAGTTGTAAAATGACGCTACTTGTATATCAAGACATCGCTTGTATATCAAGTAGGGCTGTTACTGATTACAATTTTCATGTTTGATTAATTGATTTTTTTAATCAATTAATCGACTAATTTCGATTAATTATAACGCACATACATTTTTCGGATCACCACCATATATAGTCCCCACTGTAATATCCACAGACATCTACCCCACTGTAATATCCACAGACATCTGCCCCACTGTAATATCCACAGACATCTCCCCCACTGTAATATCCACAGACATCTCCCCCACTGTAATATCCACAGACATCTCCACCACTGTAATATCCACAGACATCTCCCCCACTGTGATATCCACAGACATCTTCCCCACTGTAATATCCACAGACATCTCCCACACTGTAATATCCACAGACATCTCCCCACTGTAATATCCACAGACATCTCCCCCACTGTAATATCCACAATCTCCCCGACTGTAATATCCACAGAGATCTCCCCACTGTAATATCCACAGACATCTCCCCCACTGTAATATCCACGGACATCTCCCCCACTGTAATCCACTGACATCTCCCAAATGTATTATGGCCACATCTCCGCCACTGTATAGGAAGATTATAACGCACATACATTTTTCGGATCACCACCATATATAGTCCCCACTGTAAAATCCACAGACATCTACCCCACTGTTATATGCACAGACATCTCCCCCACTCTAATACCCACAGACATCTCCCCCACTGTAATACCCACAGACATCTCCCCCACTGTAATACCCACAGACATCTCCCCCACTGTAATATCCACAGACATCTCCCCCACTGTAATCCACAGGCATCTCCCCCACTGTAATCCACAGACATCCCCCCACTGTAATATGGTCCACATCTCCGCCACTGTATAGGAAGATTAGTGCTTGCTTAGTCTTACCAGAGAACCCGGCCAAACACGAGCAGTTGAGGCTGGGTGATGACGTCAGTGCGCCGCTCTAGGCTCACCTAGGCCACAGACATCTCCCCCACTGTAATATCCACAGACATCTCCCCCACTGTAATATCCACAGGCATCTCCCCCACTGTATTCCACAGACATCTCCCCACTGTAATATGGTCCACATCTCTGCCACTGTATAGGAAGATTAGTGCTTGCTTAGTCTTACCAGAGAACCCAGCCAAACACGAGCAGTTGAGGCCGGGTGATGACGTCAGTGCGCCGCTCTAGGCTCACCTAGGCCACCGCCGGGTGGACCAAGATTAATCAAGGAATTAATCGATAATTTGCGCAGCCCTAATATCAAGTCAAAATGTATTTACAAAATGTAGCTTATCTGTTTTAAACGCTCTCACGCGAAGTTACTCTTAAATCAAAGTTTTACTGTAAAGTTCAGCTGCTGAATCCAGACCCAATTGAAGTCAATGAGAGCCTTATGTTAAACATCAGTTATGACTATTTTCTAACAGATTTGGTTAGCTCAGCCGTAGTCTTTATCTATTTGTGTTCTGTAGACATGAGAGAGGCCATTCTAGTGCACCTGTTCCAGTGTTGTAAAAAGAAACACTTTACCTCCCCCCACAAAATGAATTAAAATACACTACTAAGGCCTAGGCCCTGTACAATAGAATTTTGTTAAAAAGCTGTTTCAGCCCCTGTTTTTGTGGCTTGCCTGTCATTGGCACCGCCATTATAGTGCATGTGCAGATACAGTGCCATGAAAAAGTATTCAAACCCCGTGAAATTTTCCTAAATTTTGTCATGTTACAGCCAAAAATATACAGTTTTGTTGAAAATTATTCAACCCCCCAATGCTGTAAAAGGTTTTAGGGAATTTAGTGTACATTTGTAATTGTATTCAGAATGAAATCCTACAAGGACTTCTTAAAGAACCATATGCAACTAAAATGACATCAATTGGTTTTGTAATACAGTAGTAAATGTTTATTTTGTGAATTCTTCATTTACACAATTATTCAACCCCTTAAAGACTACCACTCTGAAGAACAGAGGTTCATTGAAGTGTTTTCAATCAGGTATTGAAAACACCTGTAGATGTCAGGGAGCAGCAATAAAGCCTAATAAGCACCAATTAGGCATCTTTAAAATGACTGATACTCAGCTCCTTCTAGACATTTACTAGTGTGGTTACAAACATGGTGAAGTCAAGAGAATGGTCCAGGAAGACAAGAGAAGAGGTGATTACTCTTCACAGGAAGGGCAATGGCTATAAGAAGATTGCAAAGATGTTAAACATACCAAGAGACACCATAGGAAGCATCATTCGCAAATTCAAGGCAAAAGGCACTGTTGAAACGCTACCTGGTCGTGGCAGAAAGAAGATGCTGACTTCGACTGCTGTGCGCTACCTGAAGCGTAGAGTGGAGAAAAGTCCCCGTGTGACTGCTGAGGAACTGAGAAAATATTTGTCAGATGTGGGTACTGAAGTTTCTGCTCAGACAATACGGCGCACACTGCGTAATGAAGGCCTCCATGCCAGAACTCCCAGGCTCACCCCCTTGCTGTCTCCAAAGTATAAGAAGAGTCGACTGCAGTATGCCAAAAGTCATGTGGCCAAACCACAAGAAGTTTTGGGATTGTGTTCTGTTTGGGCCCATTGATCAACGCTATGTTTGGAGGAGGAAGAACAAGGCCTATGATGAAAAGAACACCTTGCCTACTGTGAAGCATGGCGGGGGGTCAATCATGCTTTGGGGCTGTTTTGCTTCTGCAGGTACAGGGAAGCTTCAGCGTGTGCAAGGTACCATGAATTCTCTTCAGTACCAGGAGATATTGGATGACAATGTGATGCAATCCGTCACAAACCTGAGGCTTGGGAGAAGTTGGACCTTTCAACAGGACAATGATCCCAAGCATACCTCCAAGTCCACTAGAGCATGGTTGCAGATTAAAGGCTGGAACATTTTAGAGTGGCCATCGCAGTCACCAGACTTAAATCCGATTGAGAACCTCTGGTGGGACTTAAAGAAAGCAGTTGCCGTGCGCAAGCCTAAGAATGTGACTGTACTGGAGGCTTTTGCCCATGACGTAGATCGCTGCAAGACACTTGTGTCAAGCTATGCTTCACGTTTAAAAGCTGTTATAACTGTAAAAGGATGTTGTACTGAGTACTAGATTGAATGTCACTTGGGGGTTGAATAAAACTGATAATGATGTGAGCACAGAAAAGACATTTGTGGTTATTTCATTATAAATGTTATGTTATATTTGTCTGACCTACACGTGCCTCTTTGATTTAATTGTAAGCAGGATGACTGAATGATCAAAATCAATGTCAATCTGGCCAAAACAATCAATTTCAGTGGGGGTTGAATCATTTTGAATACAACTTTAAATGTATTTTATTGGGATTTTATGTGATAGAACAACACAAAATGGCACATACAGTAATTGAGCAGTGGAAAGAAAATGATAAATTGTTTTAATTTTTTTTTTTTACAAATACATATCTGAAAAGCGCAGGGCTGGACTGGCCCACTCTAATTTTGCAAACACGCATAAAAACAGTATCCTGTGCACTTGCATGTGAGTGACGTCATCACGGTCCAGCTAGCCACACAGCAGGAGCACGCAAACCCAGAAGGAAGACCGGGTGAAGGGGTTAGGACCCGTCAGCAGTCACCTGTTCCCTAGGACTAGGCCCGAAGCCTGGCTTTGGATTATATATACTGCTCAAAAAAATTAAAGGAACACTTTTGAATCAGAACTCCTGGGATGTTGATCTTGTCAGTTAAGTACTAGAGGGGGAGGGGTGTATACAGATGGGGTTGTTAATCAGTTTCAGCTGCTTTGCTGTTAATAGAAATTAACAACAGGTGCACTAGATGGGCAACAATGAGACGACCTCCAAAACAGGAATGGTTTTTCAGGTGGAGGTGTCTGACATTTTTTTTCCCTACTCCTCTTTTCTGACTGTTTTTCACTAGTTTTGCATTTGGCTAGGTCAGTGTCACTACTGGTAGCACAAGTCGATACTTAGACCCTATAAAGGTTGCACAGGCAGTCCAACTCCTCCAGGATGGCACATCAATACGTGTCATCTCAAGAGTATGGAGGAGATTCCAGGAGACAGGCATTTACTCTAGGAGAGCTGGACAGAGCTGTAGAAGGTCCTTAACCCATCAGCAGGACCGGTATCTGCTCCTTTGCGCAAGGAGGAACAGGATGAGCAGTGCCAGAGCCCTACAAAATGACCTCCAGCAGGTGGCCTAAGGGCCCGACGTCCTCTAGTATGCTCTGTGCTCACTGCCAGACACTGTGGAGCTCCATTTTCCATTGAACACCAGAATTGGCAGGTCCGCCACTGGTGCCCCATGTTTTTCACAGATGAGAGCAGGTTCACCCTGAGCACATGTGACAGATGTAAAAGGGTCTGGAGAAGCCGCAGAGAACTTTAGGCTGCCTGTAACACCGTTCAGCATGACCGGTTTGGTGGTGGTCAGTGATGGTCTGGGGAGGCATATCCATGGAGGGATGCACAGACCTCTACAGGCTACAAAATGGCACCCTGACTGCCATTAGGTAATGGGATGAAATCCTTGGACCCATTGTCAGACCCTACGCTGGTGCAGTGGGTCCTGGGTTCCTCCTGGTGCATGACAATGCCCGGCCTCATGTGGCGAGAGCATGCAGCCAGTTCCTGGAGGATGAAGAAATTTTTACCATTGAATGGCCCCCACGCTCACCTGACCTAAATCCAAAAGAACAGCTCTGGGACATTATGTTTCGGTCCATCCGGTACCGCCAGGTTGCACCTCAGTCTGTTCAGGAGCTCAATGATGCTCTGGTCCAGATCTGGGAGGAAATACCCCAGGACACCATCCGCCATCTCATTAGGAGCATGCCCTGATGTTGTCAGGCAAGCATACAAGCACTTGGGGGCCATACAAACTACTGAGGACCATTTTGAGTTGTTGCAATGAAATTTTAGCAAAATGGACTAGCTTGCTGCATAATTTTTTCACTTTGATTTTCGGGGTGTCTTTGAATTCAGCCCTCTGTAGGTGGATAATTTTCATTTCCATCAAATGATGTGCCATTCCCCAGTCCATATCAGTATAGATATCCAGCATGAGATTTTTGCCCGTTGAGATCTGATATGTTTTCAAAGTGTTCCTCTAATATTTTTGAGCAGTGTATTTTAAAATAAACAACTAATGTGCAACATCAAACAGGTTACCACAAACCCACAGATAAATTGAATATATAGCAAAGAATGTGGCACTAATCCATTTGGTGCAAATAATGATTCAAACAATATGCAAAATCCAACGTAGCTAAAAGGTCATCAAAAGTGTCAATTAATATTGAAATTTGCCAAAAAATAAGTGCATAACAATATTTTCAGCAAAAAGATCATATATAAACATTTTTTTTGCACTCTTTTTGCACTTTAATACCATGGACATAGTTTGGATATAATGGTTTTAATAAGCATTGTTTATATATGTTTTTTTTTGCTGAAAATATTTTTATGTACATTTCAATATTAATTGACAATTTTGGTTAACTTTTAACTATGTTGGATTTTGCATATTGTTTGAATAATTTTTTGCACCAAAATGTTTTATTTTTATTTTTAATTTTTTTTGTTAGCGCCACATTCTTTGCCATCTACAGTATTCAATGGCTGTGCCAGGCCAGCCGGTTACCTGGACGGGTTCCTGCAGCACCCTCATCCTCCGGCATCCCTTGTCTGCTCTGGGGACCCCTCTTCACGCGGGCGGCTCCGACTCATTTAAAGTTACAGCAACCGTTACCGTAGGGGGCAGGGGCCGCTGGAGATAGCTGATTTTTGCTGGAGTGGACGAAGTTGAAGAGCTGGCAAATTGGGTGTGATCCAATCAATCTCAAGCATACAAATCGCACCTCATCCCTGAATATAGCAAATGAGAACAGAAGGAGGAATGGGATTTTAGCGGTGCTAAGTAGAATAAGTTCTAAATATCACAAATACATTTTTAATGATTTATTAAAATATCAAAGTTGAAATTAATGCAACACATGATACAGAATTAAAAACAATTTTAGTCAGAACTTGGATATCCGGGTTGCTGGAATTCCCCAAATTAGACAGCTGGTCGGTTTAAGATGTTTGTAACCCAATATATTTCGCCTTAATCGGCTTCTTCAGGGGTTTTGAAAATGACCAGATTTAAATAGCCAGCTCTAACAAAGTAGAAAACAACATATGAGAGATTGTACATTATACATTTAGCTAGGTACATTAAACAAATAAGGCAAAATACAAACAGAGCAAGAGCCTTCCTTGAAGGGGACACGCGCTGACTTGACATCCCGGATGGGGAGATAAACTGACATCAATCCTGGAAACACCAGGGCATCAAGAACAGCTCAAACCGCAAAGGGCAAAAGGCCCTACACCGAGGTACTTATGCTGTGTCGGGGCAGAGGCTTGACCATAGGGGGAGAAATGGAGACCCAGCTATAGGGAACATATAGCACCTAATGAGTATTATGTTCCAACACATTAAAGCAACTGTATAGTTTATGATGATAGAGTTGCACTTACTTATGTAAAGCAAAATTGTAGCACACAAAGGGCAGCCAAAAACTTCAACTTTTTCAGATTAGATACAGGAAAGGATATGCCTGATCACGCTATCTTGTAAAAAGAAAACAAACAAAAAAAGGGGAGGATGAAAAAAAAGAAGGGGTTTTTATAATATATAATGTTCAGGTATGAAATTATATCATACCATTGACCACTAGGGGTCACTATTTACTTAGATAATACAGAGAGAAGAGCCCAAATAGTCAGGGCTATGATACAGCCAATGAAATATCAGTCAAGGAAGAAATACAGAGGAACGTTGAAGAGACAACATAGCCAAAACAGAGCAAAACAGCTCTAGTACAGCAAGGCACATTTAGAGCAATCACCTGCATAAGTACGAAGGTACAGAAGGGCTGTTCCACGGTTCAGTGCAGCAAGGATGATGGAAAGGGCTGGCTCCATTTATCTCCCCCCGCACGCCCGAGCGTCTGACGTCATCGGGCGTGCGCGGACACAACAACGCATTCGGGCGCATGCGCCAATGCCAAATGGGGCCGCACGGCCTACAAGGCCCAGAATCCCCAGCGTCACCTCATCCATGACGCGGATGGTGGGCGGCGATAACTCCGTCCAGATGGGAGTGGCGCGGGTGCGTGTGCCAGAGATCCCCACAAAGGGAAAGAAGGGGGATCCCATAGTCACATGGGGCATGCAGGACAGGCGGTAACATAGGCAGATGGACCAGGGCGATAGTGCACCGAAGCAAAAATGGGCATTCAAAAGAAGCCCTTGTGTGTCCATATGGCCAAGCGAAAACACCCCTAGTGGCCACAGCAAAGGACAACAAGGGAGGGCATCTGAGCTATTAAACTCGGAGCATAATGAACCAGGGAAATACTAATCAGAGCAAAGTCCCCAAGCTGACTAAGTATGGACACACAAGGGCTTCTTTTGAATGCCCATTTTTGCTTCGGTGCACTATCGCCCTGGTCCATCTGCCTATGTTACCGCCTGTCCTGCATGCCCCATGTGACTATGGGATCCCTCTTCTTTCCCTTTGTGGGGATCTCTGGCACACGCACCCGCGCCACTCCCGTGACGCTGGGGATTCTGGGCCTTGTAGGCTGTGCGGCCCAATTTGGCATTGGTGCATGCGCCCGAATGCGTTGTTGTGTCCGCGCACGCCCGATGACGTCAGACGGGAGATAAATGGAGCCAGCCCTTTCCATCATCCTTGCTGCACCGAACCGTGGAACAGCCCTTCTGTACCTTCGTACTTATGCAGGTGATTGCTCTATATGTGCCTTGCTGTACTAGAGCTGTTTTGCTCTGTTTTGGCTATGTTGTCTCTTCAACCTTCCTCTGTATTTCTTCCTTGACTGATATTTCATTGGCTGTATCATAGCCCTGACTATTTGGGCTCCTCTCTCTGTATTATCTAAGTAAATAGTGACCCCTAGTGGTCAATGGTATGATATAATTTCATACCTGAACATTATATACTATAAAAACCCCTTCTTTTCTTTCATCCTCCCCTTTTTTTGTTTGTTTTCTTTTTACAAGATTGCGTGATCAGGCATATCCTTTCCTGTATCTAATCTGAAAAAGTTGAAGTTTTTGGCTGCCCTTTGTGTGCTACAATTTTGCTTTACATAAGTAAGTGCAACTCTATCATCATAAACTATACAGTTGCTTTAATGTGTTGGAACATAATACTCATTAGGTGCTATATGTTCCCTATAGCTGGGTCTCCATTTCTCCCCCTATGGTCAAGCCTCTGCCCCGACGCAGCATAAGTACCTCGGTGTAGGGCCTTTCACCCTTTGCGGTTTGAGCTGTTCTCGATGCCCTGGTGTTTCCAGGATTGATGTCAGTTTATCTCCCCATCCGGGATGTCAGGTCAGCGCGTGTCCCCTTCAAGGAAGGCTCTTGCTCTGTTTGTATTTTGTCTTATTTGTTTAATGTACCTAGCTGAATGTATAATGTACAATCTCTCATATGTTGTTTTCTACTTTGTTAGAGCTGGCTATTTAAATCTGGTAGTTTTCAAAACCCTTGAAGAAGCCGATTAAGGCGAAATATATTGGGTTACAAACATCTTAAACCGACCAGCTGTCTAATTTGGGGAATTCCAGCAACCCGGATATCCAAGTTCTGACTAAAATTGTTTTTAATTCTGTATCATGTGTTGCATTAATTTCAACTTTGATATTTTAATAAATCATTAAAAATGTATTTGTGATATTTAGAACTTATTCTACTTAGCACCGCTAAAATCCCATTCCTCCTTCTGTTCTCGAAGTTGAAGAGCTGTCAGAGAGGAGGGGGGCGGGGAAAGTCAAGCGGTGACGGAAAATGACAAGTGTGGGCCGGAGGTGGCCGAAGATGTGGCCGAAGATGTGTGCAGTTCTGAGCGAGGGTGGAAAACGACAAGTGTGGGCCGGAGGTGGCCGAAGATGTGTGCAGTTCTGAGCGGGGGCGGAAAACGACAAGTGTGGGCGGAGGTGGCCGAAGATGTGTGCATTGTTCTGAAAGAACCGAAAGGGGGCAGAAAGAGCCGAAGTGCACCAGCTCTTCCCGAAGCTCGATACCTAGCCATGGGCAGTACAGCGGTGCTCAAATCAATGGCTGCGCAAGTAGTAATTTGACAGACTGTCACTGAAACCAGCCCTATGAGCCAATGGCCCACCAGGAAACTCCTGGTAGTCCCGATGGCCAGTCCATCCCTGGAAAAACGTGCCATGTGCCATGTATTCCAGCCCCCTTTACTCTGATAAACTAAAATCTAGTGGAATCAATTCCTCAAAAGTCACCTAATTAGTAAATAGAGTCCACCTGTGTGTAATTTAATCTCAGTATAAATACAGCTGTTCTGTAAAGCCCTCAGTGGTTTGGTAGTGAACAAACAGCATCATGAAGGCCAAAGAACACACCAATTAAGTCAGGGATAAAGTTGTTGAGAAGATTAAAGCAAGGTTAGGCTATAAAAATATATCCCAAGCTTTGAACATCTCACGGAGCACTGTTCAATCGTGAAGGTGGTAAAAGGCGGTTCTACAAAGTACTGACTAAGAGGGGCTGAATACAAATGCACACCACCCTTTTCACATATTTATTTAAAAAAAATGTTGACAACCATTTATAATTTTTCCTTCCACTCCAATTATATGCCACTTTGTGTTGGTCTGATGTGATAATGTCAGAGCTGCTCTCTGCAGCATTATACTGTGAGTGCAAGGTACTGTGAAACATCCTCCTCAGGGCACATGCTCATGACACCCTGCACTTACAGTATGTCCTCTGGGTTGAGGGCTGCTTGGAGTCATTCAACTCAGAAGACATCTAGTGGTGGAACGAAATTACTGAAGTGGACAAGGAGGTAAGCATTGCAAAAAGAGTTCCTTTTTTTATTAATTAACAAGCTGAGATCCATTAAAAACATAGCCCAATCATTTAGCAGACTACAGCAGGGGGCACTTGGCCTTCTTTTGTTACATCTTAGCATCTCTCTCATTTAAACCTTCAGTGTCCAATAAAATAATACCTTGTCATCCTTCCATGAAAGCCTTTGTTAAGGCACTTGTTATAAGATGACAATGCTCTGTCCTGGTTTCCTAATTTTGCTCCTGCATTGTTTTCCTGTCACATGGTCCACTGTTGTCAAAATTGGGAAACCTTCCCCCGGGAAATGTGATGCAGCCATCACTGGAGTGAATTTTGACAGGAAATGGCTATGTAACTCTAGCCCCAGAGGAGCTACAGAATTGTTTTATGATATCTTTGAACACATAAAGAGTACACACCCCGCTCACCCAGCACCTACCAACATACCATGAGGGGTTTAAAAAAAAAAATGATTAGTCCAAGCATAGCCTAAAAGAAGAGTTAATTAGCAAGTGTATTTATACAAGCAATAGATAGGACAATATTACTCTGAGAGATATGGTAATCACCCCACCAAATTCTGACTAAATCAGCCCATAGACCAGGCCTCAAAATTTCAAGTCCTGAGCTACTTGCCAGGCCTTTAAGAATTACTCGCCGAAGGCTACAAGATGGCCGCAATTATCTAGAGCTCGATGGCCAGACTGGGGAGACTACAAGGATCTATAATATCCAGCCTGTCACCCAGCCGGCAGTTGATAGAAGAATCACAAAAATAAAATAAATTAAATTAAAAATTGAGCAGTCCTTAGCTACGCGCTGAGCTGGCCACAACATACCCCATGGCTCCAGGGGTGGCCGGTGAGAATATGTTCCGGGGGCAAAAATATGTAGACATGTGCGTTCCCATTCGTAACGAATGGATTTCTGTACGAATTTCTTAGTAATTTCTTAGAATTTCGTAGCCCCATACACACGGTTATGTGTACGGGGCTACGAAATTCTAAGAAATTACTAAGTCTATCTTAATATGGATTAGCCGCGTGTTGAAAATGAAACTAAAATACGAGATTGCGAATGACAGCGCGGCAATGTATTTACGAAAGTACAAAATTACGAATCCATTAAACGAAAATTATTATCTAACAAAATTACGAATTTCGAATCAACAAAAATAAATTAGACAGAATTACGAATCATTCAGTATAAACGAAAATAAAAATGTTAAGAAAATACGAGGAGGTCCCCTCGTCCGGGTCAGTGCAAGACAGGGCACTTGTGAGTGCACTTATTTATGCTGTGAGGGACTCTCTCAAGCTGGAAGATGCAGCTGGGACTTCCACAGAGGGGTCTGTCTCCTTTGTGTCACACAAATTTAACCAAAAGTTTTTCCTTGTTACATTCTTTAATAAGTTCATAGATAAGGAATGGGAATGACCACAGAAGTCCTTTGTGGTCCCTCAGCGCATGGCGGTCCGTTATCCTTTTGAGGAGAGCTTCTGGTCATGGACCCCCCAGTCTCTCGGCTAAATAAGGTAACCACACTCCCAGTAGAGGGGACCCCTGCCTTTAAGTACCCTACTGA
Organism: Rana temporaria; assembly: GCF_905171775.1. Taxonomy (NCBI): domain Eukaryota; kingdom Metazoa; phylum Chordata; class Amphibia; order Anura; family Ranidae; genus Rana; species Rana temporaria. Next base: position 108,689,078 of record NC_053494.1, on the reverse strand, counting down.
TAGGAGATCTGAAGCGGTGACCTGCTCCATGTTCACTATGCTGGGGTCAGCATTGCGACCTATATTGTCTGTGACTTTGGTGTCTCAGACACTCACTGAATGGGCAAAGATTTTGCAACAGACAGTAGAGGAGCATCAGCTTCCTCCAGAATGCGTAAGGCTGGCTGACCAATTGGTACAGGGCCTTGTGTATGTCTGTGATGCCACTCTGGATGGGGCCCCCTTGATCTCCAGAGCCTCAATATCTGCGGTGGTACTGCGCTACCTGATTTGGTTGAAATTCTGGTCCACTGACCAAGCATATAAAAAAGCTCTTGCAGATTTGCCCTTCAAAAGTAGAAGGCTTTTTGGTACCTCACTGGATGACATTATTAAGCATGTCACTGGAGGTAAGAGCACACTTCTCCCGCAGTCTTCTAAGGGGAAGGAGTAGCGTCGTAAACCGGGGGCCTTCCTATTCCACGCAGAAGCGTTATTTTCGTCAGTCAGGGTCAGCCGGCAGATCTTCCCAGACTGACAAGGCTCCAGCTGGGGGACAGAAGCGTCCCTGGGTGCTTAAGCCGAACAAGCCGGCTAACAAGCCTGCTACCGCATGAAGTTTTGCCCCTACCCGACTCAGGGGTGGGGGATAGCTTTGCGGGTTTGCAGCTCAGTGGACCTCCCTGCTCTCTGACCAGTGGGTCTGCGAGGTGGTCCCTTCGGGGTACAAGATCGGAACAGATTCTTTCCCTCAAATCTTTCTCTACTTCCGGCTCGTCGGTCTGCTTTGATTGGAGCAGTACAAAACTTGCTCAGGTACGGAGTAATTTTACCTGTGCCCCTGGAAGAAAGGTTTCAGGGATTCTATTTGAATCTGTTTGTAGTCCCAAAGAAGGATGGTGTTCATCCAATCTTGGACCTCAAGGCCCTCAATGCCTTTGTGAGGGTGCGAAAGTTCAGGATGGAATCCATTCGTTTGATGGTTGCTGTGCTCCATCCGGGGGATTTTCTGGCGTCCCTGGACATCAAAGACTTGCATGTCCCCATCTGCACCAGCCATCAGAGGTTTATGCGCTTTGCGATTGGCGAAGACCACTATTAATTTGTGGCTCTTCCCTTTGGCCTAGCGTCAGCACCAAGAGTGTTCACCAAGGTGCTCTCCCCGATTCTGGCTTTGCTGAGACAACGAGGCATTGCTATCGTAGGCTACCTAGATGATCTTGTTCTGAGAGCTGCTTCTGGCTCAGAATTAGAGGAGGATGTGTTTATAGCCAGTCAGAACCTCCGGGAATTTGGTTGGGTACCTAACATCCAGAAGTCGGTGTCTGGAGTACCTAGGGTTGATCCTGGACTCCTCGAAGGTGAAGGTTTTCCTTCCTTTGGAGAAGTTGCAGACACTCCAGTCGGCGGTGAAATTGTTAGCATCCCGCAAATGGTCGTCTCTCCGTTTTTGCATGCTAGTTCTGGAGTTCATGGTGGCCCCCTTCGAGGCAGTTCCGTATACCCAATTCCACACTCGAGTATTGCAGAAGGAGATCCTGTCCAAATGGAACAAATCTTCGTTGTCTCTGGATCGTCAGATTCAGGTAAGTCACCTGATCAGGGCTTCCCTGAGTTGGTGGCTGAGATCTTCTGTCAGGGAGGTCGTTCCTTCCTTTCAATTGGACTGTGATCACGACGGACGCAAGCCTCACAGGTTGGGGGGGAGTCTGGGGGTCCAGTCGGCCCTGGGTCGCTGGACTCTGGATGAAAGGAGCGTGCCAGCTCTGTCAGCCATTTACATTCCGGGCTTAGAAAACTTGCAGGCGGACTACCTAAGTCGCCAGATGCTGGATATGGGGGAATGGTCGTTACATCCGGAGGTGTTTCAACTCCTTTGCCGGAGGTGGGGCACACCGGATGTGGATCTCTTGGCTTCAATATTCAATCACAAGGTGTCAAGGTTTGTGGCCAGGTCCAGAGATCCCTGGGCAGACGCGTCAGACGCGTTGGTGGCCCCGTTAGCTCAGTATCAGCTAATTTATGCCTTTCTCCCACTGAAGTTGAGTAGAGGCCGAGGGGATCTCTGTGATTCTAATCGCTCCGGATTTGCCCCGGCGTCCCTGGTACGCTGACCTTGTGTGCCTGGTGGTGGATGCACCCTGGCGGCTGCCAATGAGGGAGGACCTTCTGTCTCAAGGTCCTATACTTCATCCTGCTTTACAGTCACTGGCTTTAACGGCATGGCTATTGAAAGCCGGGTGCTGAGGGACCGAGGTTTGTCGGATTCGGTCATTTCAACCATGCTGAGGGCACAGAAGTCTTCTTTGCAGAAGATCTACCATCAAAATTGGAAGGCCTACATCTCCATGTGCGAGGAGATGGAGTGGCGTCCACGGACATATTCGCTTTCCAGGGTCCTGCTGTTTTTACAGTGTGGAGTAGATCAGAAAATTGCCTTAAGCACCATTAAGGGACAGATTTTAGCCTTGGCTGTTTTCTTTCAACGACCCTTGGTGACCCACTCGCTGGTAGGTACTTTTGTGCAGGGGGTTTGACATGTGCTTCCCCCGATTAGACCACCGCTTCCTCCGTGGGATTTGAATCTGGTGCTCTCGGCTCTTCAGGAGCCCCCTTTTGAGAACATCAGATATATTCCTCTCTTGGCGCTCTCTCAGAAAGTGGCTTTTCTAGGGGCCATTACATTTGTCAGACGTGTTTCTGAGTTGGCGGCCTTGTCTTGCAAGTCTCCTTATTTGGTCCTCCACAAGGATAAAGCGGTGCTACGCCCGCAGCCTTCCTTTCTTCCGAAGGTAGTTTCAGCATTTCACCTGAACGAGGACATTGTACTTCCGTCCTTGTGTCGCATCCCAAAGAAGCTGCGCTACATACCTTGGATGTGGTACGTGCTCTGCGGGTATACCTGTCTGCCAAGGCTTCTTTACGGAGGTTGGACTCACTGTTTGTGGTGGTGTCTGGTCCGCAGAAGGGCCAGGTGGTCTCGCCAGCCACTATTTCTTGGTGGATCAGGCAGACCGTCATCCAGGCCTATGCCCTTAAGGGGTGGGCATCTCCTTTCCCTGTCACGGCACATTCAACGAGGGCCATTGGTGCTTCCTGGGCTTTCCGACATCAAGCGTCTGTTTTCACAGGTGTGTAAAGCGGCGACTTGGTCGTTCGTTCACACTTTTTCCAAATTTTACAAGGTTGATGTGAGTGCATCTTCAGATGCTTCCTTCGGCCGCAAGGATTTGCAGGTGGCTGTTTGAGTTTGCAACTCCTCCGTTGAGGAGCTCTACTTGTTTGGGGTGAAGTTGATTTTTGATTGCTGTTCCCAGCCCTCGTTTTTCTGACACTGCTAGGGGACGTCCCAAATGTCAAGATTTAAAGAGCTGTGTCGATCCATGGACGATAAGAGAAAATAGGATTTTTTGTACTCACTGTAAAATCCTTTTCTGTCGTCCATGGACAGACACAGAACCCAGCCCTCTTTTTTAAGTTTGTACTGCTTTTTGACGAACTGAGCTGCATGCTGCAGGGTGAGGGGTTATGACCAGAGGGCCCGCCCCTGGGTGGGGCTGTTCAACTCTATTAAAGTTACATGTTTTAAGATAACTAACATGTTCTGCCTAGTCCTCTCCTATGAACAGGAACATAACCCAAATGTCAAGATTTAAGGAGCTGTGTCTGTCCATGGACGACAGAGAAAAGGATTTTACGGTGAGTACAAAAAATCAAATTTTTTACACAGTGAAAGAAGAGGTAATGAAAAGGTCACGTGCAGCGGAAAACCTGACGTTCCAGGGTCAACCCATCCACATTTTTGCGGACCTCTTTTCCTACACTGTACAGAAACGGAGAGCCTTGAAACCCCTTCTCCAAGTCTTGATACGAAACGATATTTCCTACAGATGGTCTTTTCCACTCCGCCTGAACTTTTCATTCCACAACAAAAGTTATGGCTTTTCATTGTTTGCTGAAGGCAAGCGTATTCTACTACACCTGGGCTATGTTCTAGTGAGCATTGCCAAGCAGTCTACTTAAAGATGGCTGCATTTCTGCATTAATGAATATTCAGTTTAACCCTGTCCAGACTGTAGAAAGATAAGCATCAACAAAGGAAGAAGTTCAGTGGCAGTTATCAGCTACAGTTCAGGTTTTACTAGTACAAAGAGGCTACAGAAGATGAGTAGCTTTGAGATTAAACAAAGAATGAAAAAGTGAAAACGTATTGTATTAGAGAATGACAACGTAATTGTTTGAATAAAAGTTATGCTGATCACATATAGGTCTAAAAAATAAGCTACGATACATTTGAAATTAATAAATGGTTAGGTTTGAAGGGGCTTATGGCTTTTCAGGTAGTGTAAGGCATTCATGAAGCATGGAAAAGTTCTATAACGTATCAAGTGTATGTAATATAGCATCATGTACAGGAGTCCACAGCCAATTTAGAATTGCTGTGCGGTTACTACGAGTTGTTGCAAACTACATTATTACTAAGACATTAATTATCTACTGCGGTGTACAGGAGTAAATTCTTGTGGAATTTGATATCATCTGTATTCTAGGGATTGTGCAAGAAGGTACAGTGACGTAAATCATATTGTCACGGTTCCTACCGTGCCAAGCAGACGGCGAGGCGTGGTCGTGCCCCAAGTGGCTCTGGGTGGTATTGAACCTGGATCCAGCTGCGGCGAAGGCCATCCTCACCACTAGGGACTCTGGTGAACACAAAGCTGGGTCTTAGACTCCGCGCCCTGGGTGATCTTGGGTTTGCACTTCCTCCCTGATAGCAGCAGTTGGCTATAGGGTTCACTACCCTGAGGTGCATCCCTGACCCCAACGGGGTGCACTTGTCACCTGGCTACGGGTGACCTGACATATATATTTTACTTTATCTCAACCATTTTTTATTTGATTTTTTTGCTTTAACCATTTTCATTGCTTGATTTTATTTGAGTGGGGGACTAGCAGATAAGCAGAACTTTCAGACGAGATCCCCTGTATAGTGGATATAAACCAAAAAGTACAAATTTGCTAAGTTATAGGAAATAATTAGAAATGCTTATTGTGCCTTTAATGTACCATAAAAATGTACCTTTTGTCAAAATGTCTTTTTGTCTAAGGCCCCTTTCACACAGGTGTCTCCGTGTAGCAGATTCAGCTTGCTCAATGGGGGATCGCTCCGCTTATCCCCACTGAGCAGGCAGATGTCAGGTCCGTTTCCACTCCGCGAGTCTGCTGTGCAGAGCGGACACAGTCCCGCTCTCCTCAATGGGGAAGTCGGATGGAAACGGACTGAATGTCTGTTTCCATCCGAACAGTCGAACAGAAAGAAAATAAGAACACCATCCCTCCATTTTTTTTTTTTTTTTCAAACTTCAAAATATTTTATTCAGAACTACTGAACAGAAGTGCAAAACAAGTAATCAAGACAGGCACATTTTTTGTAGGTAGGTGAACAGTTGAAAAAGCACTTAAGATTTGTTGGAATGGCAAGCAGGTAAAACATTAGCTGAAAAGCTTAAAGCGGTTGTAAACCGCATAAACTTTTTTTTTTTTCCCCCAAATCTGCAATGCAAAAGGCATAATAGGCTAGTATGCATCGCATACTAGCCTATTATGAAATACTTACCTCGGAACGAGGTGTGTACCACTTACCTGGTCCACGCCGAGCAGGATGTCATCTTGCTCCGGCGTGTCTTCCGGGTATCGCCGCTCCAGCGCTGTGATTGGCTGGAGCGGCGATGACGTCACTCCCGCGCGTGCGCGCGGGAGATTTAAAATCGGCAGGGTCCGGCGATGCCGGTCCTTCAGCCGTGGAGTCCCCCCTGCGCATGCGCCGCCCGCATTGCGGGGGTAATATCTCCTAAACCGTGCAGGTTTAGGAGATATTCTCCTTACCTACAGGTAAGCCTTGTTGTAGGCTTACCTGTAGGTAAAAGTCCAAATAGTGGGTTTACAACCACTTTAAGTGTCAGGTAAACAAAAGTGCATTATTAACAGAACTGTGAGAAGCCTGACATTGAAAATATTATGCATCCTTGACAAGAGCCACAGCTGAAAAACGCACTTCATCTTTTGCCTGCTCAGTGTACTGCTTGCAAATGTTTTTGCAGGCAGTATCTGATCGGATGGTGGCGGGTGTCAGTGGAAATGTGTCTGCTGACATCTGCTGCTCTATAGGGGAGATTGGAGGGTCCGGAGGGATAGGTGAACTGATATAGCAGTTCTAAGAATGTCCGTAAGGGGGCAATATATAGTTTCTTTCTCACTGACGTACTGGAAGTAAATATTATCTACAAATTTATCTGTTTCATTGATCATTATTACTAATCAATATATCCAACACATATTTCTGGTCAAGGATTTAAAAAAATAAAAATAAAATAAATTTCAACTCACCAGTTTGAATCTTCTATGTGATTTAGGTTATTTGTGGCTGATTGAGAGGGAAATAAATGAGCACATCACAATAAGCTCTATCATATCGATACAGGTCAAGCTATTAACCTATATGTGATTTAATTAGCTAATTATTATGTATGAAGAGGGAAAGAGGTGGCCTGCACAATTACCTTAAAATCACTGAAAATGCTCTGCCTGCCAAAATCAAGCCACACGTAACCAGCACTGATTATTTGATTTAGGAAGGTCGGAGAAGTTTTAGGCTGAACTGCAGCTAAAGACAAAGATAAAATACATAGGGCTAGATTCAGTAAGAAATTACGTCGGCGTATCTGTTGATACGCCGCATAACTTCTAGGATGCGCCGGCGTATCTTTTTTCGATATTCAGAAAGCAAGATACGCTAGGCATGTGCATTTCGTTTCGTTCCGAATCGAAATTCGAACAAATTTTTCATTATTCGGACATTCGGATGCCTACGAATTCCCGAATTGCAATATTAACGAATTTACCGAATCCGAACGAACAATTTCGATTCCGAATCGAAAACCCGCGGACGAAATTCGATCGGAATTAAAAAAAAAAAAAAATATTCGAATTGAATTCGAAAAAAAATAAAAAATAAAATAAATATTCGAATTGAATTCGAAAAAAATTATATTGGAAAAGAGACTATTTGTTTTCTAATCCGGTCGAAATATTTTCGATTTCGACTGGATTTTTCGAAATTCGGTCGAAAACGAACACATTCATAAAACGGTCGAAATATTTTAGAATTCGACCGGATTTTTCAAAATTCGGTCGAAAACGAACGAGTTCCGAAAACAAATTCCACACATGTAACGAACCTAACTTAACGAAATTAATTAAATGACGAATTAAAACGAAACAAAACAAAAGAAATTTTTCACTTTTGCACATGCCTAAGATACGCCAGAATTTTGCTAAGATACGACCGACGTAAGTCTCTCACGCCGTCGTATCTTAGGGTGCGTATTTACACTGGCCGCTAGGTGGCGCTTCCGTAGATTTCTGCGTAGAATATGCAAATGAGCTAGATACGCCGATTCAGAAACGTACGTGCGCCCGGCGGATTTTTTTACGTCATTTACGTAAGGCTTTTTCCGGCGTAAGGTTACTCCTGCTATATGAGGAGTATCCAATGTTAAGTATAGACGTCGGGACAGCGTCGAATTTTGCGTCGTTTGCGTAAGTCGTTCGCGAATAGGGCTTTACGTAAATTACGTTCACATCGAAAGCATTGACTATTTGCAACGTGATTAGGAGCATGCGCACTGGGATACGTTCACGGACGGCGCATGCGCCGTTCGTTAGAGACGTCATTTACGTGGGGTCATGTTTTATTTACAAAAAACACGCCCACCTCTTCACAATTTGAATTTGGCGCGCTTACGCCGGCAGATTTACGCTACGCCGTCCTAACTTGGGGCGCAGATTCTCTGTGAATCCAGCCCCAGCCTCACTAAGTTACGGCGGCGTAGCGTATCTGAGATACGCTACGCCCGCACAAACTTACGGCGGGCTATCTGAATCTAGCCCCTACTGTATATGGAAGCTGTTTTACCTGCCACAAGAGCAGATTTCAGATTTGTACATCCCTGTCAGAAAACAGAGCCAGCCTGGTGACCTGATTGTTCCATACTGCAGTTAAAGCCTAGTGCCTGCGTACACACGACCATTTTTAATGGCCTAGAAAAAAACAAAAATTTTTTTGACCTGATTCTTGTCACGCCTGCCTTGCCTACACACGATCGTGAAAAAAAAAATGCTCGAGCAAAGCGCGGTGACTTACAACACGTACGACGGCACTATAAAGGGGAAGTTCCATTCGGATGGCGCCACCCTTGTGGCTGCTTTTGCTGATTTCGTGTTAGTAAAGGTTTGGTGAGAGACAATTTGCGCTTTTCAGTCTTCGTGCTTTTCAGTCTGTTACAGTGTGACGAATGTGCTATCTCCATTGCGAACGCTAGTTTTACCAGAACGAGCGCTCCCCTCTCATAACTTGCTTCTGAGCATGCGCGTTTTTTCCACGTCATTAAAGCCTACACACGACCGCTTTTCACGACGTGAAAAACGACAACGTGAAAAACTAAGCGAAAAAATAGAGCATGTTCTAAATTTTTAATGCCCATTTTGCACGTCATGAAAAATGCTCTGGAGCCCACACACGATCGTTTTTAATGACATTTAAAAAAAATTGCATTTTTCACGTCATGAAAAACGGTCGTGTGTACGCGGCATTAGACCCCATACACAGTATTAGATTTTCTGCAGATTTTTGTCTTCAGATTTACCAAAACCATGTAGTACAAGGACCTGCCTGATTGCATATAAATTAAAACTCTTAAGGGTTGACCTCATATTATATGGTTTTGGTAAACCTGAAGACAAAAATCTGCAGAAAATGTAATAGTGTGTAAGGGGTCTTAGGCCCCATACACACTGTTTAATTCCGAAGTTCTTTTTAACCTATTTATGCACGTAGCAAGGGTGGACCTAAAATGGGTCTTGAAAGCATCCCAAACTATATGCGGTGGGGCTGTCTCATCATTATCTGAAAAAAAATTGTCCCCAGTCTACCGTTACATCATCATCCTCAGGTAGCAGTGTGAGCCAGCAAAGGATTAAACCGCCACACAGCTGCAGGGCGGTCATGGTGCTGTTTTAAGGTGGCCCAACAAGGACTATGATCTGAGAGTACTCTTGGGGATAGGCCAGTGTCCTGCAATCTGGGGAGGAGAGAACTAGAGATAAGTATTAAATCTGTTCTGGACATGGAGTGATGCAAGGAGGAGAAACAGGAGAAGGCCTGGGTATTGGAATGTATAGCTCCCCAAGTGTGCACAAGATTAAAGTCAGTTACAAGTCTGGCAAATCGGGTAGATTGAGGTTGGGATTGCAGTGGAGTGGTCATATAGTGTTTGTCAAGTCTAGGGTTAATTGTCATTTTAAAGTCCCCCAACCACCCTGTCGGTACTGAGGGGTATGTAGTCAAAGCCATCAGCCAAAATTGCAGAATTAAATGGTGGAGGTACATAAAAGGCCCATAGCAGAATTGGTTCCCCTTCAATAGCTGCTTGCAGAAACACATACCTGCCTAATGGGTAAATCTCAGAACCCTGGAGCTCAAAATGGGTGGATTTTGCCACAAGGATAGAAACTCCTCAAGAGTGGCTGGGGTATATGGAGTGATAAGCCCATCTTATCCAAGGGTGTTTAAGGACTAGCTTTAATCTGCCTTTAATGTGTGTTTCTACCAGTACCAGGGGAGGCCTGGAAGCCTTAGGCCTGGGGGGCAAGTCCAGTCAAGTGGCCCATAGAGCGTGGAAAAGTGATGGATCGAGAAAAACAGTCTAAGATTTTTCATGATCACAAGAGTCCGCACAGAGGCCCCCCTTACATCAAAGTCCGCACAGAGGCCCCCCTTACATCAGAGTCCTCACAGAGGCCCCCTTACATCAGAGTCCGCACAGAGGCCCCCCTTACATAAGAGTCCGCACAGAGGCCCCCCCTTACATCAGAGTCTGCACAGAGGCCCCCCTTACATCAGAGTCCGCACAGAGGCCCCCTTACATCAGAGTCCACACAGAGGCCCCCCTTACATCAGAGTCCACACAGAGCCTCCCCTTACATCAGAGTCCACACAGAGGCCCCCTTACATCAGAGTCCGCACAGAGCCTCCCTGTCAGGGCGCAGACCTTCCACTGTCTCTTTCCCCAGTTGGTCCTGGGTGGAATCGAACCCAGGATCTCTCCATTGCAGGTCCAGCTCTTTTGTCTCTGAGCCACTGTTCAGTGCTGTTCTGTGTGCTGTCCGTTGGAACCTGGTCCTGAACCTGTACTTCTGTGAACCAATCAGTGGCCAGTGCGGCCTATTTAAGCCAGCCCCTTCCCCTTTGCTAATTGCTGGTTTGTCATCAGTTCCTGTATGTGCTTTATCCCTTGAACTAACCTCTTGACCTGGATTACCTGATTGCTTGACTAGATATCTGACCTCGGCTCGTTTATCGGATTGCTGCCTTCTCTTACCCCTGACCCCGGCTCTGGACTTTGGACTCGCTTCTCTCTGTGAACCCTGATCCCGGCTTGAATCTCGGACTTGCTGCTGTCTCCATTCCCTGAACCTGGCTTGCTTCTTGGACTTCCTTATTCCTGCTCCTGATTGACTTCGCATTGGCTTCCGGCTTCTAACGTATCCTGTGGTTCCGGATCCCACACTTGTGATCTTCACCTCGGCTACTACCCAGCTACCCTCCGGTGCCGGTGCCTTCTGGTGCTTCCCTCTCTCTGTTTCCACCCTCGGAGGAAGGTTAGCGCCAGTCCGCAAAGGTGAGCCGTCCGCAGCATCTCGGTCTCGGTAAGTACGTGTCCTGATACTCCCCTTACATCCGAGTCCACACAGAGCCATCCCTTACATCAGAGTCCGCACAGAGCCTCCCCTTACATCAGAGTCCGCACAGAGCATCCCCTTACATCAGAGTCCGCACAGACCCCATATACATCAGATCTGATGTAAGGGGTGTTCTGGGAAACTTGATTTAAGGGTGCATGCTGTGGACTATTGTGTAAAGAGGGTCTCTTCTCACCAAAGCCTGCCCCCCCTCCCCTTTAACAAAGTCCACAGAGCACCCCTTTTTATACACTGGGAGGCAGGAGAGACTAGAGAGGGTGAGCTTACCAGGATGGAGGCTGAGGCGCAGGCAGGCTGTCTGATGCTTTTTTGGGTTCAAACTTCCTGTCCAGTGCCCACACATGCCTGGGGAGTGTGGGCAGGGCAGACTCAGAAGGAGGAGCAGATGAGCTCTATCTCTCCTCATGTCTGTGCAGAGAGAGAAGGGGATGTCGGCGCCGGTGTGCGCTGAGGCTGAGCTATGTATGAGACGAGACATAGCTCAGCTCTGCAGCCATCTACCTCAGAGCTGACACAGGCACGGCTGCACAGTTGGAGGTGAGCAGCGGCCATGACCTGTGTTAACAGAGCTCCAGCAGGCATATTCCTGCTCTGCAAAAACAGCACTTGGTAGTGGCGGCCGGTGGCTGTGCATAGTGTCACCAGCTGGGGGGGAGATTTCCACCCTGCCCCCCCTGCCAGCCCTCCCCTGAGTACTATAATGTCTGCTAGTTGTTTTTTAAGGAAGGAGAATATAGCTGTCCTTTTAATTTTGTTGTTCATGCCGCGGACATGGTAAGGACCTTTAGGAGGGCCATAGGGCAAATAAAGAGAGTTTTGAGGCTCCAGGGTACTCAGATATCTTCCCAAAACGCATATGTGTTCACATAGAGGGCATGGTGGATACTTTCAGCAATAGTCTCTAAACAGCTTATAATACATTACTCCCCATCAGGCCCGGACTGGGACAAAAATGGGATGTGGGGTTCTAGCACCTTGTACCTCTGGACCCCTTTACATTAAACAGCACTCTGGACTCCTTTACATTACACAGCACCTTGCACCTCTGGATCCCTTTACATTACACAGCACCCTGGACCCCTTTATATTACATAGCACTGCACCTCTGGACCCTTTTACATTACACAGCACCCTGCACCTCTGGGCCCCTTTACATCACACAGCACCCTGCACCTCTGGATCCCTTTACATTACACAGCACCCTGCACCTCTGGGATCATTTTATATATCTGAGATAAGGTGTGTGGCGGAGTGTGTGAGACAGTTAGTCAAGGGTCTATGGACCTGGCCGCTTTCATGAAGCGATTTACAGTATGCTGAAAGATGTAGTCGGGTAAGCCAGGTCACACGGGAAGAGATCATAGGTTTAGATGTAATAAATATCCCGGACGAAGCATTCAGGTAGCAGTTGGCAGTAGGCCATGAGTCTCTGTTATAATTGTCTATTGTCGAAATACTTCTACTCTCCGGAAGGGCTGAATTGTCGAACAATGAGGTCAGGGGCCCTGGATCAGTTGAGAGGGCATATGCCTCCCTCTTCCTATACCAGATATCCAAGGCATCTAAAGTCAAAGGAGACAGCCCTCTAAAAGACCTATATGTCTTGGCGTATCCCCATGGTAGAGCCCTGATGTCTACAGGGGATAGATCTTGCTCTACCATAGTGGAGACTTTACATAGGGGACGAGGAAACCACTCTAGAACACGTGAAAGTACCGCAGAGGTGTGGTATAATTCGAAATCAGGGAGGGCTGTTCCTCCATTAGTAACAGGGGAGCATAAGAGTTTATGTTTTAGCCTTGGAGGATTTCCTCTCCAGACAAACCGGATGGCCATTGATCGAAGTGAACGAAAAAAAGCAGAGGGCAGCGCTATCGGAAGTGCCTGAAATAGGTATAGTGTCTTAGGCAGAACGTCCATTTTCAAAACATTCATTCGCCCAAACCAAGATATGGGAAGGTCTAAACGATCCTCCATAAGGCGTCTTAATTTTGTTAAAAGAGGGCAATAATTTAGGGTATAAACCTCCGATAGCTGTGCAGGAATGGCTGTTCCTAAGTAAGAAATAGAGCTCTGCCTCCATTGAAATGAACAATTAGATTTAAGGATATTGAGGATTGATTGAGGTAGAGATATGTTTAAAGCTTCCGTTTTAGATAGGTTTAATTTATAGTTGCTAAACCTACCAAACCTGGCCAATTCTTGCAAAATAGACGGGATACTTGTATGGGGATGGGTTACATAAAGGAGCAGGTCGTCTGCATATAGAGATAATTTACAGTTGGAAGATGGTGTTTGTATTCCTCTTATACTCGGATTTGTTCTAAGTGCCTGGGCCAGGTGTTCTATAACCAACACAAAGAGGAGGGGGGATAAGGGGCAGCCTTGTCTAGTGCCATTCCCGATCGACACCGTGCCTGACTGAACACCGTTCACCAGCACAGTGGCGTGAGGGGAAGTGTACAAGAACATAATGCGAGATAGCATCTTCGGTCCCAACCCTATCTGAATGAGTGTAGCTTGCAAAAAAGGCCAGCTGACCCGGTCAAATGCCTTCTCTGCATCACAGGAGAGAAGGCACGCCGGTATCCGGTGTTTTTGAACATAACTGATCAGATGGAGAGTCTTGGTGGTGTTGTCCCTGGCTTCACGGCCAGGGACAAACCCCACCTGATCTCCGTGCACAATATTTGAAAGAAATGGCGCAAGGCGGTCTGCAAGAATTTTTGCAAATAACTTTAGGTCGACATTCAGGAGGGATATCGGCCTATAGTTAGAGCACTGGGAATGGTCTTTGCCTGGCTTAGGAATAGCCACTATCTGTGCCAGTAAAAGAGAGGGAGACAAAGAACATTGTTCACTAATGTTATTGAAAGCTTTCGCTAAAAGAGGGGCCAGTTGTGTTCCAAATGTTTTATAAAAACGGGAAGTGAACCCGTCCGGGCCAGGGCTTTTACCGTTTTTTAATTCTTTGATAGTAGATAAAAAATCAATGTCAGTGAGAGGTTGTTCTAATTCATCGGAGTCCGCTGTTACGATGGATGGGAGTGAGGTTTCAGTAATATAGGCAGACATATCTGGTGGTAGACCGCTATGGTCCGGTGGAGATAGAGGGGTCTGGGGAGGAAGGTTATAAAGATCTGAGTAATATTGGCGGAATTCCTCTGCAATTGCAGAGCTAGCCGTCAGTTTACCCTTACTCGTAGAGGAAATGAACGAGATATGTTTCCTAGTCTGGGGCGAGTTTAATACATTTGCCAGTCGTTTACCACATTTATTAGCCTGGGAATAATATGAAAATCATCCTTTGTCTCTAGCCACCAGAGATCGATCTGCAATAATCTGCAGTAAATCCCGACGAGCGTTAGCCAAATCCACAGTTTTGGATGCATCAGGGGAACGCTTATTAGAGTCCTCCAAATAAGCAATGATCGTCAAGAGGCGATTGGTATCTGCCTGCCGTTTTTTTTTAAATCTGGAACCATGTTTAATAAACGTGCCTCGTAGAACACATTTAAGTGCTTCCCATTTTATGAGCGGGTTAGTGTCATCGTTTGTGTGATCGATAATAAAGTTTGTGATAGTCTGAGTAATATCGGCAATGCAGACTGAGTCTGTCAATAAATTGTCATTAAGCCTCCAGGAGGTTTTGAGTTTATGAGGAGGTACCTTTCCCAAGGTCATATGGATAGGTGCGTGGTCTGACCATAATGTGAGGCCAATCGAGGTAGTAGGGGAAAAGTCCAACAGCGACTGGGAAATAAGTATATAATCCAGTCTGCTGTAGGATAAGTGTGCAGGGGAGTAATATGTGTAGTCCCTGGCAGAGGGATGGAGTACTCTCCACACGTCTACCAGGGAAAGGTCAGAGAATAGAGTGCGCAGCCTGGTGGTGGTAGCCAGAGAAAGCGAGGACTTACCATTCGATGTATCTAGGCGGGGTATTAGAGCAACGTTGAAGTCACCTCCAAGAATCATGTTGGTTAAGCTGAACTTCCTCAGGCGGGAGAGCATGGTGGTAAAAAATGGCAACTGGTCCTGGTTAGGAGAATATACATTAATCACCGTGTATATGACTTTTTTATAGGACAGTTTTAAAAAAAAAAATCTTCCAGCAGTATCTATATAGGAGTCTAAGATGTCTGGCATGAAGGAAACATGAAAGAAAATAGAGACCCCTTTGGACTTCGATGTAGGATTAGTACTATGGAACCCAGTAGGATATTGTTTATAAAAAAATTTAGGGATTGAGCCTAGTCTAAAGTGTGTCTCTTGTAAGAGGAGAATTTGTGTGTGGAATTTATGAAAATGATGCATAATCTGTCTCCTCTTCTCCGGGGCATTCAGGCCTCTACAGTTTAGAGAGGATACAGTTAGATAAGCGGAAGCGGCTATACGAAAAAGAAAGGAAAAAGCTCAACAAGAAACCAATAGTTACTTACCGAAAGGGGGTTCGCCGACTCCAAGGTAAAGAAGGAAGGAATATAGTGAGAGAGAAGAAAGAAGAGAAGAGAGAAAAAAAAATAGGGCCTAAGTGGCCAATCTAACTTTGTTGCTAGCAACATTTCAGCCAATCCCACAGAGGGAGCTGAGAATCCTAAATGGGGTACTGTAATCCTCACACAGAGAGGGAAACAACCCACACACACCGCATCCCAAAAAAAAAAAAAAAGAAAAAAACAAAGATACAAAATCTGATGCAAAACAAAATATAATACCAACAGCAACTAATGTTGCAGCAAATGCTACAAAGGTGAAATTATAACCCAGGTAATGATGGTTATCACGTCACCACAGAGGTGAGATGATAACCCGAATGCGATTTTGCTGCAACCATGACCTAACTGTTGAGGCCACATTGACTCACATGCATATTTATTCATTCCCTTTTTCTTTTATAGCTAATTTGCTTGCACCCCACTCCTGATGACTGGCTTTAAACGCCAAGACACCAAGATAAGCTTGCCCATTGATGTATTCTCATTCAACTGTTTTTTCCTATACAATTTCCTTTTGGACAATTATGTGTATTGGATTTGTTACTGTTATGTCAATGTATGATGATTTCTTTTATTAGTCATGTCCCAGATTCACAATATCAATTATGTCAATGTGATTATCATTACATGTATTATGCCTTGGACAGCATGATCTCTGTATTATTTATTATGATACATATTACATTATCAATATTTATTTGACTCCTTAAAGTTTTCTTTTCTCGGGCTGATTATGTAGCAATTTCATTTGATCACATAGATTCCCTTGATGGGACTGTGTCAGTAAATCCACTTTTGATATTCCAAACCTTCTCATACGCCCTTCCATGCCTCATCTAAAGTCCCATGGTCCTTTCCTTCCAATTTTTTCTATCCAACAGGGAGGGAGGCATGATAAAGGCTCATTCTGGTTTCCAACAGGTCACTTGCTCTCTTTTCAGGAACATAGCGTAGGACTATGCTCACTGAAAGAAGTGAGCTCTTCAGTGATTTGGTGCAGTGTTTTCTGCCGGGAAGAACGTCAAATAAGACCAATAGCATGGAAAGGATAAGTAAAAGTTGGTTTGTCCCTGAAATAATTGGAGGGTTCCAGTGTCTTCCTTGCATCAGTTCAAAGTGGGAGGATTATCTCAAAAGTTGAGCAACAGTGGCCTCTAGTGACGATTTGTATTAATAACACACCATACAAGAGCTCTTCAGTGAGGCAAGATTGAAGACATAAAGCAGGATCCTTTGTTCCTCCTCTTCCTCCTCACATGTTATTAAGTCATGACGGATAGCATGACATTTCAGGTATGTTCCCTATGAGGAGACTGGGGCAAAAGCAGTGTGGAATCAAAGAGAAAGGAAATATAGAAGATGTGCTCCCCTGTGCTCAGGATCCATAGGAGTAGAGAAAGGGCAGACAGTGAGTCATAAGCATAAGGGGAAGGGTACTTAGCTGTGAACTTCTCTCTGTTCAAGTCAAGTTATGGGTGCGTCCGGATCTTCAAAGAAGTATACTCGCCTCCTTCCACCCTCAGAGAAATGCATATATAATGTGCTTGATGCGGGGGTCTTCTCTTGGGTTCTGTAAAGCTTTTGCGTCTGTGCTGCACATCCGCAGAAAAATCTTCGAAGACGGCAATCATTTTATTACCGAAGGGGATATTCTTCTTCTCCTTACTTAGGCTCAGGATGGTGTCCCTGTCTCTGTATCGGATAGAGGGCGCTCAATTGGAAATAAAACTACTATGTACCACCATATGTAGTGATTATACCCAGGGGAGGGCTGGCAGCCTTAGGCCTGGGGGGCAAGTCCAGTCAAGTGGCCCATAGAGCGTGGAAAAGTGATATATCGAGAAAAACAGTCTAAGATTTTTCATGATCACAAGAGTCCGCACAGAGGCTCCCCTTACATTAGAGTCCGCACAGAGCCCCCCCCTTACATCATAGTCCGCACAGAGGCCCCCCTTACATCAGAGTCCGCACAGAGCCCCCCCCTTACATCAGAGTCCGCACAGAGGCCCCCCTTACATCAGAGTCCGCACAGAGGCCCCCCTTACATCAGAGTCCGCACAGAGGCCCCCCTTACATCAGAGTCCGCACAGACCCCATATACATCAGAGTCCGCACAGAGGCCCCCCTTACATCAAAGTCCGCACAGAGGCCCCCCTAACATCAGAGTCCGCACAGAGGCCCCCCTAACATCAGAGTCCGCACAGAGGCCCCCCTTACATCAGAGTCCGCACAGAGGCCCCCCTTACATCAGAGTCTGTGTACTGGCGGCCGGTGGCTGTGCATAGTGTCACCAGCCCGGGGGGAGATTTCCACCCTGCCCCCCCTGCCAGCCCTCCCCTGATTATACCAAATTAAATACAAAAATAATCAACCACATAAATATTATAATATATGCAAAACATTCATATAAGTGATGTATTCCAAAGTTCCTTATTGTTGCTTTATCCCTTTCATGTCTAAGCCTATTTCTGACATTTGTAGGTAGATTCAGGTACACAGGAATATCTTTAGGGCGGCGTAGCCTAGCCTGTTTAGGCTACGCTGCCGTAAATTAGCTAGGCTAGTATTGATTTTCAATCTTCTTACCTGCTAATCTACGGCGGCGTAGCCTCAAACGAGCGCGCGTAAGGGCGCCTAATTCAAATTGCTTGGAGGGGGGCGTGTTGTATGGAAATGAGGCTTGACCTCACGTTTTTTGACTCTTTTTACACTGCGCATGCGCCGGGCACCTACATTTCCCAGTGCGCAGTGCGGCTAAGTACGCCGTACGGGCCTATTGATTTCGACGTGGACGTAAACGACGTAACTTCCGATTCGCGGACGACTTATGCAAACGACGTAAAAAATTCGAACCTTGCGGCGGGAACGGCGGCCATACTTTAACATTGTTATTCCACCTCATAGGTGGAATAACTTTAGGCCGCCTAAGGCCTTACGCAAACGACGTATTTCGACTGCAGCGGGCTGGCGTACGTTCGGGGATCGGCGTACAAGCTCATTTACATAATCTACGCCGGCCGCAATGGAAGTGCCACCTAGCGGCCATCCGAAAAATTGCAAGCTAAGATAGAACGGCGCAAGCCATCCTATCTTAGCTTTGTTTAAGCGTATCTCTGTTTGAGCATACGCTTAAACATACGTCGGCGTAGATTCAGAGTTAGGTCGGCTTATCTACTGATAAGCCGGCCTAACTCTTTGTGAATCTACCTATTGGTGTTTACAAGTTAAAATCCATATTCGAGTAAATAGATACCAAACATGTCATGCTTTATAATTGCACGCACTCGTGGAATGGCGACAAACTACGGTACCTAAAAATCTCCATAGGCGACGCTTTAAACTTTTTTTACGGTTACCAGGTTAGAGTTACAGAGGTACTAGAATTATTGCTCTCGCTCTGACGATCGCGGCGATACCTCACATGTGTGATTTGAACACCATTTTCATATGCGGGCGCGACTTCCGTATGCGTTTTCTTTGTTGCGCGAGCTCGCAGGGAGGGAAGCGCTAAAAAAAACATTTTTTTCTTATTTATTTTATTTATTTTTATAATATTAAAATGTTGTTTTTTTGTTTTTTTACATTTTGATCACTTTTATTGCTGTCACAAGGAATGTAAACATCCCTTGTGACAGTAATAGGTGGTGACAGGTACTCTTTATGGAGGGATCGGGGGTCTAAAAGACCCCCGATCACTCCTTTGCACTTCAAAGTATTCAGATCACTGAAAACGGCTATTCTGAATACTGTGTATTTTTTTAAATCTGGCACCATTGGCAGCCGAGAAACCCGGAAGTGACGCCATGACGTCACTTTCGTGTTTACATTGCAGAGACTGAATGAAAGCCGTTTACGGCTTCGTTTCAGTCTGCGACTGAACACTGGAGCTGCAGGATCGAGGATCGGGTCACCGGGAGGCCCGGTCAGAGCGGCGAGAGGCGGCGGGAGGGGGGGATGTCCCCTCCTCAAGCATAACAACCGAGCGGCTTTTAGCCGCATCGGTTGTTATGCCTGGATAGCCAATCGCCGGCTCTAAACAATGGTATCGGGATGATGCCTGCAGCTGCGGGCATCATCCCGGTATAACCCCTGGAGGCCGAGGATGCATATATGCGTACGCTCGGCGTGAAAGGGTTAAACAATAGTGGCTGATTGTTCATAAGTCCCAATATATATATGGTAAGAAAAACCACATGACAGATTTTCTTCAATAACTCTGTATATATTTGTGCTTAAGGTGATAATATGTTCCTTCACCAGACATAATAATTCATCTTCACCCGAAGTGCTCAAAAATCATAATGCGCTTACCACAGATATTTGACTTCTTTACTGAAAAAGATAGTCAAAGCGTTGACAGGATAGTGCCTGCACACCTGCTGGATTGACTCTAATTCGCTATCTCCTAACTAAAGTTCTATGCGACATTGGGTAACTTCCCTCTTCGGTGAAATACTAATAAAATGTGGGTGTTACATTTGTCCATAATACAGTATATATATATCCTCCCCCATTAGGATGCGGACATATATATCCACCCATGCCGCACATTATGCCTCCATTGGAGGAAATAGGCTGATTGGCATCTCTTAGGCCCCGTACACACGCCCGGATCTATCCGCTGGGATTGATCCGCGGATCAGTTCCAGCGGACAAATCCGGTCGTCTGTACGGCCTAGCGGATATTTATCCGCGGAGATTCCTCAGGCCGATCGATTTCAAGCGGATATAAATTTCTTAGCATGCTAAGAAATCTATCCGCTTGAATCGGCTCCAGCGGATTGATCCGGTGGTCTGTACAGACTCACCGGATCAATCCGTCCGCTCCCCTCCCTTGCATGCGTCGTAATGATTCGACGCATGCGTGGAAGTACTTACCTTCCAGCGTCGCGCACGTCGCGGCGATGGCGCGACACGTCACCGCGGATGAATTCCGCACGGATTTGGATCCGATGGTGTGTACACGCCATCAGATCCAAATCCGGAGGAGGAATATCCGCTGGAAACGATCCGGCGGATCGTTTCCAGCGGAGATCCGGTGGTGTGTACGTGGCCTTAGCTTTACCCTTATTGACATAATAATATAATAGACCCCCCCCCATCTCCATTTATACATTCAATTAGAGGTTACTGAAAAATGAAAGAAAGTGCTAACATTTCATTTACAATTATTCTCAATCATTAGCCAGAAAACAGTTGAGATCCAGTTCTATATTGAGTCCAAGTGGCTGCATTGTCCTCAATCTGTGCACCCACTTAGTTTCATTTTGGGACACACTCCTAGTCATATGGGTCCCTCTCCAGTGTCTTGAGATTTTATCGATCCCATAGAACGTGCATAATCCTGGGTCGCTATCACGATGACTAGTAAAGTGCCGGGACACACTGTGATTAGGGAAGCTTTTTTTTTATATTCGCCAAGTGTTCGCCAATCGCGAATATCAAAAAAAGCTTCCCTAATCACAGTGTGTCCCGGCACTTCACTAGTCATCATGATAGCGACCCAAGATTATGCACGTTCTATGGGATCGATAAAATCTCAAGACACTGAAGAGGGACCCATATGACTAGGGCCCCGTACACGCGGACCAGTTTCAGCAGACATGTTCGGTCGTTTGTATGGCCGACCGGACAGGTTTCCAGCGGACATTTGTCCAGCCGACCGTTTTCCAGCGGACAAAAATTTCTTAGCATGCTAAGAAACATGTCCGCTGGAAGCCTGTCCGTCGGACATGTTCGGTCGTCTATACAGACTCACCGGACATGTCCGATCAGCCGCCATCCCTTGCAACTTCCAGGGCCGCGCACGTCGCCGCATCATCGGCGCGGCCACGTCACCGCGTATCGTGTACGCGCGGATTTCTGTCTGATGGTGTGTACAACCATCAGACAGAAATCTCCGGGCGCACAGGGGCAGAAAAATTGGGCCTTAGGCACAACACAACACTGCAACCCCTCACAGATACTGTATTTGGAGCGCAGCAAAGAGCCACATGCAAAGTATTGCATCAAAAATTGTTATTAGACGCCCCTGTTAAACAGGGGCAGAAAAATTGGGCCTTAGGCACAACACAACACTCCATCCCCTCACAGATACTGTATTTGGAGCACAGCAAAGAGCCACATGCAAAGTATTGCATCAAAAATTGTTATTACACGCCCCTGTTAAACAGGGGCAGAAAAATTGGGCCTTAGGCACAACACAACACTGCAACCCCTCACAGATACTGTAATTGGAGCGCAGCAAAGAGCCACATGCAAAGTATTGCATAAAAATTTTTTATTAGACGCCCCTGTTAAACAGGGGCAGAAAAATTGGGCCTTAGGCACAACACAACACTGCAACCCCTCACAGATACTGTATTTGGAGT
The DNA here is from genome assembly GCF_905171775.1 of Rana temporaria. Taxonomy (NCBI): domain Eukaryota; kingdom Metazoa; phylum Chordata; class Amphibia; order Anura; family Ranidae; genus Rana; species Rana temporaria. The sequence goes on along the minus strand of NC_053494.1, from coordinate 108,667,408 downwards.
GCAGCAAAGAGCCATATGCAAAGTATTGCATCAAAAATTGTTATTAGACGCCCCTGTTAAACAGGGGCAGAAAAATTGGGCCTTAGGCACAACACAACATTGCAACCCCTCACAGATACTGTATTTGGAGCGCAGCAAAGAGCCATATGCAAAGTATTGCATCAAAAATTGTTATTAGACGCCCCTGTTAAACAGGGGCAGAAAAATTGGGCCTTAGGCACAACATAACACTGCAACCCCTCACAGATACTGTATTTGGAGCGCAGCAAAGAGCCACATGCAAAGTATTGCATCAAAAATTGTTATTAGAAGCCCCCTAGAAAAATTGGGCCTTAGGCACTGATGGCGGAGCCCAGAAACAAAAATGTTTTTACTAGCTATCAGCAAGATCAGTGAGGAGGAAAAGGATATTCAGTCAGCAGCATAACAGGACAGTCTCTCAGCATCAGCATAGGCAGTCTCCAAGGGATCTGTCATTTCCAAAAAATTATTCAGTTACATCAGCATCAGGTGCTTGGTAGCTGGTGTTGATCCAAGCCTGATTCATTTTTATGAAGGTCAGTCGATCAACAGAGTCGGTGGAGAGGCGCACCCTGTGATCGGTCACAAAGCCTCCAGCAGCACTGAATGTGCGTTCTGAAAGAACGCTGGATGCAGGGCAAGCCAGTAGCTCAATTGCGTACTGTGCAAGCTCTGGCCAGTGATCCATCCTCAAGACCCAGTAAGCCAGAGGATTTTCGGTGGGGAAGGTGTCCAAGTCTGATCTTGCCCCTAGGTATTCACGCACCATGTAAACCAAACGCTGGCGATGGTTGCTGGAACCGGTCATACCTTGGGGCTGCGGACTAAAAAATTGTCTGAACGCATCGGTCAGACGGCCACCTTCTCCACCGCTCCTTCTGTGACTCACCGAAGCCTCAGCAACACCTTGTCCAGGAACAGGATTTGGTAATCCCCCAGATTCTGGGAACGCATTGCACAGACCCTTCTGCAAGGCCTCCCGAAGATGCTTCATCTTCTGCTTCCTCTGCGATGGCAAGATAAGCTCTGCAACCTTACTCTTGTAACGTGGATCAAGGAGAGTTGCCAGTCAGTAATGATCTCTCTCCTTGATACCACGAACACGAGGATCCTTACGCAGGCTTTGCAGGATCAGGGAGGCCATGCAGCATAGGTTTGCTGAGGCATTCGGGGCACAGTCCTCTGGGTCACTGAGGATGACAGGATCCGCAGCCACCTCATCCCAGCCACGTAAAAGTCCACGGGTTCCTTGGGACTGTAAGTGATCCCTTGAAGACTACTGCTGCTGATGCTAAGTGCTAGGCTCCACCTCCATGCTGCTGATACAATCATCCTCCTCCACCTTGTCCTCCTCGTCCTCTTCCTGTGTGCTTGGCGGGCATGCAGGACCACTGTCTGGATAAAGGGGGCCTTGAGAGGTAAGGAAGTCCTCCTCTTCCTCCCTCTGTTCTGCCTCAAGGGCCCTGTCCATTATTCCACGTAGCATGTGCTCCAACAGGTGAATAAGAGGGACAGTCTCACTGATGCATGCACTGTCACTGCTCACCATCCTTGTGGCCTCCTCAAATGGTGACAGAACAGTGCATGCATCCCTGATCAAGGCCCACTGGCGTGGGGAAAAAACCAAGCTCCCCTGACCCAGTTCTGCTGCCATATTGGCACAGGTACTCATTAATGGCCCTCTGCTGTGTGTGCAGCCGCTGCAGCATGGCCAATGTAGAGTTCCATCTGGTGGGCATGCCACAGATTAGGCGGTTCTTGGGCAGGTTGTATTCCCTTTGGAGGTCTGTCAGCCGAGCAGTGGCATTGTATGACCTTCAAAAATGCACACAGACTTTCCTGGCCTGCTTCAGGACATCCTGTAAGCCTGGGTACCTGCCCAAGAACCACTGCACCACCAAATTCAGAACAAAACAGGACACATAGGTCAGTTTTCCCTGTCGCAGGGCAGAGAGGAGCTTGGTGCCATTGTCGCTAACCACCATTCCTGGCTTAAGCTGGCGTGGCATCAACCACCTCTGAGCCTGCCCCTGTAGAGCTGACAGAACCTCTGCCCCAGTGTGGCTCCTGTCTCCCAAGCACACCAGCTCTAGCACCGCATGGCATCTCTTGGCCTGCATTCCTGCGTAGCCCCTCGTACGCCTACGGAGCACGGCTGGTTCAGAGGAAACATCAGCACAGGAAGAGGCCACAGAGGAAGAAGAAGAGGAGGGGGTGGAGGAGAGAGGTGTGTCACAACCAGTAGTAGTGTTTTGGAAGCGTGCTGGCAGAAAAACCCCCAACTGTACCTTGCCCTGCGTCCTTCTCAGCTGCCAGCAGAGTCACCCAATGCGCCGTGAAAGAGAGGTAACATCCCTGTCCATGCCTGCTGGACCATGAGTCAGCGGTAAGATGCACCTTACCACTGACCGCCCTGTCCAGCGAGGCATGGACATTGCCTTCCACATGCCGGTAGAGAGCGGGAATCGCCTTCCGTGAGAAAAAGTGCCGTTTGGGTACTTGCCACTGAGGTACCGCACATTCCACAAACTCACGGAAGGGGGCAGAATCTACCAACTGAAAAGGTAGCAGTTGAAGTGCTAGAAATTTCGCTAAGCTAGCATTCAACCGCTGGGCATATGGATGGCTGGGAGAGTACTTCTTTCGGCGCTGCAGCAGCTGGGGCAGGGAAATTTGTCTGCTACCATCAGTAGATTTCCCACATGTACTACTAGGTTGTGACACACCTATTTCTACACCTTCAGTCCTATCAGTGCAGGCTTCAGAGAGGACTGAGGGTCTAGTGGGGTTGGAGCTCCCAGCTGATGAGGGGCAAGGGGAGGTCCGCTTTGTTCTTTGGTGTGGGTCTTTCAGGTATGCTTGCCAACGAACTGCATGGCAGGTCGACATATGTCTGGTCAAGCATGTGGTGCCCAAGCGGGTGATGTTTTGGCCACGCGAGATACGCTTGAGACATATGTTGCAAATAGCAACGGTGCGATCTGATGCACATGTCTCAAAAAAGGCCCACACCAAAGAACTTTTGCAGTACCGTTGAGACACAGCAGCGCCCTGCACAGGCGTAGCTCTGTTATGTAATGCAGTTGGTGTGCTGCCCTTAAACTGGCCCCTGGAGGGCATCCTGCCTCTTTGGAGATGTGCCTGTGCCTCTTCCTCCTCCTCCTCCTTCTCCTCCTCTTCCTCCTCCTCTCTACTATCAGGCACCCACGTAGAGTCAGTGACCTCATCATCCCCTCCCTCCTCATCACTGTCGAAAACTTGGCAGTATGCTGCAGCTGGGGGAACATGACTGCCAGATTGCTGTCCCTCTCGGGCACCCGCTCTCTCTGGGCTCACACCAACGCCTTCCTCTATCTGTGTTCCGTCATCGGAGCCTTCAAAACGCTGCGCATCTTCATGTAGCATGTACCCAACACTGTGTTGATTGTGTGATGCCATTGTGCAGAGGGAAGAGGACGCTTGGCAGCTGCTTTGCCAGACAAACTAAGCTCAGCCGGGGTGAGAGAGGATGAGGAGGATGAGGACGGCTTGGTCATCCACTCTACTACTCTCTGCATGTTGAGGCTTAACACGGCCAGCTTCCGAAAAGGACGAGCATGTCAGACGGCCACGTGCTGGAGAGGATGCACCGTGTCCACCACCAGCGTTGCCTCTAGATGCAGAGCCTGCTTGCCCTTGTGACTCTCTGCAGTACGTGCAGTAAGAGCGACTGCGTTTATGGGCAAAAAAACAGCAAACGTGCAGTAAGAGCGACTGCGTTTATGGGAAATTAAATAGCCCACGTGCAGTAACAGCAACTGCGTTTATGTGCAATGAAATAGCCCAGTGCAGTAACAGCTAATGCGTTTATGGGCAAAAAAACAGCAAACGTGCAGTAAGAGCGACTGCGTTTATTGGCAAAAAAACAGCACACGTGCAGTAAGAGCGACTGCGTTTATGGGCAAAAAAACAGCAAACGTGCAGTAAGAGCGACTGCGTTTATGGGCAAAAAAACAGCAAACGTGCAGTAAGAG